>NC_143085.1:2172500-2472500 GCF_052426305.1 Pelodiscus sinensis | reverse complement strand
GGCCGATTGCTCCTTGCTGTGAGGGAATTCCCCATGACTTCAGCCATCTTGGAGACGGCCTACAGCAGACCTTCTGAGGTGAACGTAGCTTGTTGTCAGGCCGACGGGCGTTCTCTGGGTCCGTGCTGTGTCTTAACCCCCGAGGAGGGCTAAATAAGAGAGGGAAATATAGCCACGCGACAGGCCGATTGCTCCTTGCTGTGAGGGAATTCCCCATGACTTCAGCCATCTTGGAGACGGCCTACAGCAGCCTTCTGAGGTGAACGTAGCCTGTTGTCAGGCCGACGGGCGTTCTCTGGGTCTGTGCTGTGTCTTAACCCCCGAGGAGGGCTAAATAAGAGAGGGAAATATAGCCGCGCGACAGGCCGATTGCTCCTTGCCTTGAGGGAATGCCTGGGGCTTCGGCCATCTTGGAAATCATCTGGAGAGGCCTTCTGAGGTGAACGGAGCCTGATGTCAGGCCCAAAGGGTGCTCTCTGGTTACAGAGCCAGGGCCAGACTTAAAAAAGCAGTCAGAGCAAATGTTCGGCCCAGAGAACAAAGTGCTGAGGTGAGGAGGTTGGCTAGGACGTGGACAATCCAGGAGCGGTTCTGTGCTCTTCTTGCAGGACCAGACAGGTCACGGAGGCCTACAGGCACCAAAGTCCCAAAGGAGGTACCCAAACTTGCACTAAAAGGTCCCTCGGCTTCCTCCAAGCGTCTGTCTCCCATCTAATCCCCGGAACGATTCACCAAACTGCAGGAGACAGGCCAGGAGCCATGGGGAGGGGGCAAGTCCCCAACCTCTGGCCTCTGGGTCTGGCGAGCAGAACTACAACGGCTGTCCTACAGCGCGGCACAGAGCTGGGTTAATGCGGAATTTGCAAGTGACATTTTTTTGCGGTCTGCGGAAACGTTTATGGGGCCACCTGGAGGTTTGGAGCTCTCTCCTGTCTCTAACGAATACCGCGGCAACCCTGCCTTATTGCAGGCCTATTATCGCGCCTCCATGCTGGGTTTGGTGTCCTCCAAAATCAGAGTCAAGCATCACAACCCTTCACCCTCAAGATCAAAATGCACCATCGTCGGCCAATCTGTTTCATGAGACGCAAGCAACAAACAGGGTGCAAGAACTTAATCAGTGCATTGAAGTTCCGTCTTGAAGACACCAAAAACTAGATCCGCAGGAGCTCGTGTGTGCCGGCATCACTTACGTATTTAGATGTCGAGCGCACCTATCCATAGCAGAGCCGCAAATTGGAAATACAAAAACCAGGATAATCCGCCAGGATAAAACTCCTACTTATCTCGGAGTCTTTTGTACGAGATGAGCTGCCTGAAAAAAAAAAAGTCTCCTTTCTTGAGCACCCTGGCGGTGTTTGATCCTCCACTTTGTACGATCAAAATATTCCATATTCTTATTAACCTCCTGCCATTAAATCACCCGCACGCCGTCACTTGAAAGGGGTAGCTTCTGAAACCGCATGAGGGGGCTGGGCATTACCTTTTATATAGAGTGGCCAGGACTGCGCTTGAGAGAATGAACGGGCACGAAATGTTTTTAATAGATAGATTTCTCTCTTTTTTCCTGACATCTCCAGAGCCGCTTGAAAGCAAAGAAAAGAACTCCTGGCTTTGTGCCCGGAACACGTGTGTGTCTATTGGATTGCAATCCTCTTGGTTATTCACTGCAAAATTAAGACTAATTAAGGATCAGAATACCCTATTTTCTGTTTTATTACTCCTCCACCCAAACCACCTTATTATCTCAGCTAGACAATATGGTAGTTCAGGCCAGGCAAGGGAGAAGGTCAAAGGTCGACTCAAGATTATTTAGATGCGATTTGTAAGGCCGGTTGAAAATGTTTCCTCAAAATGATTCATAGACAAGAAATTGGATGTATGATTCATTTTTGTGGGGAAAACGTCTGTTTTCTGAGGGAAAAGTCTGATCTTTTTCATTTGAAAAATGTTCCCTCTAAAATTATTAGACAGGAAATTGGATTTTTGATTCATTTTTGTGGGAAAAGGGTCTGTTTTCTGAGGGAAAAGTTTGATTTTTATCGTTTGAAAAATTTTCCCTCCAAAATTACTTGACAGGAAATTGGATTTTTGATTCATTTTCGTGGGAAAAGTGTGTGTTTTCTGAGGGAAAAGTTTGATTTTTTTTCATTGAAGAATGTTCCCTCCGTAATTATTTGACAGGAAATTGGATTTTTGATTCATTTTTGTGGGAAAAGTGTCTGTTTTTTGAGGGAAAAGTTTGATTTGTTTTCATTGAAGAATGTTCCCTCCGTAATTATTTGACAGGAAATTGGATTTTTGATTCACTTTTGTGGGAAAAGTGTGTGTTTTCTGAAGGAAAAGTTTGATTTTTTTTCATTGAAGAATGTTCCCTCCGTAATTATTTGACAGGAAATTGGATTTTTGATTCACTTTTGTGGGAAAAGTGTGTGTTTTCTGAGGGGAAAGTTTGATTTTTTTCATTTGAAAAATTTTCCCTCCCAAATTATTTGACAAGAAATTGGATTTTTTATTCATTTTTGTGAGAAAAGTGTCTGTTTTCTGAGGGGAAAGTTTGATTTTTTTCATTTGAAAAATTTTCCCTCCCAAATTATTTGACAAGAAATTGGATTTTTGATTCATTTTTGTGAGAAAAGTGTTTTCTGAGGGGAAAGTTTGATTTTTGTCATTTGAAAAATTTTCCCTCCCAAATTATTTGACAAGAAATTGGATTTTTTATTCATTTTTGTGAGAAAAGTGTCTGTTTTCTGAGGGGAAAGTTTGATTTTTGTCATTTGAAAATGTTCCCTCCCAAATTATTTGACAGGAAATTGGGTTTTTGATTTGTTTTTGTGGGGAAAGGGTCTGTTTTCTGAGGGAAAAGCTTGATTTTTTCTTCATTGAAAAACTGAACACTCCAAACCCCAGATATTTCAGCTGAAAACAAAAATAGTTCAATTCAGAAATGCTGCTGCAATGCCTTATGGGTATCCCATACTCCTCTTCACCTCTGCGGGCTGGGATAACAGCTGCACTACATCCCTCCTGACACGTCACAGCAAGGGATTCTGGCCAAGAGTGGTGCATTATGGGCAATTTTACCCAACGGAGGAGCCCAGCCGTTAGACGAGAACGGAATTATGAAGCGCCCCGTGGCATTTCAAAACAAAAATATTTTGGTTTGGGGAATTTTCACCCAAAATCAATTTTTTTTTTCATGGAAAATTTAGAAAAATGTATTTATTTGTATTTTTATTTATCGATTTATTGGTCACTGAACTTTTCCTCACAGAGGAAAACCTTCGTCTTCTGACCATCCAGTTTGGCCTACACTTCAAGAACAACGCGGGTAAATGAGAGAGTCCAGAGGAAGGAACCAAAATAATCAACGGTCTAGAAGACCTGCCCCTGAGGTGAAATAAACTGGGCACATTGAGTCTTGAGACAAGACGACCGAGGGGAGACTCGATAATGTACCAATATATGGGGATTATTCTCTGGACCACTGGTGGCTGGACTAGAAGAAATGGGCTTAACCACCACGAAGGGAGAGTTAGGGTAGATATTCGGTGGGTTTAAAACAAAGAAAAGGAAGTTTTTCTTCACCGTCGACCTGTGGAACTCCTCGCCACAGGATGTCATGAAGACTAAGACTTTCACAGGGTTCAAAAAAGAGCTAGATAGATTCATGGAGGTGAGGTCCATCAATGGCTATTCGCCAGGATGGGTAGGGTCTGTTTGTCTGGGGGTGAGTGACAGGAGAGGGATCATGGGAGGATTACCTGTTGTGCTCCTTCCCTCTGGGGCATCTGACATTGGCCACTGTTGGCAGAGAGGACACTGAGCTAGATGGACCTTTGTTCTGACCCCATCTGGCCGTTCTTATGGAAGGCACAATTGGTGGGGGTATGACATGAGTGGCCATTGGCCATGTAATCCTCACCCCCATTGCTAGTGAGCGCAGTGGGTGGGAGGGGAACACCCTGGCTGTGGGTTCCAGGCCTTACCCACCCCTCACTGGTGTCCTCAGACGCCCAGGAGTTGGGACCTTTTTCCTCCCCCATATGGCCCCGGGCGGGAGGGGAGATATGTCCCCTTTTCCCCTCCCCCCATGCATCAGTCCTGATTTTAGGAAAAATGTCCTAACGGTGGCACAGGGCTCCCAAGGAGGTTGTGGGATCCTCGTTGCTGGAGGCGTGAGGAGAACATAGAACGAAGACCTCAGGGATGCTCTAGGACAGTGTTTCGTAAACTTGTTAAGACCGAGGAACACCACCCAATAATTGTTTTTATAAGGAACACCAAGGATTTTTTGCTGAGCAAAGAAAAAAAAAAGATCGCTTGCCCCTTTAAGGCGGCCATTTTGAACACAGTTTAAGAAACACTGCTCTAGCCTTACTCGGTCCCACCTCCATGCAAGGAGCTAGACTCGATGGCTGATGGAGGCCACGTCCAGCCCTACCTGTCTATGTTTCTATGGCTCACTGAGTCACAATCCCTTTCTGGGCTTCTCCCAGGCTACGCCTACCCTGGCCCCTCCATCCCTCATCCTTGGTGCCTCCCCAATGAGATGTCTCCATTCTCCTGTCGGGATGTGACCTCACTACACCCTTCACTAGCTTGGCTGAAGGTGGCACCATGGGCGGTTAACATCCCTCCGCCCACAGGCTGCAGGTCAAGACCCAGCTAGGGGAAGCCAAGCCCCGCCCCTTCCTCCTGAGGCCCCACCCCTGGAGCCAAGCCCCGCCCACCCACATCTGGCTCCACTCTGCTCTTCACGATATCGGCTTGCATGGGGAGCCCGTGACATGGCCATCAAGTTTCACCCTCCATGGCGGCCGTGTTCAGAGACGTAGTCGCTAATGTAATCCCGCACAATTTAACCTCTCCCTTTGCCATGCTAATTCGTCCCTCTAGATCTGAAACCCTCTGATTAGCTTGGACGAGGGCACGCTTTGCTAATTAAAATCATCGCTCCCTGCCTTTATCCCTAAAAAAGGAGCAAATTACTTGATGGATTCATTATCTTCTATTGGATTTCCCGGAGAAGTCTGAGGTCACCGCTGATCTCTTCGTTACTGGAATAATTGACGGTTTCCGTGTCCTATTTAGCCGGCCTTCTATGCCGCGAGAAATCCGTAGGAACTTGTAGAAGCTTTCTACTCAATTTGCTTTCGGCTAAAAATGTTTTCGGAGTCCCCTTTTGTTGTGAGGTCAATACAGAATTTGCTCCCGGAGAAGATTTCAGAAAGTCATTTTGTGGACGAGGATTTAAATGAACGTTGAACCCCGGAATATCTGTCTGCCACTTGATGCACCGGAACGTGTGTAATTGTTATGCGTCTCTTACGAAAGGGCCGCTGTTGCGTGTCCATTTCGAATGTACTGATGAAAGAAGAGTCGTTGCGTTCCACTGAAATTCCACTCGGGTCAGAATTTAGGCCGTTGGACCGCGATGCAATATGCATCGTTTTCTAGGCGGAAGGACGAATTGTTGATTCCCGGCGCCGTGTGAAATGTGTAGAGCCTTGAACGATTCATTTTTACGTGGCCAGGTTTTGTGAACGCGCTGCGAGAGAAAACACAATGTTGCCCCTCAGCTACCAGCGCCGGGGCTTGGAAACGTGGATTTTTCGTTTTCGAAAGACGTACAAGCAAGTTGTGACCTTTTTTGAAACATGGGGCAACGTTCCTGCTTCGAAAAAGTTTCCCCCGCCCTCCCTTCTCGCAACAATTAGCAAGCACACAAGCTTGGAAAGAAAAAAGAAAGGAGGCCAATCCTTCATGCGCACAATGGGATGCCAGAATCCTTTTCAGATTCACGGCACATTTCAACCGCGAGCCCTTCACGGAGGCTGCAGTGAAAAGCATACAACAAAGGCCAGCCGGAGCTTTGTCTGAGGAAGTGGAACGCCGGGATTAGTCACGGAGTGCAAAGGGGCAGTGACTCAGCTAAGAGGAAAATGTTTAGCTCCTTTGCCTGAGAGCTGCGAAATTTAGGACAGGCGGAACAGCTGATCCGATGTTTTGTGCCCAGCCGACCTCTGGTCTGCCTTTTCTGCCTAACCTTGATCAGGCTCTGCTCCCGACCCACCTCCGTTCTGCCGCCTAACCCTGATCCGGCTCCGCTCCCGGCCCACCTCCGTTCCGCCTCTTCCACCTAACCCGGATCCGGCTCCGCTTCCGGCCCACCTCCATTCCACCTCTTCCACCTAACCCGGATCCGGCTCTGCTTCCGGCCCACCTCCGTTCCGCCTCTTCCACCTAACCCGGATCCGGCTCCGCTTCCGGCCCACCTCCGTTCCTCCTCTTCCGTCTAACCCGGATCCGGCTCCGCTTCCGGCCCACCTCCGTTCCTCCTCTTCCGTCTAACCCGGATCCGGCTCCGCTCCCGACCCACCTCCGTTCCTCCTCTTCCGTCTAACCCGGATCCGGCTCCGCTTCCGGCCCACCTCCGTTCCGCCCCTTCCGCCTAACCCGGATCCGGCTCTGCTCCCGACCCACCTCCATTCCGCCTCTTCCACCTAACCCAGATCCGGCTCCGCTTCCAGCCCACCTCCGTTCCGCCTCTTCCGCCTAACCCAGATCCGGCTCCGCTTCCGGCCCACCTCCGTTCCTCCTCTTCCGTCTCTATTCTCTAGGAACAAGGCATGTTCCTCTGCATTACGTCGGCAAAATACCAAGTTTCCCACACCTGGGCATCAATGCAAGATCTGGAGCCAGTCCGTATCTAGTACAGATGTACGTGATGCTCTCCAAGCCAGGCCGAGCACAACGAGAGATTTTCGATGAACAACGGTTGGGCCTATTGTCCAGAAATACCGAGCGCCTACAGCTGTAGGGGTGTGTCTAGACTACAGGGTTTTGTCGACAAAAGTGGACTTTTGTCGACAAAACTAAACCTGCGTCCACACTGCCTTTGAGTTATGTCGACATAATGTAGACAAAACTCAGGAGTTTTGTCGACGTATGTAAACCTCATTCTACGAGGAATAACGCCTTTTGTCGACAGAGTTCTGTCGATAGACGGCAGTATTGCATCTACACTGTCCTTTGCGTCCACACTATTATGTCGACAAAGCGGCTTGCTTTGTCGACAGAACTGGATGGAGTCTAGACGCTCTTTGTCGACGGAAGCTTTGTCGACAGTATCTGTCGACGAAACTTCTGTCGACAAAACCCTGTAGTCTAGACATACCCTAGAAGTGAGGACAGAATTGGCACTTTGGAAAATCAACTTCTTCTCGTGTCTGGCTCACAACACTACTGTCAACAGACAGGATCCTGAGCTTTCGTGAGTCAAGCCCACTTCATCAGATGAGTCGGAGTGGAAATAACAGAATCCAGAGTATTTAGAACAGCCAAAGCAATTGCAGGGCACTAATGGGTAACGTCTACCTTTGTCGGCAGAGACAATGCAAATGAAGCACTCATTAGCATTCCTCGCGCTCGCATTTGCATAGTCTTTTCTGATGCGTTTTGTGGAAAAGGTTTCTGCGCAAGCAAAACACAGAGTAGACAGGGCCATTTTGTGCCCAAAACACCCTTTTGCGCAAGCACCGTTAATCCTCACAAAAGAAGGTATACAGGATCTTGCGCAAAAAAGGTGGTTTGCCCTGTCTACGCTGCACAAAACCTCTTCCGCAAAACGGAGCAGACGAGACTATGCAAATGAGAGCGCAAGAAATGCTAATGAGCGCTCCATTTGCATCGTCTCTGCCGACAAAGGCTGCAGTGTAGACATAGCCACTGAGTCAGGCTGGATAATCATGCATTTCATTCATGTATTCATGCATCACTGTTGACGTGTAAATGCGAATATTAAAAGCAGGGGAAATGGACTTTGTAGTGCGTGACCCAGTTAATGCCTTTATTCAAGCCCACGTTGACAGTGTCGAATTTGTAAACCAATTCCAGGTCAGCAGTTCCAAAAAGCTACCGTCAGCCTTAAAGCACCAACCCGTCACCATAGCAACCTTCCAGTTGGCCTACGCCTCAGGTTAAATGTTGCACGAAGGTGTCAGCCGGCTCTGGATTAGCCTACATTTGCGGAAGTGCATTATCCCGGCGAAGAGTTATTAAATCAAGCTTTACACATCCTCGTTTTACACCTTTAAAGAGCCATCTCCGGGCAGCAAGCGGAAAACGGATGAGCGGCAAAGCAAACACGCCCATGAATAATGTACGCAGCCAATTTTACACCTCTCGTGTTGACGTCTGATTAACCGTGCGTTTTGGAGCGGTCGGTTCCCAAGCCGGCAGCTCTACAGAGAGCATATTAATACAAATATATTCACTGTCACTGTCTTCACCTGCTGATTTAAAGTTAATCCCCAGGGTTGAACGTGGAGAGCGAGGTTTCGCATGGAACGCTTGCATTTAAACGGCAGAGTTTTCCGTCGGCTCCTGGCAGGAGTTTCCTTGGGCAGAGAGGGGGTGAATGGTCAGGAGGCGGTGAAAATATCCACACAGGTTACTGCTTGCCGGCGGGATGAAAGACCCAGAAGCCGGCTCTGCGTTTGTCCAAAAACACAAGCCCCTCGAAACTTTCCAAAAGTGGCGATAGCTTAGACTAGTTTCTCGACCTGTGGTCCGAATATCCTTAGGGGTACCCGAGAAAAATCTCGGGGGTACGTTAACACCACTGACATTTGAAGAACACGGAATTTTTGTTGTACGTTTGACAGCGCGTTATTTTTTTTTGTCCTTTTTACACCCAAAAACGGCATCGCCCGCCTGGCTACGATTAAATTGTTGAAACAAATGTGTTGCGATGGTAGAAAAAAATGTTGTGGGTCGGAAAACTGTAGGTCCTGGGGGTACTTACAATTTTTTTAAAGGGTACTTTATAAAAAAAAGTTGAGAAACATTGGCTTACGCCCTGGGGCCCCTCTGCGTGGAAAACACCTCCAGCATTTTCAGCGGGTTCAAAGCCCGACCAAGTCGGTCAAGGGACAGAAACCACCATCCTGAAGCTAGGTCCACACTGGGAAATTTTTTCTAAAGTACTCAAATCAGCTTAATAACGCCCGATTTAACAAAGTCGAGCAAGCATGCCGGCACTGCAGAGAAGCCTCAAAATTAACCCGAGACTGGCTGCCGTAATGTGGACGCACTACCTGGACTTACGGCCCCAAGAAACACGGGGGAATAATTACTTTGAATGACTCTGGGGAGTCGTTATTTCGAAAGAGCTGCACCCCAGCGTCCACACTCCTGCTGTTTCCAAAAGGCTATTTCAAAATCAGCATTATTCCCCGAGGAAAGCAGGAGGACAGATTTCGAAATAAGCAGCCCGTTATTGCGAAATAACCATCTTGGTAGTGTGGATGCTTCATTTATAAATTCACCCATAGGGGTGTTATTTCGAAATAACGCCCTAGTGTAGATCAGAGCTAAGACACGGCTGACCTGGAATTCATTTTCAACTCAATTCGATCTAACGGGGGTTATTTCGAAATAACGCCCTAGTGTAGATCAGAGCTAAGACATGGCTGACCTGGAATTCATTTCCAACTCAATTCGATCTAACGGGGGTTATTTCGAAATAACGCCCTAGAGTAAATCAGAGCTAAGACACGGCTAACCTAGAATTCATTTCCAACTCAATTCGATCTAACGGGGGTTATTTCGAAATAACGCCCTAGTGTAGATCAGAGCTAAGACACAGCTGACCTGGAATTCATTTCCAACTCAATTTGATCTAACGGGGGTTATTTCGAAATAACGCCCTAGTGTAAATCAGAGCTAAGACACAGCTGACCTGGAATTCATTTCCAACTCAATTCGATCTAACGGGGGTTATTTCGAAATAACGCCCTAGAGTAAATCAGAGCTAAGACACAGCTGACCTGGAATTCATTTACAACTAAATTCGATCTAAAGGGGGTTATTTCGAAATAACGCCCTAGTGTAAATCAGAGCTAAGACACGGCTAACCTAGAATTCATTTACAACTAAATTCGATCTAAAGGGGGTTATTTCAAAATAACGCCCTAGTGTAGATCAGAGCTAAGACACGGCTGACCTGGAATTCATTTCCAACTCAATTCGATCTAACGGGGGTTATTTCGAAATAACGCCCTAGTGTAGATCAGAGCTAAGACACAGCTGACCTGGAATTCATTTCCAACTCAATTCGATCTAACGGGGGTTATTTCGAAATAACGCCCTAGTGTAAATCAGAGCTAAGACACAGCTGACCTGGAATTCATTTCCAACTCAATTTGATCTAACGGGGGTTATTTCGAAATAACGCCCTAGTGTAAATCAGAGCTAAGACACAGCTGACCTGGAATTCATTTCCAACTCAATTCGATCTAAAGGGGGTTATTTCGAAATAACGCCCTAGTGTAGATCAGAGCTAAGACACAGCTGACCTGGAATTCATTTACAACTAAATTCGATCGAAAGGGGGTTATTTCGAAATAACGCCCTAGTGTAAATCAGAGCTAAGACACGGCTGACCTGGAATTCATTTCCAAATTTGACACTATCAACTTGGGCTTGAGTAAAGGCATTAACTGGTTCACGCACTACAAAGTCAATTTCCCCTGCTTTTAATATTCACATTTACGTCAAAAGCTATGAACAGTCACATCAAAAGCTACGAAAGGGACAGCCGTGTCCTGACTCAATTAGCATCATCAACACTGGTCCTACAATTGACAGCTAACCGCTCTGGCTGTTATATACACTCTGGATTCGATCGCTTCCATGCCAATTCATCTGACGAAGTGGGTTTGACCCATGAAAGCTCATGATCCTGTACAACTATGAGTCTCTAAGGTACCACAGGATGGCTCGTGGACAAGACCAAGCATTAAGAGAAGTGTGGTGAGCCAGACACGCGAAATCATTCTTCTGCTCTACTCTGCGCGGATTAGGCCTCAGCTGGAGTCTTGTGTCTAGTTGTGAGCACCACATTTCAACAAAGAGGGGGAGAAATTGGAGAAGGTCCAGAGAAGAGCAACAAGAATGATGAGCGGTCTAGAAGGCATGAGCTAGGAGGGAAGACTGAAAGAATCGGTGATACTAGACTATTCGTTGTTTTTTAAGGTTTTTTTAAGACCTGAGAGATGCACTTTGTGGCATGGCCACCCACCAACTGTGCACAGCCTTGGTCATGTCACTTAACTGCCCTGTTCCCATTCTTTGATTCTATAGACATCTCCCAGGGATGATCTAGATGGTGTTTGGTCCTACCATGAGGGCAGGAGATGGGACTTGATGACCTCTCGAGGTCCCTTCCAGTTCTAGTATCCTATGATTCTATGAATTAAGACCAGATCTGAGACCCGAGAGATGCACTTTGTGGCATGGCCACCAACTGTACACAGCCTTGGTCATGTCACTTAACTGCCCTGTTCCCATTCTTTGATTCTATAGACATCTCCCAGGGATGCTCTAGATGGTGTTTGGTCCTACCATGAGGGCAGGAGATGGGACTTGATGACCTCTCGAGGTCCCTTCCAGTTCTAGTATTCTATGATTCTATGAATTAAGACCAGATCTGAGACCCGAGAGATGCACTTTGTGGCATGGCCACCAACTGTGCACAGCCTTGGTCATGTCACTTAACTGCCCTGTTCCCATTCTTTGATTCTATAGACATCTCCCAGGGATGCTCTAGATGGTGTTTGGTCCTACCATGAGGGCAGGAGATGGGACTTGATGACCTCTCGAAGTCCCTTCCAGTTCTAGTATCCTATGATTCTATGAATTAAGACCAGATCTGAGACCCGAGAGATGCACTTTGTGGCATGGCCACCAACTGTGCACAGCCTTGGTCATGTCACTTAACTGCCCTGTTCCCAATGTTCTGTGTGCCTATGCCGCCACCATATGGGGAAATGACAAAGCGTCGACTAAGGAGACTCATATAAATCCTGCCTGCGTTTTAAACATCTTCTTAAAAAGGGAATTCGCGGCTTCTTTCAAAATTTGGCACCCAAATTTAGACCCAATGACGAAAGAAGCTATTTCAAAATAAAATACGCCATTGGCGTCACTCAAATTGCACGTCTCCTTTCGCATGATGGGGCAATGTAGACGCACCCAATGGGCACCTACAGACTCGGGTCGTCTTCATCCTCCACCAGGAGTCAACATTCGCGGGAATGTAAACAACGTTCCGTGAACGAGACCGAATTCAGGGCCCTGGTAGCTCACGATTGCTAATGATTTAACACCATTCCACCTCATCTATTGCAATAATGAAATTCTGTAGTAATTAGGGTGTTATTTATTACAACTGTAACGTCAGGATCCGAAAAGTAATAATCATTTAATAGATTTCATTACCGTCCTATAAGGCTCCAGGTATCGTTTAATTAGATTGCAAGAAGAGAGCAATTATGGTAAACTTTCCATTAACTGGCGTCCATGGAACTAGGTAGAATTATGCACCGGACATGAAATTAACCTTTTGCTTCTCTTTTCAGAATGCTCCCATTCCGAGGGCCACCTGTTGCTGGCTTTATGAAAATTGAATTCTGAATACGCACAGTTCAAAAACGCTGTACATAAGGTACGCCATGTGACACGTCGTTTTAAAAGTTGTAATCGGCCGGATCTGTACATCCCACTAGAATGTACGTACCTTTCTTGTATGAGACGTTAGACATGTTCTGTCGGATCCTATTTTCTTCACCCACGTATTCTAGGCAAAGAAATTTGTGGTAAATTAAGGATTTATTGGTTGGATGATCCAGTGAAGAACGTATGAATGGTTTTGGTTTTCCTATAAAGCCAAACTGTGCTTGGTCCTACAAAGACACGTGACCTAGTCACCTGATGCCGGAAGCCATGTTGGACCTGGTACTTTTCCACTCGAGGTGAGCAAACTTTGAACTCAACTCAAAGAATTCCCGTCTTGAGCAAAAGGGATATAAACGAGAGAAACCACACAATACTAGGGAGTAATCAAATGCCAGGAGAACTCCCACTAACCACGCACGGTATCGGGTGGAAACATCTAAGATTGAACAAGGTCCAGGATTAAGCCCACGTGAAAAGTCCCAATTAGAACAACAGTGAAGGTAAGAATTTGCACGTAACAACTTTCTTGGTGCGTCAGGATTAGCAGGCGTGTTTTGTGTATTTTGGCTTAGTGACGTACTTTGATCTGTCTGCTTTCCCCTGCGATCACTGCAATCCTACTTTTTATACTTAATAAAAACACTTTTGTTTGTTATCAAACCGTGGGAAGAGCAACGGGGCTTGACAAGTTGCAGCAGGGGAGGTTGAGGTTGGAGATTAGGAAAACCGATTTCCCGAAGAGGGTGGGGAAGCACTAGGATGCGTTCCCTAGGGAGGCGGTATCTCCATCCCTCCAGGTTTTGAAGTCTCAACTTAGCTGGGATGATTGAGTTGAGGTTGGGCTGGGTTTGGACAGAGGGTTAGACTCGACAACCTCGTGAGGTCTCTTCCCACCCTCGGATTCCAAAAATCCGTTAGAATTGTCTAAGAAGGAGTACTGCAGAAAGCGATCTAGGGAACAAGATAAATCTGAGTCAACAGTGCAACCCGGTTGCAAAAATCACAGCAGCTGGGCCGCAAATGTAAGATCAGCATGTGAGAAGATGAAAAACGAACGAGGCTAAGACCAAGCCAACATTAACTGATTCGCTGCCAAACCCAAGTGCAGGCATTTGGGGCTTAGATGTGCTGGGGATTTCCGAACGTGGTACAGGACGTCCCTGATTTCCAGAGCGGCCAAGACCTCTGCTAGAAAGAGGTCCCGCGTGTCCCCATCACAAATGCTGGAAGATGCCAGGAAGAGCTGTTTTCTTCTAGAACTGGACCGGGAGGTTGCACGTTCCAAACCAAACAAGAAAGTTTGTCTTCACACTGCGCACGTTCAACCTGTGGAACTCCTTGCTGGGAGAAGAGGTCGCAGGTTCCAAACCAACACTGTGTCAAGGCTGTGCCTCACTCTGGCACTTCGTGTGCAAACATCCCACTGCTGCCACCATGTCAAAGCTGTGCCCCCCTCTGGCACTTCACATGCAAACATCCCACTTCTGCCACCATGTCAAGGCTGTTTCTCTCTCTGGCACTTCGCGTGCAAACATCCCACTTCTGCCACCATGTCAAGGCTGTTCCTCTCTCTGGCACTTCGCGTGCAAACATCCCACTTCTGCCACCATGTCAAGGCTGTTCCTCTCTCTGGCACTTCACGTGCAAACATCCCACTTCTGCCACCATGTCAAGGCTGTTCCTCTCTCTGGCACTTCAAGTGCAAACATCCCACCTCTGTCACCATGTCAAGGATGTTCCTCTCTCTGGCACTTCGCGAGCAAACATCCCACTTCTGCCACCATGTCAAGGCTGTTCCTCTCTCTGGCACTTCGCGTGCAAACATCCCACTTCTTCCACCATGTCAAGGCTGTTCCTCTCTCAGGCACTTTGCGTGCAAACATCCCACTTCTGCCACCATGTCAAGGCTGTTCCTCTCTCTGGCACTTCAAGTGCAAACATCCCACCGCTACCACCATGTCAAGGCTGTTCCTCTCTCTGGCACTTCGCGTGCAAACATCCCACTTCTGCCACCATGTCAAGGCTGTTCCTCCCTCTGGCACTTTGAGTGAAGACGGGGGGGGGCGCCTTAAAAATACCTTGCCTCTACAGGCTTCTGCTTAAAATCTCCCCAAGATCACAGATCCCCTGACCTTCAGAGGTACGCTGCCAGCCTTCCAAGCGATTTCAGCACTCCACTCATCCATCCCTGCCGGCAAACAGGCTAAACCACAGGGTCATTTTATGATAAACTGCAGGGTTGTGGGGCAGTGGTTAAGGGTTTCTCAGAGAGGGAGGGGGTCTCTGAGCAGAGGGTTGGCCCGCAAGGGGGTTGTGTCTGGAGGGGCATGAGTGCGGCAGCATATTAAAGTATTTCTCTGACGTGGCACAGCCTCAGGAGGAGAGACTGAAAAGCCATATGGCTCAGTGGTTAGAGTATTCTCTTGGGTGGAGGAGACCCAAACGTTCGGCTTTTGTGAACCCGGCAAATTTCCTGCCCTTTTAAAAAAATGGATCTAGAAATATAGCGGAAAGGGCATGAAATCGAAACATTTGCGTCTGCCGAGAAAACCGAAACATCTGAGGAAGGGCTGTGCCCAGGATAGCACATGATGTTGTCTTCATGGTTTGTTCGTATGTGAAGTGCTACCAGACTGTTTGTTGTTTTTTAAGTACAGACTAACTCGGCTACCCCCTGAAGCTTCAAACCATGTTAGTGGTGGGTCGATCCAAAATGATTCCCCCCGCCCCTATGGCCGCCAGTGAGACACAGCTGCACTTGAAATCAACAGCTATCAATTCTTTCATCTGCCTAATACATTTATCACGCTTCAAACAGGTCTCCGGGGAGCACACACTTGCTGGAACGCGGCCCTGGCTGTCTCTAGAGCTTGCTTTGAAAGAGACTGGTGTAGAACATCAAAACCGAGGGCGTCACGTGGTTCGTGGAAGGTGTCTTGGGGCAATAATGATCGTTCGAGATTCCAGGAAAGAAAGCGCAGATGAAAGGCAAAAGTTCACGCCCGCCGGCATGTCAGCCAATGCAGCAACGCACGGAAGTTCTGTCGGATTCCCGCCTCCCCGCTTAAACACAAGGGCAGGGTGCTCCGGGTTGCTAGCTAGAGGGAGCAGAGGAATGCCGGTGTGATGAATGGGAGGAGTGTGTCTCTAAACATCCCACCGCTGCCACCATGTCAAGGCTGTTCCCCCCTCCGGCACTTTCGAGTGCAAACTTCCCACCGCTGCCACCATGTCAAGGCTGTTCCCCCCTCCGGCACTTTCGAGTGCAAACTTCCCACCGCTGCCACCATGTCAAGGCTGTTCCCCCCTCCGGAACTTTCGAGTGCAAACTTCCCACCGCTGCCACCATGTCAAGGCTGTTCCCCCCTCCGGCACTTTCGAGTGCAAACTTCCCACCGCTGCCACCATGTCAAGGCTGTTCCCCCCTCCGGCGCTTTCGAGTGCAAACTTCCCACCGCTGTGACCATGTCAAGGCTGTTCCCCCCTCTGGCGCTTTCGAGTGCAAACTTCCCACCGCTGCCACCATGTCAAGGCTGTTCCCCCCTCTGGCACTTTCGAGTGCAAACTTCCCACCGCTGCCACCATGTCAAGGCTGTTCCCCCCTCTGGCACTTTCGAGTGCAAACTTCCCACCGCTGCCACCATGTCAAGGCTGTTCCGCCCTCTGGCACTTTCGAGTGCAAACTTCCCACCACTGCCACCATGTCAAGGCTGTTTCCCCCTCTGGCATGCCGAGTGCAAACATCCTACTGCTGCCACCATGCACCATGTCAAGGCTGTGCCCCACCATCGCCCGAGACCCGGGAGATGATACTGAGTCTCCAGACCTGGCAGGAACAAGGGCAGGGTGCTCCGGGTTGCTAGCCAGAGGGAGCAGAGGAATGTCAGTGTGATGGACGGGAGAAGTGCGTCTCTAAACATCCCACCGCTGCCACCATGCACCATGTCAAGGCAGGCGACCAAGACCCGGGAGATGGTACTGAGTCTCCAGACCTGGCAGGAAAAAGGGCAGGGTGCTCCGGGTTGTTAGCCAGAGTGAGCAGAAGAATGCCGGTGTGATGGACGGGAGAGGTGTGTCTCTAAACATCCCACCGCTGCCACCATGCACCACGTCAAGACAGGCGACTGAGACCCAGGAGATGCTACTGAGTCTCCAGACCTGGCAGGAACAAGGGCAGGGTGCTCCGGGTTGCTAGCCAGAGGGAGCAGAGGTATGCCCATGTGATGGACGGGAGGAGTGCGTCTCTAAACATCCCACCCCTACCACCATGTTAAGGCAGTGCCCCCACATCCCACTTCTGCCACCATGTCAAGGCTGTACCCCCCTCTGGCACTTCGAGTGCAAACATCCCACTGCTGCCACCATGTCAAGGCTGTGCCCCCCTCTGGCACTTCGAGTGCAGAGGGTGGGGGCCCAAAAGAAACCTTAACAGAGAGGAAACAGGAATATAATATTACTTAGTTAAAACCCCACGTATGATTCACTGAAATCCTCCTGGAAAGGTGGATGGGAGAAGTGCGTCTCTAAACATCCCACTTCTGCCACCACATCAAGGCTGTTCCCCGCTCTGGCACTGCAAGTGCAAACATCCCACTGCTGCCACCATGTCAAGACTGTTTCCACCCTAGAACTTCAAGTGTAAAGACCCCACCGCTGCCACCATGTCCAGACTGTTCCCACCCTGGAACTTCGAGTGCAAAGATCCCACTTCTGCCACCATGTCCAGACTGTTCCCACCCTGGAACTTCGAGGGCAAAGATCCCACCTCTGCCACCATGTCCAGACTGTTCCCACCCTGGAACTTCGAGTGCAACGATCCCACCTCTGCCACCATGTCAAGACTGTTCCCACCCTGGAACTTCGAGTGCAAACATCCCACCTCTGCCACCATGTCCAGACTGTTCCCACCCTGAAACTTCGAGGGCAAAGATCCCACTGCTGCCACCATGTCAAGGCTATTCCCCCACTCTGTCACTTTGAGTCAAATGATCCTGAAACTCAGTGGATCGCCCCAGGCGCTCGGGCACTCATGTTGGTAACCCAACCGAGTCATTACCAAGTTGATTTCAAGAGAGAAGGGGCTTTCATGGTCTTCATCCCCTTTTCTTGGTCCCGTTGGGACTACCCCGCACCAAAACAAGTCCCGAGTTGCATAACAAACAGGCAGAGAAATGTGTAATTATTTTCTAGAGAATTACATGATTATATTACCGAACAGAGCTCTCCCTGTCATTAGCAAATCTCTCCGTAGGCATTTTTTTTCTTTGCTTTTTAACGGGGAAGCGTTGAAACTATTAGCATAATAAGCACTTCCTCAAAATCCTGAGAGCTAATTAAAGCCGTATATTCTTGTCAGCTCCCCTCTTGGTATTAAAGGGAGGTGCTACCTCGTTATGGTGTAATGAATGGCTTTGTTCTTTTTAATTAGCCAAAGTCCAAAACATGGCAGGAAAACCTTTCTTTTTAAAGCAATCTGGACTCCCCTACCCAGGGTCCCCATGCTGTCCTCAGTTCCACAGCGGTGGTGAGGGACTTGTCTACAAAACGTCCCCCCATGCACGAAATTCATAATAACGGGCGCTACGTTTGAGTGGTGTTTCCTGCAGACCAGAGTCTGCACTTCAATATTCAAAGCAGAGCTTTTTTAAACCACACACGCAAACCCAAGGGAGGGAGCTAGTCCAATATAGAATCATAGCATGTTAGGACAGAAAGTTACCTCGCAAGGTCCTCGACTCCAGTGTGCAGCCCTCACGGCAGGACCAAGCACCATCTAGATGATCCAAGAAAGAAAGAAAGAAAGAAAGAAAGAAAGAAAGAAAGAAAGACGGAGGGGGAAAAGAAAGAAAGAAAGAAAAGAAAGAAAGAAAGAAAGAAAGAAAGAAAGAAAGAAAGAAAGAAGAAAGAAAGAAAGAAAGAAAGACGGAGGGGGAGGAGAAAGAAAGAAAGACGGAGGGGGAGGAGAAAGAAAGAAAGAAAGAAAGAAAGACGGAGGGGGAGGAGAAAGAAAGAAAGACGGAGGGGGAGGAGAAAGAAAGAAAGAAAGAAAGAAAGAAAGAAAGAAAGAAAGAAAGAAAGAAAGAAAGAAAGAAAGATGGAGGGGGGAGGAGAAAGAAAGAAAGAAAGAAAGAAAGAAAGAAAGAAAGAAAGAAAGACGGAGGGGGAGGAGAAAGAAAGACGGAGGGGGAGGAGAAAGAAAGAAAGAAAGAAAGAAAGAAAGAAAGAAAGAAAGAAAGAAAGAAAGAAAGAAAGAAAGACGGAGGGGGAGGAGAAAGAAAGAAAGAAAGAAAGAAAGAAAGAAAGAAAGAAAGAAAGAAAGACGGAGGGGGAGGAGAAAGAAAGAAAGAAAGAAAGAAAGAAAGAAAGAAAGAAAGAAAGAAAGAAAGAAAGACGGAGGTGGAGGAGAAAGAAAGAAAGAAAGAAAGAAAGAAAGAAAGAAAGAAAGAAAGACGGAGGGGGAGGAGAAAGAAAGAAAGAAAGAAAGAAAGAAAGAAAGAAAGAAAGAAAGAAAGAAAGAAAAGAAAGAAAGAAAGAAAGAAAGAAAGAAAGAAAGACGGAGGGGGAGGGAGGAGAAAGAGAAAGAAAGAAAGAAAGAAAGAAAGAAAGAAAGACGGAGGGGGAGGAGAAAGAAAGAAAGAAAGAAAGAAAGAAAGAAAGAAAGAAAGAAAGAAAGAAAGAAAGAAAGAAAGAAAGACGGAGGGGGAGAAGAAAGAAAGAAAGAAAGAAAGAAAGAAAGAAAGAAAGAAAGAAAGAAAGAAAGAAAGAAAGAAAGAAAGACGGAGGGGGAGAAGAAAGAAAGAAAGAAAGAAAGAAAGAAAGACGGAGGGGGAGAAGAAAGAAAGAAAGAAAGAAAGAAAGAAAGAAAGAAAGAAAGAAAGAAAGACGGAGGGGGAGAAGAAAGAAAGAAAGAAAGAAAGAAAGAAAGAAAGAAAGAAAGAAAGAAAGACGGAGGTGGAGGAGAAAGAAAGAAAGAAAGAAAGAAAGAAAGAAAGAAAGAAAGAAAGAAAGACGGAGGGGGAGGAGAAAGAAAGAAAGAAAGAAAGAAAGAAGAAAGAAGAAAGAAAGAAAGAAAGACGGAGGGGGAGGAGAAAGAAAGAAAGAAAGAAAGAAAGAAAGAAAGAAAGAAAGAAAGAAAGACGGAGGGGGAGGAGAAAGAAAGAAAGAAAGAAAGACGGAGGGGGAGGAGAAAGAAAGAAAGAAAGAAAGAAAGAAAGAAAGACGGAGGGGGAGGAGAAAGAAAGAAAGAAAGAAAGAAAGAAAGAAAGAAAGACGGAGGGGAAAAGAAAGAAAGAAAGAAAGAAAGAAAGAAAGAAAGAAAGAAAGAAAGAAAGAAAGAAAAAGACGGAGGGGGAGGAGAAAGAAAGAAAGAAAGAAAGAAAGAAAGAAAGAAAGAAACCTCGAGAGGTCATCGAGTCCAGTCCCCTGCCCCCATGGCAGGACCAAGCCCCATCTAGACCATCCCTGGTAGATGTCTACCCAACCTGCTGTTCAATATCTCCAGTGATGGAAATTCAACAACCTCCCTGGGCAATTCATTCCAGTGTTTCACCACCCAGACAGGTAGGAAGTTTTTCCTAATGTCCAACCTCGACCATCCTTCCTGCAGTTTAAGCCCATTGCTTCTTGGCCGATCCTCCGAGAGCAAAGAGAATCATGTTTCTCCCTCCTCTTTGTGACACCTTTTTAGATCCTTGGAAATTGCTCTCATATCCCATCTCGGTCTTCTCCTTTCCAAAATAAGCAAGCCCAATTCTATCAAGAAAACCTTCAAAACCAACGACTGGTCTAGTCGCACCAATTCTTTCAGTCTTCCCTCCTAGCTCATGCCTTCTAGACCTTTCATCATTCTCGTTGCTCTTCTCTGGACCTTCTCCAATATCTCCATCTCTTTCTTGAAATGCGGTGCCCAGAACTGACCACAAGACTCCAACCAGCGCAGAGTCGACTTCTCGTGTCTTGCTCACAACCCTCCTGTTAATGCCTCCAAGAATCACATTGGCTTTTTTTGCAACCGTATCACACTATTGACTCATATTCGCTTGTGGTCCACTATACCCGCTAGATCCCTTTCTGCCGGATTCCTTCCTAGACAGTCGCTTCCCGTTCTGTGTGTGTGAACCGGATTGGTCCTTCCTCAGTGGAGCACTTTGCGTTTGTCCTTATTCTTCATCCTATTGACCTCCGACCATTTCTCCGGCTTGTCCAGATCATTTTGAATTAGGGCCCTGTCCTCCAACACTTTAACCACCCCTCCCAACTTGGTATCATCCGGCATCTTTTCTTCTTGCCCCTAAATTACATTCGTTAAAATGCCATGGGAGATTTCGCTGCGTTAACTCATTATTATCTAATTACGGCGGTGTTGATTCATGGAGGAATTCATAATTCTAATAATTGGTAACGTTTAAGCCGTGATTAATAATACGTCGGAAATGCAAATGAAAGGGGAGGAAGCGAGTCCATCAAACGTTCTCGCAATGGCGTTCCGAAGGAGAAGTCTACACTAGAAGATGACGATGGTTGAACTGCGTCGCTCCGGGGTGTGAAAAATCCACACCCCGTTACTCTGACTTTCATACCTAGAAGGGCTAGTGAATGGGGAGAATTCACCAGCAGCTGGTGAATGCGGGGGACAGTGCCGTGAGGGGCGGCGTGTGCTTGGAGGGACTGTGCTTGTGGGGTGCACTGCTTTGTCAGGGATGATGAAGGAACCCTTAAAAAGGGGACAGAGAACAAGACCGAGAAGATCTTGCTGAGCTAGATAGATTCATGGAGGTTAGGTCTATTAGCCAGGACGGGGAGGGATGGTGTCCCTCGCCTCTGTTTGTCAGAGGCTGGGAATTGGTGGCAGAAGTGGGATCACTTGATGGTCGACCTGTGGAACTCCTTGCTGGAGGATGTGGCGAAGACCAGGATTTTTAAAGAGCCAGCTACATTCACAGAAGACAGAGGACTATTTGCCAGGACAGGGAGGGATGGTGTCCCTCGCCTCTGTCAGGGGCTGGGAATTGGTGGCAGAAGTGGGATCACTTGATGGTCGACCTGTGGAACTCCTTGCTGGAGGATGTGGTGAAGACCAGGATTTTTAAAGAGCCAGATACATTCACAGAGGACAGAGGACTATTTGCCAGGACAGGGAGGGATGGTGTCCCTCGCCTCTGTTTGTCAGAAGCTGGGAAATGGTGGCAGAAGTGGGATCACTTGATGGTCGACCTGTGGAACTCCTTGCTGGAGGATGTGGCGAAGACCAGGATTTTTAAAGAGCCAGCTACATTCACAGAAGACAGAGGGCTATTTGCCAGGACAGGGAAGGATGGTGTCCCTCGCCTCTGTCAGGGGCTGGGAATTGGTGGTAGAAGTGGGATCACTTGATGGTCGACCTGTGGAACTCCTTGCTGGAGGATGTGGTGAAGACCAGGATTTTTAAAGAGCCAGATACATTCACAGAGGACAGAGGACTATTTGCCAGGACGGGGAGGGATGGTGCCCCTCGCCTCTGTTGGTCAGAGGCTGGGAATTGGTGGCAGAAGTGGGATCACTTGATGGTCAACCTGTGGAACTCCTTGCTGGAGGATGTGGTGAAGGCTACAACATAAGAACGGCCATACTGGGTCAGACCAAAAGTCCATCCAGACCAGTATCCTGTCTGCTGACAGTGGCCAATGCCAGGTGCCCCAGAAGGAGTGAACCAAACAGGGAATGATCAAGCCATCTCTCTCCTGCCACCTATCTGACAAAGGGGACACCATTCCTTACCCATCCTGGCTAATAGCCATGAATTAACTTAACCTCCATGAATTCATCAAGTTCTATTTTAAACCCTGTTACAGTCCTGGCCTTCACAACCTCCTCATGCAAGGAGTTCCACAGGTTGACTGTGCGCTGTGTGAAGAACTTCCTTTTATTTGTTTTAAAGCTGCTGCCTATTAAAGGATAGGACTCGAACAGGGTTCAAAAAAGAGCTAGATAGAGTCATGAAGGTTAGATCCATCCATGGTATTAGCCAGGATAGGGAGGGATGGTGTCCCTCGCCTCTGTTTGTCAGAGGGTGGGAATTGGTGGCAGCAGTGGGATCACTGGATGGTCAATCTATGGAACTCCTTGCTGGAGGATGTGGTGAAGACCAGGATTTTTAAAGAGCTGGATAAATTCTCAGAGGACAGATGACTATTCGCCAGGACAGGAAGGGATGGTGTCCCTAGACTCTGTTTGTCAGAGGCTGAGAATTGGTGGTAGCAGTGGGATCACTGGATGGTCAATCTATGGAACTCCTTGCTGGAGGATGTGGTGAAGACCAGGATTTTTAAAGAGCTAGATAAATTCACAGAGGACAGATGACTATTCGCCAGGACGAGGACAGATGGTGTCCTTAGTTTCTGTTTGTCCTGTTTGTCCGGAGATGGGTGACAGGGAGGGATCACGTGAGGATTCCCTCTTCTATTCACTCCCTCTGGGGCATCTGGGACTGGCCACTGTCAGCAGACAGGACACTGGGATAGATGGACCTTTGGTCTGACCCAGTATGGCTGATCTTACATTCTTTTTTTCCGTTTTTATGTACTGCCTCAGTAGAAATCCATGGGACACCCATATCTTGAAGACTGCATTCAGACGGGTTGCCTCATCGCCAAAAAGAACTCTTGGCCTTGGAAAAAGTTCAGAAAAGGGGAACGAAAATCACGAGGGGTTTAGAACGGGCGCCATGTGAAAAGAGATGAAAAAGACGGGGACTTTTCAACTTAGAAAGGAGGAGACTACAGGGGGGATAGGATCGAGGTCTAGAAAATCACGACTGGTGTGGAGAAACGTGAGTCAGTTACTGACCTATTCCTATAATACGAGAAGTAGGGGGGTGGGTGACCAAATGAAATGACGAGGCAGCAGGTTTCAAACAAACCAAAGCAGGTGTTTTCTTCATGCAGTGCACAGTCAACCTGAGGAACTCCTCGCTGGAGGACGTCGTGAAGGCCATATGAAGAGAGATTAAAAAGAAGGGGATTTTTCAGCTTAGAAAAGAGGAGACAAAGGAGGGATAGGAGCGAGGTCTATAAAATCATGACAGGTGTAGGAAAAGTGAGTAAGGAAACGTTATGTACTTATTCCCATCATATAAGGACTAGGGGTCACCCAATTAGATGAATAGGCAAGAGATTTTAAACAAACCAAAGGACGTTTTTCTTCACGCAGCACACAGCCAACCTGGGGAACTCCTCGCTGGAGGATGTGGGGAATCGGGAGCAGGCTGAAAACAAACCAAAGGAAGTTTTTCTTCACACAGCGCACAGCCAACCTGTGGAACTCCTCGCTGGAGGATGTGGGGAATCAGTAGCAGGCTGAAAACAAACCAAAGGACGTTTTTCTTCACACAGCGCACAGCCAACCTGTGGAACTCCTCGCCGGAGGATGTGGGGAATCGGTAGCAGGCTGAAAACAAACCAAAGGACGTTTTTCTTCACGCAGCGCACAGCCAACCTGGGGAACTCCTCGCCGGAGGATGTGGGGAAGATCAGGACTCGAACAGGGTTCCAAAAAGAGCTAGATAGATTTCATGGATCAACACGGATTAGCCAGGATGGGTAGGAATTAGCGGCTGACAACGGGTGAGGGCAAGGGAATAGAGTGGCTGTCCACTCCAGGTCCCGTCCAGTTCTAGCGTTCTCTGATTGACAGATCAGCTTGGCTGAGGAGAGCCACTCGGATTTTGCAGCAGCTTAGGGTAAAGCTCGCATGGGCTCCATATTTCAGAGAGGGACAAGCTGGGCATCTATCGGGTGTTGACAGATTCATTCGCCCATGCTCGACTGGTCAAGTAGCCATTCATTTGTCATTTTCATGGCGCTGCGTTAATTTCTTTACCGTCTCCTCTCCCCTGTGCCCCTCTGGCCACAACATCTCAGCCCGACACCGGCTATTACCGCCATAGATCACCGCATCGGCTGGGCGGTTGTAATTACCGCCCCGTAAACACCGGGGCCGTCGGGAGACAAATGCCGGCTGTTGCAGAGTCAATGTGTCTTCCCTGCAGACAGGAGAGACCGGCGGTCTCCTCCGCTGCCTGGCTGGAATGAGAAAGGATTTGCCGGGAATGTGTAGAGAAGTGGTTCCCAGCCTTCTTGAGTGTATGGAGCCCTTTCACGGTGTGAAAATTTCAGGGACAATCCCCTCCCTGCAGGAGAGGAGAGGAGAGGAGAGGAGAGGAGAGGAGACAGACAGACAGACAGACAGACAGACAGACAGACAGAAAGAAGACAAAAGAGAGAGAGAGAGAAAGAAAGAAAAAAGAGAAAGAAAGAAAGAAGAAAGAAAGAAAGAAAGAAAGAAAGAAAGAAAGAAAGAAAGAAAGAAAGAAAGAAAGAAAGAAAGAAAGAAAGAAAGAAAGAAAGAAAGAAAGAAAGAAAGAAAGAAGGAGAAAAGAGAGAGAAAGGAAGGGAGAAAAGAGAGAGGGAAACAAGAAAAAAGAGAAATTAGAGAGAAAGAGAAAAAGAGAGAGAAAAGAGAGAGGGAAATAAGAAAAAAGAGGAGAAAAGAGAGAAACGAGAGAAAGAAAGAGAAGAGAGAGAGAAAGAAAGAGAAACAAGAGAAAAGAGAGAGGGAAATGAGAGAAACAAGAGAGAAAGAAAGAGAAAAAGAGAGAAAGAAAAAAAGAGACAAGAGGGGGAAACAAGAAAAAACAGGAGAAAGGAGAGAGAGAGAGAGAGAAGGGAAGAGAAAAAGAGAGAAAAGAGAGGGAAACAAGAAAAAAAGGAAAAAAGAGAAAAATGGAAGAGAAAGAAAGAGAAAAGAGAGAGGGAAACAAGAAAAAAAGAAGTAGAAAGAAGAGAGAAAGAAAGAGAAAAGAGTGGGAAAAGAAAGAAAACAGAGAGAAAAGAAAAATGAGAGAAAAAAGAGAGAAAAATAAAAAAGAGAAAAGAGAGAGGGAAACGAAAAAAGAAAAGGAGAATAGAGAAAGAAAAAGAAAAGAAAGAGGAAAATAGAGAGAAAAGAAATATGAGAGAAAAAAGAAAAGAGAGAAAAAGGAGAAAAGAGAGAGAAAGAAAGAAAAAGGAGAGAAAAGAGAGAGGGAACCAAGAAAAAAGCGGAAGAATATCGTCTCGTGTTTTGCTCACAACACTCCTGGGAATGCATCCCAGAATCCTGTTTGCTTTTTTGCAAGTGTTACACTGTTGGCTCCTATTTAGCTTGTGTTCCACTCTGACCCCTAGATCCCTTTCTGCCGGACTCCTTCCTAGACAGTCGCTTCCTGTTCTGTGTGTGTGAGACTGATTGTTCCTTCCTCAGTGGAGCACTTTGCATTTGTCCTTATTCAACGTCATCCTGTTTCCCTCCGACCATTTCTCCAATTTGTCCCGATCAGTTTGAATTCTGACCCTTCCTCCAGAGCAGTCGCAACCCCTCCCAGCTTGGGATCATCTGCAAACTTCATAAGCGTCCTCTCTATGCCGAGATCGAAATCGTTGATGAAGATATTGACCAGAACCAGTCCCAAAACAGCCCCCTGCGGAATTTCACTTGTTCCACCTTTCCAGCATGACTGAACCGTTAATAACGACTCTCTGAGGACAGTTCTCCAGCCAGTTACTCATCCACCTTACGGTAGCCCCATCTAGGTTGGATTTCCCTAGTTTATTGATAAGAATATCATGCGAGATCATATCAAATACCTTACTAAAGTCTAGGTATCCCGCACCCACTGCGTCTCCCTTATCCACCAGACTCGTTATCCTCTCAACAAAAGCGATCTGATTGGTTTGGCATGATTTTCCCTTTACTAATCCATGCTGGCTGTTCCCTAGCACCTTATTTTCTTTTAGACGTTTGCCGATGGATTTCTTAATTACTTGCTCCGTTGTCTTCCCTGGCACAGAAGTGAAACTGACTGGTCTGTAGTTTCCTGGGTTGTTCTTATTTCCTGTTTTTATAGATGAGCACTAGATTCACCCTCTTCTGGAATTTCTCCCGACTTCCCTGACTCTCCAAAGATGCTCGCTCAAGGCTCAGACACCTCCTCTATCAGCTCCTTGAGTATTCGAGGATGCATTTCATCCCGTGGCGTGCAGACATCTGACTTTTCCGAGGCCTCTTCGGGATCTCAAGGAGGACACGTTGGCTTGCTCCCGGGAGGAGACGGAATTGGTCCTCGGAGCTCAGCAGGGCTAATTTGGGCTTACGAGAGAGACAGTTGCAATAAATGATTCGGATGGCGCGACCCCCCTTTGGCTCTCCCGTTCATTTCACGCTCCAGAAGGATGTTCAATCTTAGTTAAAAAATAAATCAGTTCAATTATCGGAAAAGGGGGGAAGGGAAATTGCAGGGTATTTATTGCAAGTAAATCGAAAGTAATTACTCGCGGAAAAGTTCTATTTTGAGCTGAAAGTTCAATGTATTAGCTGTCACGCAGAGGGACGGCATGGGAACGGAGAATTTCAATAAGTCCTGCTCCGCGAGCCAGCACAGGACACAAAATTGTCCAGCATTGGCCTGATGCATTTACGCAACCCACAGCTCGAGTTGCCAGGTGTCTGGTATTTGCTGCTTCTGTCCGGTAAAAAAAAAAAACCACACAGAAAATACCGGTATTTTCTGTTTTTCTCCTACAGAAGGGACAAATTTCCCCTGTTTCATCTGAGGCTGTGTCCAGACTCAGGGGTTTTTTCGAAAAAAGTAGCCTTTTTTCAAAAAACTTCCCCTGCGTCCAGACTCAAGCCGCGTTCTTTCGAAAGTAAATCGCAAGAACGCGGCTTTTCTTTCGATGGCGGTAAACCTAATTCTACGAGGAAGAACGCCTCCGTTCGAAAGTTCCTCTTTCGAAAGAAGGCGTTCTTGAATGTAAATAGGGCTTCCTCGAAAGAGAGCATCCAGACGCGCTGGGTGCTTTCTTTCGAAAAAGCAAGCCGCTTTTTCGAAAGTTCCGCGTGTAGTCTAGACGCGCTCTTTCGAAAGAGGCTCTTTCGAAAGAGGCTTGCAGTCTAGACATAGCCTGAGAGAGTATGCGGATTTAAAGGCGCAGTGACCTTTTTTTTTGTTTTTTTTTTGCTCTACCAGTTTTCCCGCCATGTTGGGTAATGGTCTTCTGTTGCTGTCTTTTTTCATCGTTAAATTCTCAGCGTGTCACTGCTCATTGAATGTGCTGTCGTCCGGGTGGAAATGGGGTAAATGTTGCATTTTATTAATATCAGCAGAACCGACTTAAACGGGTGTGTTGTGGAGTCTGGCCTTCATTTTTGTATTCATGCCCGTCCGCGTGAAAGAAGCTATTTGCATATATTTGCATATAGAGTTGCATGTCTATGCAACTTCATTTAAGTTGCGGCTCTCAGCGTGTGCTGTATCATGGTGGCCCCCGGAGCTTGTGAAGTTGAGTAGTTCCGATTTACATCTCGGGTGTCAAGTGTCGGTTACACGTTTTCCCGACGGTATCGGTGACAAACCGATCCCAGAATGCGCCCTTGTGTTCCTCTGGCCTCTCTCCGGCTGCGTCTACACGACGAGTTTTCTCGGCAAAAAATATGCTAACGAGGGAGTCATTTGCATGAGTTGCGATCTCATTTGCATATTTTCATCCTAGCCGTTTTTACGTTGGGGTTTTGGCGCAAAAACAAGCAGCAGGCATGTTTTCTTTTTCTGGAAGATCGGTAAACCTTTTTGGGGGGGGCATTTTCCTCTTCCGGAAAAAGGAGGGTTTACGCAAAGACGTCCCCACTGCTTCTTCTTGCACAAAAACCCCAGCGCAAAAACGGATCCATAGAAAAGATGCAAATGAGATTGCGACTCATGCAAATGAGTCCCTCGTTAGCATATGTTTTGCCGAGAAAACTTGTAGTGTAGACGTAGCTTTTTCCTTCCGCTTTCTAGCTCTCCACAAGACCCACCCGCAGGAATGGCAGAAAAGGAAGATATTTTGAGCGGAGAAAACATCTAAAGCCAAGTTTTTGACGTCCCTTGTGTGGTTTATTCATAGAATTCATAGAATAATAGGACTGGAAGGGACCTCAAGAGGTCGTCGAGTCCAGCCCCCGCCCTCAAGGCAGGACCAAGCTCCGTCTACACCATCCCTGACAGATGTCTATCCAACCTGTTCTTAAATATCTCCAGAGAGGGAGATTCCACCACCTCCCTTGGCAATTTAGTCCAATATTTGACCACCCTGACAGTTAGGAATTTTTTCCTAACGTCCAATCTAAACCTCCCCTGCTGCACTTTAAGCCCATTACCCCTTGTCCTGTCCTCAGAAACCAAGAGGAACAAATTTTCTCCTTCCTCCTTGTGACCCCCTTTTAGATATTTGAAAACCGCTCTCATGTCCCCCCTTAATCTTCTTTTTTCCAAACTAAACAAGCCCAGTTCATGAAGCCTGGCTTCATAGGTCATGTTCTCTAGACCTTTCATCATTCTTGTCGCTCTTCTCTGGACCCTTTCCAATTTCTCCACATCTTTCTTGAAATGTGGCGCCCAGAACTGGACACAGTACTCCAGCTGAGGCCTAACTAGTGCAGAGTAGAGCGGCAGAATGACTTCACGAGTTTTGCTTACAACACACCTGTTGATACAACCTCGAATCATATTTGCTTTTTTCGCAACAGCATCACACTGTTGACTCCTATTCAACTTGTGGTCCACTATGACCCCTAGATCCCTTTCCGCCATGCTCCTTCCTAGACAGTCGCTTCCCATCTTGTATGTATGGAACTGATTGTTCCTTCCTAAGTGGAGCACTTTGCATTTCTCTTTATTAAACCTCATCCTGTTTACCGCTGACCATTTCTCTAACTTGCTACGGTCATTTTGAATTATGTCCCTATCCTCCAAAGAAGTTGCAATCCCACCCTTTAAGGTAAAAGGTTCGGAAATGTGGCTAGTCCCAGGAAGGCGCAGAAACAAGCAAACTATTACGAAATATCTTTTACACTTTTATTAAAGGGCTTCTACGTATAAATTATGATTTTTATCCATTTCTTACATACGTAGGCACCAAATCATTATTAGAATGTCTAATAAGCAAAATGCAATACAGTGAGGAAAATTCTTTGAGGTTTCTCTAAATCCCAATAGTTGTTAACAAGGGACTAGGCTTTATTAACAGTTACATTTACATCAGTCTTACTTATAAGACTAATCATTTACCTAAAACTTTTAACACTACTACTTAACAATACCTCTAAACAATTTCAAATAACAATACTTACATTGAACAGACACACAAACTACAACAACATATTTGCTATTCGTTATGTTTGGGATACGTTACGCTCTCCAGGAACTCGTTTGGTTCGGTGAGCGGGAGGTGGCCGTCGGGTGATCAGTCCTTGCGCCTGACTCGTATTCTGCCATCCAATGTTTATTCGGGATTCCTCAATTTGATACAGGAGGGGAAGCTGTTTTATAGAGAGAGCTTTTGCGCACTCTTTGGCTATGTCTAGACTGCAAGCCTCTTTCGAAAGAGCCTCTTTCGAAAGAGAGCGTCTAGACTGCACGTTGAACTTTCGAAAAAGCGGCTTGCTTTTTCGAAAGAAAGCATCCAGTGAGTCTGGCTGCTCTCTTTTGAAGAAGCCCTATTTACATTGAAGAACGCCTTCTTTCGAAAGAGGAACTTTCGAAAGAAGGCGTTCTTCCTCGTAAATTGAGGTTTACCGCCATCGAAAGAAAAGCCGCGTTCTTTCGAAATAATTTCGAAAGAACGCGGCTTGAGTCTGGACGCAGGGGAAGTTTTTTCGGGAAAAGGCTGCTTTTCCTGAAAAAACCCCTGAGTCTGGACACGGCCTCTGTGACCCTGTCCGCTAAGTAACGGGGGTAAGGGGGTTAGATGGTTTCCTGTTTTTCCTTTTCTGCCTTATCGGGCATGACACAGTCAGCACAACCAGCATGACGTGAACTTTTTATGTCTGGTTTTAGTTCCTGTTTGTCGCTGACCTTTAAGTTACATAGTGCAAGGGTTTTCATCAAGGGGAAGTTGACCTTTTGCTTGGATGGCGATACGCGCGAGAGGCCTGGCCAGCAAAGAGCCTGCGTCCACACCTTGGTCCAGACCATCTTTGGAGTTCGCAGGAGTTTTGCCTGCCAAGGCACAAGAGAGTAAAACTTTCAAAAGTTTTCCTAGGACTGGAAGGGGACCTCACAAGGACATGCAGTCCGTCACGGCAGGACCGACCACCGTCTGAATGAGAGTCAACAATGCGACGCAGCTGGAAAAAGGCTACCCTCTTTCGGGGTCATATTATCCGGGGTGTTACACGTAACACACGGAAGGTAGTTGTTCTGTTTTCCTCGAGGCCTTTAGCTGGCGCACTGTTTCCAGTCCTGTCTCGACTATGTTCTATTTTCGAAAGCGGCTATGCACATGCCGCGGGAATTTGCACCTCTTCTTCCGATCTCACTTTCGAAAGAGGATCTTTCGGAAGTGAAAGTAGTCCGGACGCGGTTTTTTCGGGAGCGAAAAAAACCCTCGTTTGAAAAAAGAAAACGCTCGTCCTTAAAAAATGAGGTTTACGTGGTTTTTCGGAAAAGGGGTGTTTTCCCCTGAAAAATGTAGCACATCCTCTTTCAAAAAAAAAGACCATTGTTTAGACATACCTGCGATGAGCACAAGCGGGAAAGAAGCCAGAACAGAGGAACAAATATGACCAAAAGTATTTCTCAAACGTTTTTTATAAAGTACTCCTTAAAAAAAATTGTAAGTACCCCCAGGACCTACAGTTTTCAGACACACAAAATTTGTTTCTACCGTTGCGACACATTGATTTACACAACTTCATCATAGCCAGGCGGGCAAAGGCATTTTGGGGTGTGAAAAAGACAAAAATAATAAAGCACTGTCAAACTTCAAACAAAAAGTCTGTTTTCCCCAAATTTAAGTTGTGTTGACGTACCTCCCCAGACTTCTCTCGACTTCTCTTGAGTACTCGTACCGCTGTTGAGAAACACTGATCTAGAAAACCTGACCTAGGGGGGGACGTAAAACACCGGACGCTTTCTTCTTGAGAAAAGACGGCCGAGGGGAATGCATGAAGGGCGGTGTGGAAAAATCAACTGCTCGCCAGGCCAAGGTGAGAGAACTTTCACTGGAGACTCAACCCAGAGAAGAAGAAATGTTGAATGGATCTGTGAGGACCCTGTTCTGCTCCTCTATCTCCATGGCTTCATGGGTCCGGGAGTACCCTATTCTTCTCCAGCTATCTCCATGGCTTCCTGGGTCCAGGAGTATCCTATTCTTCTCCAGCTATCTCCATAGCTTCATGGATCCAGGAGTATCCTATTCTTCTCCAGCTATCTCCATGACTTCATGGGTCCAGGAGTATCCTATTCTTCTCCAGCTATCTCCATAGCTTCATGGATCCAGGAGTATCCTATTCTTCTCCAGCTATCTCCATAGCTTCATGGGTCCAGGAGTACCCGTGTCTTCTCCAGCTATCTCCATGGCTTCATGGATCCAGGAGTACCCGTGTCTTCTCCAGCTATCTCCATAGCTTCATGGGTCCAGGAGTACCCGTGTCTTCTCCAGCTATCTCCATGGCTTCATGGGTCCAGGAATATCCTATTCTTCTCCAGCTATCTCCATGGCTTCATGGGTCCAGGAGTATCCTATTCTTCTCCAGCTATCTCCATGGCTTCATGGGTCCAGGAATGTCCTATTCTTCTCCAGCTATCTCCATGGCTTCATGGGTCCAGGAGTATCCTATTCTTCTCCAGCTATCTCCATGGCTTCATGGGTCCAGGACTATCCTATTCTTCTCCAGCTATCTCCATGGCTTCCTGGGTCCAGGAGTAGCCTATTCTTCTCCAGATATCTCCATGACTTCATGGGTCCAGGAGTACCTGTGTCTTCTCCAGCTATCTCCATGGCTTCATGGGTCCAGGAGTACCCGTGTCTTTCCAGCTATCTCCATGGCTTCATAGGTCCAGGAGTATCCTATTCTTCTCCAGCTATCTCCATGGCTTCATGGGTCCAGGAGTATCCTATTCTTCTCCAGCTATCTCCATGGCTTCATGGGTCCGAGAGTACCCGTGTCTTCTCCAGCTATCTTCATGGGTCTGGGAGCATCCTATTCTTCTCCAGCTATCTCCATAGCTTCATGGGTCCAGGAGTATCCTATTCTTATCCAGCTATCTCCATGGCTTCATGGGTCTGGGAGTACCCTATTCTTCTCCAGCTATCTCCATGGCTTCATGGGTCCGAGAGTACCCGTGTCTTCTCCAGCTATCGCCATGGCTTCATGGGTCCAAGAGTACCCGTGTCTTCTCCAGCTATCTCCCTGGCTTCATAGGTCCATGAGGACCTTCCCCACTGCTTGGTGGCTCTTCTTCCCCACCATACCCAGCCGTGTGAGGCCACAAAGACTGTTGTTACGGAAAATAAGTAATCATCAGACCATGGAAATCAGGTGCCGTTTTCTCCCACAGACTGAACAGAGACATCTAATCGAACGTCTCTGCATTGTTACTGATAATTCCACCACTTCCACCGATGGACTATACCAATTCCTTGTTGGGGGGGGTTAGTTTGGGGCCCAAACCCAATGTCTTGTTGAAGCACAAGCCACGCCCATGGTCCGATGCAAGCAAAGAACCATCTCCTTTAACCTCCACGGCAGATGGATCGATTACGGCACGGGCTCGACGATGTGGAATTACAATGAGGTTCTTCTCCCTGCCCTCCCCTCTGCTGGCTCGTGTGTCGTTCCTCTGTTCTCCCCATCCCCAGCTCGCCTGTGAACAGGAGCTAAGAAGCCATGAAGACCAATCTCTCCTTGATGGTTGTACATCAATCCCTGCCAAGCACTCGGCCGCAAAGTTCTGGAACAGCCACGGCTAACGTGTCCCCTGAGGGCCGTCCCTCACTCCCCTGCCGTCCGTCCGTGCCGTGCCGCAAAGCCATGAAGATCTACGCCTCTCTAATGGCCACTGATCACTCACAGGGATGGCGGATCTTCCCAAAGGCCCCCTCGCCCTCTTCCGTCAATACACAAAATGCGGCGAGTGTCTACATGCCGCTGCCGCGTCTTCCTGAACCTCTACATCTATCTTCAACCACACCGTGCACACACACACACACACCCCAGCTCCTGGAAACAAGACCTGCTCTTCTCCTGCTATCGCCATGGCTTGATGGGTCTAGAAGGACCCTGTTCTTCTCCTGATCCATCCCTGGCTTCATGGATCTGGGAGGACCCTGTTCTTCTTGGGATATCTCCATGGCTTGATAGGTCTAGAAGGACCCTGTTCTTCTCCTGATCCATCCTTGGCTTCATGGGTCCGGGAGGACCCTGTTCTTCTCTGGATGTTTCCTTGGCTTCATGGGTCCGGGAGGACCCTGTTCTTCTCCTGCTCCATCCTTGGCTTCATGGGTCCGGGAGGACCCTGTTCTTCTCTGGATGTTTCCATGGATTCATAGGTCTGGGAGGACCCTGTTCTTCTCCTGATACCTCCATGGCTTGATGGGTCTAGAAGGACCCTGTTCTTCTCCTGATCCATCCTTGGCTTCATGGGTCCGGGAGGACCCTGTTCTTCTCTGGATGTTTCCATGGATTCATAGGTCTGGGAGGACCCTGTTCTTCTCCTGATACCTCCATGGCTTGATGGGTCTAGAAGGACCCTGTTCTTCTCGGGATGTTTCCATGGATTCATAGGTCTGGGAGGACCCTGTTCTTCTCAGGATATCTCCATGGCTTGATGGGTCTAGAAGGACCCTATTCTTCTCCTGATACCTCCATGGCTTGATGGCTCTAGAAGGACCCTGTTCTTCTCCTGAACCATCCCTGGCTTCATGGGTCTGGGGGGACCCTGTTCTTCTCGGGATATCTCCATGGCTTGATGGGTCTAGAAGGACCCTGTTCTTCTCCTGATACCTCCATGGCTTGATGGGTCTAGAAGGACCCTGTTCTTCTCCTGATCCATCCCTGGCTTGATGGGTCCAGGAGGACCCTGTTCTTCTCGGGATATCTCCATGGCTTGATGGGTCTAGAAGGACCCTGTTCTTCTCCTGATACCTCCATGGCTTGATGTGTCTAGAAGGACCCTGTTCTTCTCCTGATCCATCCCTGGCTTCATAGGTCTGGGGGGACCCTGTTCTTCTCGGGATATCTCCATGGCTTGATGGGTCTAGAAGGGCCCTGTTCTTCTCCTGATACCTCCATGGCTTGATGGGTCTAGAAGGACCCTGTTCTTCTCCTGATCCATCCCTGGCTTGATGGGTCCAGGAGGACCCTGTTCTTCTCGGGATATCTCCATGGCTTGATGGGTCTAGAAGGACCCTGTTCTTCTCCTGATACCTCCATGGCTTGATGTGTCTAGAAGGACCCTGTTCTTCTCCTGATCCATCCCTGGCTTCATAGGTCTGGGGGGACCCTGTTCTTCTCGGGATATCTCCATGGCTTGATGGGTCTAGAAGGGCCCTGTTCTTCTCCTGATACCTCCATGGCTTGATGGGTCTAGAAGGACCCTGTTCTTCTCCTGATATCTCCATGGCTTGATGTGTCTAGAAGGACCCTGTTCTTCTCCTGATCCATCCCTGGCTTCACGGGTCTGGGAGGACCCTGTTCTTCTTGGGATGTTTCCATGGATTCATAGGTCTGGGAGGACTCTGTTCTTCTGATACCTCCATGGCTTGATGTGTCTAGAAGGACCCTGTTCTTCTCCTGATATCTCCATGGCTTGATGGGTCTAGAAGGACCCTGTTCTTCTCCTGATATCTCCATGGCTTGATGGGTCTAGAAGGACCCTGTTCTTCTCCTGATCCATCCCTGGCTTCATGGGTCTGGGAGGACCCTGTTCTATACATCCATGGGAGGACCTTCTCCACTGCTTGGTGGCTCTTCTCCCCCACCATACTCAGCCGTGTGAGGCCACAAAGACCCAACCTCCCTGGTTCAACTCTCTACGGTATTTCTCTTCCTCTCGATGCCGTGCTGTTGGAATTCATCAGGCTTTTGGTGTATTTATCACAGTCCCACCGAGAGAGGGGACGGGCCTTTGGTCTCCGTTGTAGAGACCTAGCTATCAGGAGAGCTCAAAGCTCTTTGTCATGCAGGACGCTGCCATTATTTTCATTGTCTAGAAGGGGCAACTGAGGCACAAGCAGTCACGTGATTTGCCCACGGTCAGCCAATGGCCGGAGAAGAAGTTGCGTTCTGCCCACCATATCACAATGAGTCAACGGTAGCACAGGAGTTGACCACTAGGCCACGTTGACCCAGGCCGTGGAACGGACCACCCCGACAGAGTCACTGAGCGTGGCATCGGTGATCTGGAAGCTGGGCCCTAGGGCGGCCGCTCTGGAAAGATTCAAACACAGCCCCGCTGACCAGAGAGGGGACCCCGCAGAGCGTCCCCCACAGAGCGCCCATGGCTACGGTTGGGTTTTGATGGGTGGTGCACACCCGCACCTAAAAAAATTATTCTGCACATGGGCCAGGAAAAAATCAGCACATGGATGGAAAACGTTGACTCATATTTAGCTTTCGAAAGAAAGTCGAAAGAACGGAGGGGGGTTTTCCGATAGCGGTAAACCTCGTTCTACGAGGAAGAAGCCTTTTTCCGAAAAAGCTCTTTCAGAAAAGGGCGCGTGTGGATGCGGGAGAAGGTGTTTTTTCGAACGACAAGGCCTCCAGGAAAAAGCACAGGTGTCCAATCCGTCCCCAGTAATCACGACGGAAACGCCAATCAATGTAGACATGCTATTTCGAAAAAGCCGATTGCTTTTCCGTTGTGTTGTCACTGTGTGGGCGCGCGCTTTCGAAAAAGCCGATCGCTTTTCCGTTGCGTTGTCACTGTGGGCACGCTCTTTCGAAAAAGCCGATCGCTTTTCCGTTGCGTTGTCACTGTGAGCGCGCTCTTTCGAAAAAGCCAGTCGCTTTTCCGTTACATTTTTGCTGTGTGCACGTGCTCTTTCGAAAAAGCCGATCGCTTTTCCGTTGCGTTGTCACTGCGTGGGCGCGCTCTTTCAAAAAAGCCGATCGCTTTTCCGTTGCATTGTCACTGCATGGGCGCGCTCTTTCGAAAAAGCCGATCGCTTTTCCGTTGCGTTGTCACTGTGGGCGCGCTCTTTCGAAAAAGCCGATCGCTTTTCCGTTGCGTTGTCACTGTGGGCGCGCTCTTTCGAAAAAGCCGATCGCTTTCCCGTTGCGTTGTCACTGTGTGGGCGCGCGCTTTCAAAAAAGCCGATCGCTTTTCCGTTGCGTTGTCGCTGCGTGGGCGCGCGATCTCGAAAAAGCCGATCGCTTTTCCGTTGCGTTGTCGCTGTGTGGGCGCACGCTTTCGAAAAAGCCAATCGCTTTTCCGTTGCGTTGTCACTGTGTGGGCGCGCGCTTTCGAAAAAGCCGATCGCTTTTCCGTTGCGTTGTCACTGTGTGGGCGCGCGCTTTTTTATCCCCTGGCTAATAGCCTTTGATGGACCTAACCTCCATGAAATTATCTAGCTTCTCTTTCAACTCTATTATAGTCCTAGCCTTCACAGCCTCCTCCGGCGAGGAGTTCCACAGGTTGACTCTGCGCTGTGTGAAGACAAACAGAAGCTAGGGACACCATTTCTATCCCCTGGCTAACAGCCTTTGATGGACCCAACCTCCATGAAATTATCTAGCTTCTCTTTAAACTCTAGTATAGTCCTAGCCTTCACAGCCTCCTCCGGCGAGGAGTTCCGCAGGTTGACTACGCGCCGTGTGACGAAGAACTTCCAGTCCTAGTATTCTAGGATTCTAACAATCTGCTCCCGTTTCCGAGCCAAACGACGCACAAATCGGCAGGCGCAATGTCCACCGTTCGGCACCTTGCTAATACGGAGAGAGGCGTGAATTCTCCGGGGCTGAGGTCTCATGAAGACAGCGCTTCTCGTCGCCCATAAAGGAGATCTTTGTCCGGACGGCTGTAGAAAAAAGGGGGAGGAAACGATATTTTTCCAGCGGCGAGTGGAGAGCTACAGCGACCGCCTACATCATGGACCATACGATGGTCCATATGATGGACCATATGGAGCCTACATCCCGATCATGGGGTCCTAACGGGAGTCCACGATTCGGGGCCGGAAGAAATTGGCAGGGAACGCGCCCCATGCAGGAAAATCTTGTTCCCGGGTCTCTCCATCTCCATCGGCCAGCCCTCAAGCGTAAATAGGCCAACGTACACATGACCAGGGGACCCAGAGGTGTGAAAGGATCCCACCTCTGAGAGACAAAGTCCGGCGGGCAGACGCCCCAGTCGAGATACCCGAGAAACGATTTTCCATCGACCTCTCCAAGGGGGCAGGGAGGGAAAGGCCTCTTCGTCGCTCTGCCAAGTGCCGCCGCGCCGGCATAATGTCTGTAGTGTGACTCCTTTCCGGAGCGGGACGGTTTTCAGCAGGGCCTGCCGGAGTCTGCAAAGACCCTACAATAATAACAAATCCCCGGGGACTCCGTGAGTTGCAGCCGGAGATCGGAGTCTTTCATCCAGCGGCCAAGGAATAAGACGGAGGAGGCTCCGGTCTCGGGTGTCGTCACGACCCGGCCGATCACCGGGACAGGTCCAACCACACAGCTCGGGTTTCCTGAACTCCGGAGCGTTGAGGAGCAGCGAACCACCCGTCGAACGACTCGGGGAAAAAAAACGTTCCCGATTTCATCGGTTCTTTCCGAATCCTCGTGAACGTCAACCTCCTTTCAATTCCGTGTCTCCCCAGGACGTCGTCTTCCCGGTGCGTTCGCCTTAATCGGTGGGGCGAAGGGGACACGTTTCTGGTCAGAAAACGTCTTGCGTGTGTCTGACGTCGGTGTTCGGCGTTGACACGGGGTGTGTAGTCTCTCCCCATAGGCCGGTTACAGCCCCTACTGGTCGGGCCGGGCTAGGCTGGAGGACCGGCACTCGGTACGGCCTAGTGGGCAAGTCTATGGTGCCCCAGTGTACAGGGCAGTAAGGCCTAGTGGGCAAGTCTATGGGCAGTAAGGCCTAGTGGCCAGATCTATGGCGCTCCCGTCTGTGAGGCAGTAAGGCCTAGTGGTCAAGTCTGTGGCACCCCCATCTGCAGGGCAGTAAGGCCTAGTGGTCAAGTCTATAGCGCCCCCATCTGCAGGGCAGTTAGGCCTAGTGGTCAAGTCTGTAGCGCCCCCATCTGCAGGGCAGTAAGGCCTAGTGGTCAAGTCTATAGCGCCCCCATCTGCAGGGCAGTAAGGCCTAGTGGTCAAGTCTATAGTGCCCCCGTCTGCGGGGCAGTAAGGCCTAGTGGCCAAGTCTGTAGCGCCCCCATCTGCAGGGCAGTAAGGCCTAGTGGTCAAGTCTGTAGCGCCCCCATCTGCAGGGCAGTAAGGCCTAGTGGTCAAGTCTATAGCGCCCCCATCTGCGGGGCAGTAAGGCCTAGTGGCCAAGTCTGTAGCGCCCCCATCTGCAGGGCAGTAAGGCCTAGTGGTCAAGTCTATAGCGCCCCCGTCTGCGGGGCAGTAAGGCCTAGTGGCCAAGTCTGTAGCGCCCCCATCTGCAGGGCAGTAAGGCCTAGTGGTCAAGTCTATAGCGCCCCCATCTGCGGGGCAGTAAGGCCTAGTGGCCAAGTCTGTAGCGCCCCCATCTGCGGGGCAGTAAGGCCTAGTGGTCAAGTCTATAGCGCCCCCGTCTGCGGGGCAGTAAGGCCTAGTGGTCAAGTCTATAGCGCCCCCGTCTGCGGGGCAGTAAGGCCTAGTGGTCAAGTCTATAGCGCCCCCATCTGCGGGGCAGTAAGGCCTAGTGGTCAAGTCTATAGCGCCCCCATCTGCAGGGCAGTAAGGCCTAGTGGCCAAGTCTATAGCGCCCCCATCTGCAGGGCAGTAAGGCCTAGTGGCCAAGTCTGTAGCGCCCCCATCTGCAGGGCAGTAAGGCCTAGTGGTCAAGTCTATAGCGCCCCCATCTGCGGGGCAGTAAGGCCTAGTGGTCAAGTCTATAGCGCCCCCATCTGCAGGGCAGTAAGGCCTAGTGGCCAAGTCTATAGCGCCCCCATCTGCAGGGCAGTAAGGCCTAGTGGTCAAGTCTATAGCGCCCCCATCTGCGGGGCAGTAAGGCCTAGTGGCCAAGTCTGTAGCGCCCCCATCTGCGGGGCAGTAAGGCCTAGTGGTCAAGTCTATAGCGCCCCCATCTGCAGGGCAGTTAGGCCTAGTGGTCAAGTCTATAGCGCCCCCATCTGCAGGGCAGTAAGGCCTAGTGGTCAAGTCTATAGCGCCCCCATCTGCGGGGCAGTAAGGCCTAGTGGCCAAGTCTGTAGCGCCCCCATCTGCAGGGCAGTAAGGCCTAGTGGTCAAGTCTATAGCGCCCCCATCTGCGGGGCAGTAAGGCCTAGTGGTCAAGTCTATAGCGCCCCCATCTGCAGGGCAGTTAGGCCTAGTGGTCAAGTCTATAGCGCCCCCATCTGCAGGGCAGTAAGGCCTAGTGGTCAAGTCTATAGGGCCCCCATCTGCAGGGCAGTAAGGCCTAGTGGTCAAGTCTATAGGGCCCCCATCTGCAGGGCAGTAAGGCCTAGTGGTCAAGTCTATAGGGCCCCCATCTGCGGGGCAGTAAGGCCTAGTGGTCAAGTCTATAGCGCCCCCCTCTGCGGGGCAGTAAGGCCTAGTGGTCAAGTCTATAGCGCCCCCGTCTGCGGGGCAGTAAGGCCTAGTGGTCAAGTCTATAGGGCCCCCATCTGCAGGGCAGTAAGGCCTAGTGGTCAAGTCTATAGGGCCCCCATCTGCAGGGCAGTAAGGCCTAGTGGTCAAGTCTATAGGGCCCCCATCTGCGGGGCAGTAAGGCCTAGTGGTCAAGTCTATAGGGCCCCCATCTGCAGGGCAGTAAGGCCTAGTGGTCAAGTCTATAGGGCCCCCATCTGCGGGGCAGTAAGGCCTAGTGGTCAAGTCTATAGGGCCCCCATCTGCAGGGCAGTAAGGCCTAGTGGCCAAGTCTATAGGGCCCCCGTCTGCAGGGCAGTAAGGCCTAGTGGCCAAGTCTATAGGGCCCCCGTCTGCAGGGCAGTAAGGCCTACTGGCCAAGTCTATAGTGCCCCCGTCTGCAGGGCAGTAAGGCCTAGTGGCCAAGTCTATAGGGCCCCCGTCTGTGAGGCAGTAAGGCCTAGTGGCCAAGTCTGTAGCGCCCCCATCTGCAGGGCAGTAAGGCCTAGTGGTCAAGTCTATAGCGCCCCCGTCTGTGGGGCAGTAAGGCCTAGTGGTCAAGTCTATAGCGCCCCCGTCTGCAGGGCAGTAAGGCCTAGTGGCCAAGTCTGTAGCGCCCCCGTCTGCAGGGCAGTAAGGCCTAGTGGTCAAGTCTATAGCGCCCCCGTCTGCGGGGCAGTAAGGCCTAGTGGCCAAGTCTATAGCGCCCCCGTCTGCAGGGCAGTAAGGCCTAGTGGTCAAGTCTATAGCGCCCCCATCTGAAGGGCCGTAAGGCCTAGTGGCCAAGTCCATAGTACCCCACCCTGGCGACCGAGGGCGACTGCAGAGGACCTGAAGGAAGCTGCCCGGAGGGAAGCCAGCGGAGACGGGCAGAAAGGAGCCCAGAGTGGGAGGGGGTAGCGCCAGGACTGCCCCAGCGAGCGCCGGGTTTACTGCTCGCTCTGAGCACTAGGCCACACTGCCCCAGCGAGCGCCGGGTTTACTGCTCGTTCTGACCACTAGGCCACGCTGCCCCAGCGAGCGCCGGGTTTACTGCTCGCTGTGACCACTAGGCCACGCTGCCCCAGCGAGCGCCGGGTTTACTGCTCGTTCTGACCACTAGGCCACGCTGCCCCAGCGAGCGCCGGGTTTACTGCTCGCTGTGACCACTAGGCCACGCTGCCCCAGCGAGCGCCGGGTTTACTGCTCGTTCTGACCACTAGGCCACGCTGCCCCAGCGAGCGCCGGGTTTACTGCTCGTTCTGACCACTAGGCCACACTGCCCCAGCGAGCGCCGGGTTTACTGCTCGCTCTGACCACTAGGCCACGCTGCCCCAGCGAGCGCCGGGTTTCCTGCTCGCTCTGACCACTAGGCCACACTGCCCCAGCGAGCGCCGGGTTTACTGCTCGCTCTGACCACTAGGCCACGCTGCCCCAGCGGGCGCCGTGTTTACTGCTCGCTCTGACCACTAGGCCACACTGCCCCAGCGAGCGCCGGGTTTACTGCTCGCTGTAACCACTAGGCCACACTGCCCCAGCGAGCGCCGGGTTTACTGCTCGCTCTGACCACTAGGCCACACTGCCCCAGCGAGCGCCGGGTTTACTGCTCGCTGTAACCACTAGGCCACGCTGCCCCAGCGAGCGCCGGGTTTACTGCTCGCTCTGACCACTAGGCCACACTGCCCCAGCGAGCGCCGGGTTTACTGCTCGCTGTAACCACTAGGCCACACTGCCCCAGCGAGCGCCAGGTTTACTGCTCACTCTGACCACTAGGCCACACTGCCCCAGCGAGCGCCGGGTTTACTGCTCGCTGTGACCACTAGGCCACACTGCCCCAGCGAGCGCCAGGTTTACTGCTCGCTCTGACCACTAGGCCACACTGCCCCAGCGAGCGCCGGGTTTACTGCTCGCTGTGACCACTAGGCCACACTGCCCCAGCGAGCGCCGGGTTTACTGCTCGCTCTGACCACTAGGCCACGCTGCCCCAGGGAGCGCCGGGTTTACTGCTCGCTCTGACCACTAGGCCACACTGCCCCAGCGAGCGCCGGGTTTCCTGCTCGCTCTGACCACTAGGCCACGCTGCCCCAGCGAGCGCCGGGTTTACTGCTCGCTCTGACCACTAGGCCACACTGCCCCAGCGAGCGCCGGGTTTACTGCTCGCTGTAACCACTAGGCCACACTGCCCCAGCGAGCGCCAGGTTTACTGCTCACTCTGACCACTAGGCCACACTGCCCCAGCGAGCGCCGGGTTTACTGCTCGCTGTGACCACTAGGCCACACTGCCCCAGCGAGCGCCGGGTTTACTGCTCGCTCTGACCACTAGGCCACACTGCCCCAGCGAGCGCCGGGTTTACTGCTCGCTGTGACCACTAGGCCACACTGCCCCAGCGAGCGCTGGGTTTACTGCTCGCTGTGACCACTAGGCCACACTGCCCCAGCGAGCGCTGGGTTTACTGCTCGCTCTGACCACTAGGCCACACTGCCCCAGCGAGCGCCAGGTTTACTGCTCGCTCTGACCACTAGGCCGCACTGCCCCAGCGAGCGCCGGGTTTACAGCTCGCTCTGACCACTAGGCCGCACTGCCCCAGCGAGCGCCGGGTTTACTGCTCACTCTGACCACTGGGCCACACTGCCCCAGCGAGCGCCGGGTTTACTGCTCACTCTGACCACTGGGCCACACTGCCCCAGCGAGCGCCGGGTTTACTGCTCGCTGTAACCACTAGGCCACACTGCCCCAGCGAGCGCCAGGTTTACTGCTCACTCTGACCACTAGGCCACACTGCCCCAGCGAGCGCCGGGTTTACTGCTCGCTGTGACCACTAGGCCACACTGCCCCAGCGAGCGCCGGGTTTACTGCTCGCTGTGACCACTAGGCCACACTGCCCCAGCGAGCGCCGGGTTTACTGCTCGCTCTGACCACTAGGCCACACTGCCCCAGCGAGCGCCGGGTTTACTGCTCGCTCTGACCACTAGGCCACGCTGCCCCAGGGAGCGCCGGGTTTACTGCTCGCTCTGACCACTAGGCCACACTGCCCCAGCGAGCGCCGGGTTTCCTGCTCGCTCTGACCACTAGGCCACGCTGCCCCAGCGAGCGCCGGGTTTACTGCTCGCTGTGACCACTATGCCGCACTGCCCCAGCGAGCGCCGGGTTTACTGCTCGCTCTGACCACTAGGCCACACTGCCCCAGCGAGCGCCGGGTTTACTGCTCGCTGTAACCACTAGGCCACACTGCCCCAGCGAGCGCCAGGTTTACTGCTCACTCTGACCACTAGGCCACACTGCCCCAGCGAGCGCCGGGTTTACTGCTCGCTGTGACCACTAGGCCACACTGCCCCAGCGAGCGCCGGGTTTACTGCTCGCTCTGACCACTAGGCCACACTGCCCCAGCGAGCGCTGGGTTTACTGCTCGCTGTGACCACTAGGCCACACTGCCCCAGCGAGCGCCGGGTTTACTGCTCGCTGTGACCACTAGGCCACACTGCCCCAGCGAGTGCTGGGTTTACTGCTCGCTGTGACCACTAGGCCACACTGCCCCAGCGAGCGCCGGGTTTACTGCTCGCTCTGACCACTAGGCCACACTGCCCCAGCGAGCGCCGGGTTTACTGCTCGCTGTGACCACTAGGCCACACTGCCCCAGCGAGCGCCGGGTTTACTGCTCGCTCTGACCACTAGGCCACACTGCCCCAGCGAGCGCCGGGTTTACTGCTCGCTCTGACCACTAGGCCACGCTGCCCCAGCGAGCGCCGGGTTTACTGCTCGCTCTGACCACTAGGCCACACTGCCCCAGCGAGCGCCGGGTTTATTGCTCACTCTGACCACTGGGCCACACTGCCCCAGCGAGCGCCGGGTTTACTGCTCGCTGTGACCACTAGGCCACACTGCCCCAGCGAGCGCCGGGTTTACTGCTCGCTGTGACCACTAGGCCACACTGCCCCAGCGAGCGCCGGGTTTACTGCTCACTCTGACCACTGGGCCACACTGCCCCAGCGAGCGCCGGGTTTACTGCTCGCTGTGACCACTAGGCCACACTGCCCCAGCGAGCGCCGGGTTTACTGCTCGCTGTGACCACTAGGCCACCCTGCCCCAGCGAGCGCCGGGTTTACTGCTCACTCTGACCACTGGGCCACACTGCCCCAGCGAGCGCCGGGTTTACTGCTCGCTGTGACCACTAGGCCACACTGCCCCAGGGAGCGCCGGGTTTACTGCTCACTCTGACCACTAGGCCACACTGCCCCAGGGAGCGCCGGGTTTACTGCTCACTCTGACCACTAGGCCACACTGCCCCAGCGAGCGCCGGGTTTACTGCTCGCTGTGACCACTAGGCCACACTGCCCCAGCGAGCGCCGGGTTTACTGCTCGCTCTGACCACTAGGCCACACTGCCCCAGCGAGCGCCGGGTTTACTGCTCGCTGTGACCACTAGGCCACACTGCCCCAGCGAGCGACGAGTTTACTGCTCGCTGTGACCACTAGGCCCCACTGCCCCAGCGAGCGCCGGGTTTACTGCTCGCTCTGACCACTAGGCCACACTGCCCCAGCGAGCGCCGGGTTTACTGCTCGCTGTGACCACTAGGCCACACTGCCCCAGCGAGCGCCGGGTTTACTGCTCACTCTGACCACTAGGCCCCACTGCCCCAGCGAGCGCCGGGTTTACTGCTCGCTCTGACCACTAGGCCACACTGCCCCAGCGAGCGCCGGGTTTACTGCTCGCTGTGACCACTAGGCCACACTGCCCCAGCGAGCGACGAGTTTACTGCTCGCTGTGACCACTAGGCCACACTGCCCCAGCGAGCGCCGGGTTTACTGCTCGCTGTGACCACTAGGCCACACTGCCCCAGCGAGCGCCGGGTTTACTGCTCGCTGTGACCACTAGGCCCCACTGCCCCAGCGAGCGCCGGGTTTACTGCTCGCTCTGACCACTAGGCCACACTGCCCCAGCGAGCGCCGGGTTTACTGCTCGCTGTGACCACTAGGCCACACTGCCCCAGCGAGCGCCGGGTTTACTGCTCGCTCTGACCACTAGGCCACACTGCCCCAGTGAGCGCCCGGTTTACTGCTCGCTCTGACCACTAGGCCACACTGCCCCAGCGAGCGCCGGGTTTACTGCTCGCTCTGACCACTAGGCCACACTGCCCCAGCGAGCGCCGGGTTTACTGCTCGCTCTGACCACTAGGCCACACTGCCCCAGTGAGCGCCCGGTTTACTGCTCGCTCTGACCACTAGGCCACACTGCCCCAGCGAGCGCCGGGTTTACTGCTCGCTCTGACCACTAGGCCACACTGCCCCAGCGAGCGCCGGGTTTACTGCTCGCTGTGACCACTAGGCCACACTGCCCCAGTGAGCGCCCGGTTTACTGCTCGCTCTGACCACTAGGCCACACTGCCCCAGCGAGCGCCGGGTTTACTGCTCGCTCTGACCACTAGGCCACACTGCCCCAGCGAGCGCCGGGTTTACTGCTCGCTCTGACCACTAGGCCACACTGCCCCAGCGAGCGCCAGGTTTACTGCTCTCTCTGACCACTAGGCCACACTGCCCCAGCGAGCGCCGGGTTTACTGCTCGCTGTGACCACTAGGCCACACTGCCCCAGCGAGCGCCGGGTTTACTGCTCGCTGTGACCACTAGGCCACACTGCCCCAGCGAGCGCCGGGTTTACTGCTCGCTCTGACCACTAGGCCACACTGCCCCAGCGAGCGCCGGGTTTACTGCTCGCTCTGACCACTAGGCCACACTGCCCCAGCGAGCGCCAGGTTTACTGCTCGCTCTGACCACTAGGCCACACTGCCCCAGCGAGCGCCAGGTTTACTGCTCTCTCTGACCACTGGGCCACACTGCCCCAGCGAGCGCCGGGTTTACTGCTCGCTGTGACCACTAGGCCACACTGCCCCAGCGAGCGCCGGGTTTACTGCTCGCTGTGACCACTAGGCCACCCTGCCCCAGCGAGCGCCGGGTTTACTGCTCGCTCTGACCACTAGGCCACACTGCCCCAGTGAGCGCCGGGTTTACTGCTCGCTCTGACCACTAGGCCACGCTGCCCCAGCGAGCGCCGGTTTTACTGCTCGCTCTGACCACTAGGCCCCACTGCCCCAGCGAGCGCCGGGTTTACTGCTCGCTCTGACCACTAGGCCCCACTGCCCCAGCGAGCGCCGGGTTTACTGCTCGCTGTGACCACTAGGCCACACTGCCCCAGCGAGCGACGAGTTTACTGCTCGCTGTGACCACTAGGCCCCACTGCCCCAGCGAGCGCCGGGTTTACTGCTCGCTCTGACCACTAGGCCACACTGCCCCAGCGAGCGCCGGGTTTACTGCTCGCTCTGACCACTAGGCCACACTGCCCCAGCGAGCGCCGGGTTTACTGCTCGCTCTGACCACTAGGCCACACTGCCCCAGCGAGCGCCGGGTTTACTGCTCGCTCTGACCACTAGGCCACACTGCCCCAGCGAGCGCCGGGTTTACTGCTCTCTCTGACCACTAGGCCACACTGCCCCAGCGAGCGCCGGGTTTACTGCTCGCTCTGACCACTAGGCCGCACTGCCCCAGCGAGCGCCGGGTTTACTGCTCGCTGTGACCACTAGGCCCCACTGCCCCAGCGAGCGCCGGGTTTACTGCTCGCTGTGACCACTAGGCCACACTGTCCCAGCGAGCGCCGGGTTTACTGCTCGCTGTGACCACTAGGCCGCACTGCCCCAGTGAGCGCCGGGTTTACTGCTCGCTCTGACCACTAGGCCCCACTGCCCCAGCGAGCGCCGGGTTTACTGCTCGCTCTGACCACTAGGCCACACTGCCCCAGCGAGCGCCGGGTTTACTGCTCTCTCTGACCACTAGGCCACACTGCCCCAGCGAGCGCCGGGTTTACTGCTCGCTGTGACCACTAGGCCGCACTGCCCCAGTGAGCGCCCGGTTTACTGCTCGCTCTGACCACTAGGCCACACTGCCCCAGCGAGCGCCGGGTTTACTGCTCTCTCTGACCACTAGGCCACACTGCCCCAGCGAGCGCCGGGTTTACTGCTCTCTCTGACCACTAGGCCGCACTGCCCCAGTGAGCGCCGGGTTTACTGCTCGCTCTGACCACTAGGCCGCACTGCCCCAGCGAGCGCCGGGTTTACTGCTCGCTGTGACCACTAGGCCACACTGCCCCAGCGAGCGCCGGGTTTACTGCTCGCTGTGACCACTAGGCCACACTGCCCCAGCGAGCGCCGGGTTTACTGCTCGCTGTGACCACTAGGCCACACTGCCCCAGCGAGCGCTGGGTTTACTGCTCACTCTGACCACTAGGCCGCACTGCCCCAGCGAGCGCCGGGTTTACTGCTCGCTCTGACCACTAGGCCGCACTGTCCCAGCGAGCGCCGGGTTTACTGCTCGCTGTGACCACTAGGCCGCACTGCCCCAGTGAGCGCCGGGTTTACTGCTCGCTGTGACCACTAGGCCGCACTGTCCCAGCGAGCGCCGGGTTTACTGCTCTCTGTGACCACTAGGCCGCACTGCCCCAGTGAGCGCCGGGTTTACTGCTCGCTCTGACCACTAGGCCACACTGCCCCAGCGAGCGCCGGGTTTACTGCTCGCTCTGACCACTAGGCCACACTGCCCCAGCGAGCGCCGGGTTTACTGCTCTCTCTGACCACTAGGCCACACTGCCCCAGCGAGCGCCGGGTTTACTGCTCGCTGTGACCACTAGGCCGCACTGCCCCAGTGAGCGCCGGGTTTACTGCTCGCTCTGACCACTAGGCCACACTGCCCCAGCGAGCGCCGGGTTTACTGCTCTCTCTGACCACTAGGCCACACTGCCCCAGCGAGTGGCATCTTTAATAATGACTCCTCCTATTAGGCTCCAGTGCCCCAGCGAGTGGAGTGTTTACATTTGACTGTGACTACTAGGCCGCACTGCCCGAGCCTGTGGGGTGTTTACAATTGACTGTGACTACTAGGCCGCACTGCCCCAGTGTGTGGGCTGTTTAATACTGACTCCGCCCACTATGCAACACTACCAGCGCGACTGGCAGGGGGGCAGGGGTTAATATTGACCCGAGCTACCAGGCCCCACTGCCCCAGCTGGTAGGGATTTTAAATACTGACTGTGACTACTAGGCCTTACTGCCCTAGCGAGTGGTGTGTTTAATACAGACTCCGGCTACTAGGCCCCACTGCCCTAGCGAGTCAGGTGTTTACAATTGTGTTTACAGCGACTGGGGTGGGTAATATTTACTCCGACTATTAGGCAACACTACCCCTGTGAGTGAGGTGTTTAATAGTGACTACTGCTACTAGGCCCCACTGCCCCAGTGAATGTGTTCGTTAGTCTTGACTCTGCCTACTAGGCCATACTGCCCCAGGGAGAGGCGTGTTTTGTACTGACTCCAGCTACTAGGCCGCGCTGCCCAAGTAGTGCGATGTTGATTACTGACTCCGGCCGTTAGGCCGTACAGCCTGCGGAAGAGAGCCAGGTGTAGAAGACAGGGGAGGAATTGCTGAACGTGCGGGGTTGGGGCAGAACTTCAAGAGCCCTTCCCAGGCCGGCTTTTTCTTACCCCTCCTTCCCCCAGTCCTCCACTCCAGCCCAAAAGAGTTGAAAACCGTTTTCTTCCCACCGCGCATGACCTCTTGGCCCGGGAACGGCTCCTTTCCAATTACGACGGGAGTCAGGTACAATCCAATGCCTGCAGGTATTGTTAAAAAGGTATTGTTAGAGTAGCTATTACATCCTGGCTGTTGATATTGCCATCGATCGTCGGAAACGCGTCCTAAACATTCCCGTCCCATCGCTGAGATATTTCATACGAAACAAGGGCTCCCTTGCAGGCAAGGCCAATTGCTTCGTTTTCCACCGAATGTACCGACAGACGCAGGATCGGTTTCAGGTCAGGACTGGCGTAGCCCCCGTTACAGGATGCTGTGCAAGGTGTGAACAATAATGACAACCTGTGGAACTCCTTGCCACAGGATGGCGTGAAAGACTTGAACAGCATTAAAAAAAAAGCGAGATAAATTCATAGAGGTGAGGGCCATCAATACGTATTCGCCATAACGAGGAGGACTGGTGTCTCCAAATGAATAGAAATTGCACTTTGCTAATCCCGCGACATGTTTCACCCACCTTCGTGAATATAGCTTGCCAGCACTGTAGTTTATTAACTCTGGGAAATACTGTCTGATTAGGTCCATTGTACAGCTGAGGAAACTGAGGCAGCGGGTGGGTTTAAGGGACTTCCCCCAAACTCCGCAGTGAATCGGGGGATGTGTACACAATGGGGGGGTTCGGTGACCCAGAAAAAACTCTGCCGCATCCAAGGAACGCGCCTGCTCTTCCGAAAATGTTTTCGGAAGAGCAGACATGTTTTTTCGGCACCTCTTTCTGAGGAAGAAGGGATGTTCCAAAAAAGAGGGGGGGGTTCCCGACATTTGGCCGTAGGTAGACGGAAGAACAGACGTGCTTTTTCGGCAGTCCTCTAAATCTCATTTTACCAGAAAAAAGGGATCTTCCGAAAAAGTTTCTTTTTCCCCGACATTTGGCCCAGCGTAGACAGAAGAGCAGACGTGTTTTTTCGGCATTCCTGTAAACCTCGTTTTACGAGGAAGAAGGGATCTTCTGAAAAGGGGTTTTTTTCCCGACATTTGGCCCGGCATAGACGGAAGAACGGACGTGCTTTTTCAGCATTCCTCTAAATCTCGTTTTACGAGGAAAAAGGGCTCTTCGAAAAAAGGGTTTTTTCCCGACATTTGGTCCAGTGTAGACGGAAGAGCAGATGCGCTTTTTCGGCATCCCTGTAAACCTCATTTTACGAGGAAGAAGGGATCTTCCAAAAAAGGGGTTTTTTTCCAACATTTGGTCCAGTGTAGATGGAAGAGCAGACGCGCTTTTTCGGCATCCCTGTAAACCTCGTTTTACGAGGAAAAAGGGATCTTCTGAAAAGGGGAGAGTGCTCCCCGACATTTGGCCTAGTGTAGACAAAAGACTAGACGTGCTTTTCTGGCATTCCTCTAAATCTCATTTTACAAGGAAAAAGGAATCTTCCGAAAACAGGTTTTTTCCCCGACATTTGGCCTAGTGTAGACAAAAGACTAGACGTGCTTTTCTGGCATTCCTCTAAATCTCGTTTTACAAGGAAAAAGGAATCTTCCGAAAAAGGGTTTTTTCCCGACATTTGGCCCAGTGTAGACGAAAGACCAGACGTGCTTTTCTGGCATTCCTCTAAATCTCGTTTTACAAGGAAACAGGAATCTTCCGAAAAAGGGTTTTTCCCCGACATTTGGCCCACTGTAGACGGAAGAGAAGACGTGCTTTTTTGGCATTCCTCTAAATCTTGTTTTATGAGGAAGAAGGGATCTTCCAAAAGAGGATGTTTTTCCCAGTTTGGTCCAGTGTAGACGGAAGAGCAGACACGCTTTTTCGGCATTCCTCTAAATCTCATTTTACTAGGAAAAAGGGATCTTCCGAAAACGGGTTTTTTTCCCCGACATTTGGCCCACTGTAGACGGAAGAGAAGATGTGCTTTTTTTGCATCCCTGTAAACCTCATTTTACAAGGAAAAAGGGATCTTCCGAAAAGGGTTTTTTCCCCGACATTTGGCCCAGTGTAGACGGAAGAGCAGATGCGCTTTTTCAGCATTCCTCTAAATCTCATTTTACGAGGAAGAAGGGATCTTCCGAAAAAGGGGTTTTTTCTCCCGACATGTGGTCCAGTGTAGACGGAAGAGCAGACACGCTTTTTCAGCATTCCTCTAACTCTTGTTTTACAAGGAAAAGGGGATCTCCCAAAAAAGGGGGTTCTTCTCCCGACATTTGGCCCAGCGTAAACGGAAGAGCAGACGCACTTTTTCGGCATCCCTGTAAACCTCGTTTTACGAGGAAAAAGGGATCTTCTGAAAAAGGAGGGGGTTCCCCAACATTTGGCCCAGCGTAGACGGAAGAGCAGACGTGCTTTTTCAGCATCCCTCTAAATCTCGTTTTCCAATAAAAAAGGGATCTTCCGAAAAAGGGGTTTTTTTCTCCCGACATCTGGCCCGATGTAGACCAAAATGTCGGAAAAGCCTCTTCCGAAAAAGGAAGCAGAAAAAGGAACGCAAATTGCGCTTTGCAATTTGCGTATTTTGTTCATTGCGCTTTGCAATTTGCGTACCTTTTCCTCCGCAGTGTAGGCCTAGCCTCTGTGGCAGAAATAGAAACCTCCAATCCCTTACCCTCCTGGGTTTACTTCCCAGCTCCGTTTTTCTAGAAAGGCAACAAAAAAAATTAAATCGTGCACACAGCAAAAAAAAAAAAGTAAATCGTGCACACAGCTAAATAAAAACACGTTCAAAAATCAATTCTGAGCCCGCCACAATGCTCATTTTTACGGTTTCGGCCTCGCCTGCGTCTCTCCTGGAAGCTACCCTGGATCTTTTTCATTGCTTCGGCACAAATTGCTTGTCTACGTTGGCCCATGCCGGTGCTTAACCTGAGCGCGGATTATTTGCTGAGGCTCCGGCGAGAGGTGTGTTTCCCGGCGGGACTGTAAGCCGGCACCCTCCGAAGACAAGAGGATTTTCAAGTTGCCCGGATTGTCTGAATAGGGGGCGAACCGATAATTTCATCGGTTACCCAAAAAAAAAGGCCTATTCAGCACCGGCCCAACGCAAGCAGGAGCGTTTCGACGTGGAGAATATTTTTAATTGGTTCCGTGTCGAGGATCTGACTTGCCCGGCTTTTGCAAGGTTCTTAATTCTTATTAATTTTCCCCGATAGCAGCCACGACCGCCTTTTGATGTGCAAATGCGAAACTATTTTTTTCTCTCCCCCACTTGGCGCAGATCAGGATCAAGGGGAAATGAATCTGACGCCAGCCGGTGGTTGAGAGAGGAACAGGGCAAGGGAGGAGGGAGGCACAGAGAGAAGCCGTCAGGGGAAAAACAGAAGTCAAAGAGAGATGAGGAGGCCTGCCGGCCGAGGTACAATATGCAGAAGCCAGCGAAAACCCTAGGAGAGAGTCTATCTTGCTGTGGAATTGCTCCCCGATGCAGCCAAAGGGATTGGAGAGAGAAAACAGTCATTCCTCGCCTGTCAGCAATGTTCAGTGCTGAGTCAGACCGGCCTTAAGCTTTCGGGAGACCAGGCATTTTCCCGTGTGCGGTAACCGACGAGCAAATATTAAACATTCCCCCTTCCTCTCGGAGAGTGGCATGTAACGAACCAGAAAGAAATCAGGGATCATCTGGACTGGGGGTTGCCAATCTTTTTGAGCGTACGGGCCCCTTTTCAATCTATTAAAATGTCACGGCTCGCCGCCCCTTCTCTACGGGAGAAAAGAAAAAAGAAAAACAGAGAGAGGGGAAAGGAGAGAGAGAGAGAAAAAGAAAAAAGAGAGAGAAAGAAAGAGAGAGGGAAAGGAGAGAAAAAAGGAGGAAGAGAAAGGGGGGAGAAAAAAGAAAGTGAAAAAAGAAAGAGAAAGAAAAAAGAGGGGAAAAGAGAAAAAAGAGAGAGAGGGAAAAGAGAGAGAGAAAGAAAAGAGAGAAAAAAAAGAGAAAGAAAGAAAGAGAAAAAAGAGAAAGAAAAAAGGGAAAAAAGAGAGAGAGGGAAAATAAAGAGAGAAAGAAAAAAGAGGGAAAAAGAAAAAAGAAAAGAGAGAAAAGAGAGAGAGAAAAGAGAGAAAGAAAGAGAAAAAAGAGAAAGAAAAAAGGGAAAAAGAAAAAGAGAGAGGGAAAATAAAGAGAGAAAGAAAAAAGAGGGAAAAAGAAAAGAGAGAAAAGAGAGAAAGAAAGAGAAAAAAGAGAAAGAAAAAAGGGAAAAAGAAAAAGAGAGAGAGGGAAAATAAAGAGAGAAAGAAAAAGAGGGAAAAAGAAAAAAAAGAAGAGAGAGAGAAAAGAGAGAAAGAAAGAGAAAAAAGAGAAAGAAAAAAGGGAAAAAGAAAAAGAGAGAGAGGGAAAATAAAGAGAGAAAGAAAAAAGAGGGAAAAAGAAAAAAAGAAAAGAGAGAAAGAGAGAAAAGAGAGAGAGAAAAGAGAAAAAGAAAAAGAGAGAGAGGGAAAATAAAGAGAGAAAGAAAAAAGAGGGGAAAAGAAAAAAAGAAAAGAGAGAGAAAAGAGAGAAAGAAAGAGAAAAAGAGAAAGAAAAAGGGAAAAAGAAAAAGAGAGAGAGGGAAAATAAAGAGAGAAAGAAAAAAGAGGGGAAAAGAAAAAAAGAAAAGAGAAAAGAGAGAAAGAAAGAGAAAAAAGAGAAAGAAAAAAGGGAAAAAGTAAAAGAGAGAGGGAAAATAAAAAGAGAGACAACAACAAGAGAGAGAAAGAGAGAAAAAAGGGGGGAAAAGGGAAAAGAAAAGGAGAGAGGGAAAATAGAGAAAAAAGAAAGAGAAAAAAGAGAGAAAGAGAGAGAAAAGAGAAAGAAAAAGGGGAAAAGAAAAAGAGAGAGGGGGAAAATAAAGAGAAAAGAAAGAGAGAGAAGGACAAAAGAGGGGAAAAGAGAAAAAAGAGAAAAAGAAAGAAAAATAAATAAGGGAAAAAGAAAAAGAGCGAGAAAAGAGAGAAAGAGAGAAAAGAGAGAGGGAAACAAGAAAAGAGAGAAAAAAAGAGAGAAATGGTCGTTCTGATTCTTATTTTTAATTTCTCACTGACCCCCTGCAGTACCGTCACGGACCCCCAGGGGTCCGTGGACCACAGGCCGGGAACCACTCATCTAGATGGTGCTTGGTCCTACCATGAGGGTAGGAGACTGGACTTGATGCCCTCTCGAGGTCCCTTCCTGTTCTAGGATTCTGGGAAAACGAGGTTGATCCGCCACCATTCCGAACATCCGCGTAAGCGAGCATCGCTGCGCTGCATGGAATCGGTTACCCGAAAAGAGGTCAATAAAATCACCACCGGTGCGGAGAAAGTGAATCCGACAAAGTGATTGACTTGTTCCCGTAACGTAAGACGTACGGGGTCAGCAAACGAAACGAATAGGTTGCAGATGTGCAACAAATCCGTTTTTCTTTAGCATCAACCTGTGGAACTCCTCGCCGGAGGATTCTGCAAAGAGCCGCATTTTAACAAGATTCCAAAAAGGAACCCACTCGGTACATTCAATCCTGAAGATGAGTAGGAACGGTGTCCCTGCTGTTTGTCAGAAGCTGGACATGGGTGACAAAGGAGGGATGGCGGTAGGATTCCCGGTTGTGTTCGCTCCCTCGGGGGCCAACGGGAATTGGGATGAAGCTTTGGTCTGACTCCGTGGGGCCGTTCTGATGCCAGTCTGCAGTACTAAAAAGCCCAAAGGAGAAGCCAGACTAATACAAGGCGCCTCTGTGTCATTTTATTTTAAGATTTTCGACACGTACCCGTTTCTCGTGCCTTTTTTTTTTCCGTTTTGGCAAGCAATGAATCAACGGGGCCGTTGAAACCGACTAATTCCTGCCCGATCACTTTCATGCCTAAGCCATTAACTCTTGCCTGGCTCCTGCCTGCACGGGTGCCAACTTTCACACCTCTGAGCCATGTAAAAGGTGGGGTTTTTTTTCCCCGGCAGGCTGCCGGGTGGGTGTGAAATTTCCCTGCGTTGACAATCAAACCGAAGGGCTTTGCTGGCGTTGCTCGCCTGTCCTTCCCCGCGGCTTTGACGTGCTCTGGGTTAAGTATTTCCCGGGGCCGTTTCAGCGTGGCGAGAAAACGTGCAGTCAGGATCCACCGAATGTTTTCACCAGGGGTTCCCGAGGAAAGATAAAAAAAAAAAAAAGCGTGGTCTGTGTTCATCAAGGGTCAACTCAACCCGGTCGGTGAACCTCTCAGAGGCGAATCTGGATAATACCCGCCGAAAGAACCAGGTACAACAGCAAGCCGCCCCCGATCCCGAGCGAAAACACACGGCTCGGAAACAAAGCACGCTTCTGAGAGGGTTAAACAGACAATCGTGTCACCCGCTGAGCGAGGTCAGTCTCCCAGGCGTAAGAACAGGATGGCAGGCGGCTCCTCCGTTGTTTGATGTCTGTTGGAGCATGAGTCAATAGCACCGAGACAGCAAAGCACCGGTTATTTTTTTTCCCCTTTAGAAACATCAGGACTGCCAAAGAAAAAAGGAAGGCAGACTCATGGGATTGCTAGATTTGCTGCTAAGCACAGAGCCCGGGGGGTGACTCTTTTCAACGTTCTCAAAAAGCAGCCGGGGTGCCGAATCTTTAACAAAGACTTCCCTTCTCCCAAATGTTTCCTGGGCATAGGAGTAATCAGAGTACCTAACTTTTCTGCCATGCTTTTCCTCGCCTCCTCACACACCAAAAGAGAAGTCAGTTAAGAGAAACCAGACAAAAGTTGTCAACCGCCTAAGGAAAAAGTGCCGTGTGGTGCCAAAACGGTGAGAAAAAAACAGCCATTTTCATCGGCGCCACATGGGACTTTTTTTGTCCTTCTCCCCTTCTTGTGTTGGCAGCCAACAGGCAATATAGACAACAGACTGCCCCACTCCAAACCGATGTGGGATTGCTAGATTTGCTGCTAAGCACAGAGCCTGGGGGGTGACTCTTTTCAACGTTCTCAAAAAGCAGCCGGGGAGCCAAATCTTTAACAAAGACTTCCCTTCTCCCAAATGTTTACTGGGCATAGGAGTAATCAGAGTACCTAACTTTTCTGCCACGCTTTTCCTCGCCTCCTCACACACCAAAAGGGAAGTCGGTGAAGAGAAACCAGACAAAAGTTGTCAACCGCCTAAGGAAAAAGTGCCGTGTGGTGCCAAAACGGTGAGAAAAAAAACCATTTTCGTCAACAGCGCTGGTTTTTTTGTCCTTTTCTCCTTCTTGTGTTGGCAGCCAACAGGCAATATAGACAACAGACTGCCCCACTCCAAACCGATTTGTAATCGGATGCACAGCCATGCATGCTGGTGGGGAAAAAAGGCACAAAAGGATTCTGGGAGACTCTGAACAACACAGTGCCTGATGCGACATATTGCATGGTCCCAAGATTCTGCACACACTGTCCTGCTATCCCACAACACCTTGCAACAGAGCCCGTCACCAGGTACTGCGGGATACATACCCACAATACATTGCTCCCACTGTCGACGGGGGAGCCCCCAGCATGAACACGATCGGTTGACACATATTAGCGGCTTTTTTTTGTGTGTGTGTGGCAACTTGGATATTAGTTTCCCCGACAACTTGGTAGTACAGACATCCGCTTGCTCTTGCTCCGTGATCAGCCGCTGGCGATGCCGTAATCCCACGTTTTCATCCATTACCCGAGAAGTTCAGGACAGAATTTCGCCGCCCGAATTTCTAATGGAAAAAGCAGACGGGAAAAAAACCAACCCCGCTGTTGTTTAACTGAAGGTTTCACGGAAGGCGGATTCTGGATCGGTTGAAATAAGAAGGAGCGGGAGAGAAGTTCGGGGAACAACAGGTCAGACCTCCCTAATCCGGCACCTGAGCTGTTCCGAACCAGGGAGTTTGCTGGACCACAGGAAGTCCAACTCAATAGCAGACTTCCCCACTCCAAACTGATTTGCAATTGACCGGGAGCAATCGGGAGTTACCGGCTTCCACACAGAAATTGCCACGCGCTTGGGGAACGTCAGGCCGAACCTCCCTAATCCGGCACTCTCAGGATCAGAGAGATGCCGTACTAGGGAGTTTGCTGGACTAGCGGAGGCCCCCAGAAGCGGCTCTCGGCCGCCGTACCTGCTTCTCCCAGCTGGATCTTTGCTCTTCACACTCCCTGCTATGAAATCTAGTTCAGCAATATCTACGGTGCCGGATTTCAGAGGTTCAACCTGTATTTTGCTACTTGGAGATTTTTTTTTCCCCCTATAGCCTGGCTGTGACATCCTCTAGCATAGCCCGGGCCAACCCCAAAAGTGTGGCGTGTGAAGCCGCTCCTGTATCCGCCCCGCAAAGGCCCCTGCCCCCTGCCAACTCCCCCCAGCTTCTCTGGGTCAGAGCTGCAGGGTTTTAAATGCATGGCCATCTTAAAGAGGCAGCCACCTTTTTTTGTTGTTGCTCGACAGTTCTGTTCTGGGGGGCTTTTTTGCGCTTGACAATTCTGGTGCATGTTTTTGCTCTCTTTGTTAAATGGGTGGGCCCTCCGGCCCTCCCTGCTCTAACATGCTGGTCTTTCGGAGGCTCGACGTAAAAACAGCCCCCGGGGGAATCAGTGGATGGTTTGCCAGGTTTGAAGGCATTACAGTGAAGTGAAATGGAGCCGAGGACCTCCCACCCCTATTCCCGACGAGTGTGAAAATCGCCACTCAGTCGCGTGAGGAGGCGAGGAAAAGCACGGCAAAAAAGTGAGGTGCTCTGATTACTCCTATGCCCGGCACACACGTGGGAGAAGGGAAGTCTATGTTAAAGATTCAGCATTCTTGCTGCTTTTCTGAGAACGTTGAAAAGCGTCACCATCCAGACCTCGTGCTTAGCTTTCCTGAGTCACAGAGTCACAGAATCCGAGGGCTGGAAGAGACCCCAGGAGGTCATCAAGTCCAGCCCCCTGCCCAAAGCAGGACCAACCCCAATGCAATCCGCCCAGCCAGGACTTAGTCAAGCCGGGACTTAAAAACCTCTAGGGATGGAGGTTCCACCTCCCCAGAGAACCCATCCCAGTGCTTCCCCACCCTCCTTGGGAAATCGCTTCCCCGAATCTCCAACCTAGACCTCCCCCGCTGCAACTTGAGACCGTTGCTTCTCGTTCTGCCACCCCGGAGAACAGCCTCTCTCCGCTGTCTTAGGATCCCCTCCTCCAGGGAGTGGGCGGCAGCTCTCACATCCCCCCTCCGGACCGAGCACAACAATGCGAGGCCGGTTGATTAAGGCCGGGCCACGTTCGGCACGGTTGAAAATCCAGCTGACAGCGGCCGTGACCTGGTTTCTCCGCCGAGACACGTTTCTCTTCGGGAAAACGTCTGTGCCTTTCCGGAATAAATCACAGCCAAGGGTGTTCCCAACCCCCCTCCCTTTTCATTGTGCTGCCCCGGTGCATTGTGGGAATCCTGCCCTGCTCGAGGGCCGAACGCAAAACCCCAGCGGCGTCTGTTTCATCCAATAATAGCTCCCCAGGCCTCGAGATATTACAAAGGGATTGCAAATCCCTTTTTGCCCGGCTCTCGGGGCAAAGGTGAGGGGTTCCTTTGCCTGATCCCTTTCTTGTAAATAGTTCATCGGATTTCAGAGCAAAATTAACACAAAAAAAGAGCCGGGGACAGCACACGCAGACCCGGCGGCGTCTTCCTAGCTCTGTGGCCCAGAGAGCAGATAACAGTGTTGCGGCAATGCATTCGGGGGCATTGGCGTCGAAATACGCAAGCCGGCATCCGTGCCAATGGCGTTGCGCTTTTCGATGCTGATGGTGAAACCTTCTGCCATGCGTATCTGGCCCCCAACGCAAATCATAGCTGCTGCCGAAGCCAGAGCAAACGGGGCTGCGGGCGCGGCACGGCGATTGACTTGTCGGGATGTCCACGCGGCAGTCTGGTGTCGTGTGGTGTGCGAGCGGGGGGGAGTTATTCTGTCTGGATGAGGGAGATCGCTGGGACCTGAGGAACTGAGGCAGGAACAGTCCGCAAGAGGTTAACAGGAAGTTTTTCTTCACTCAGTGCACTGATAACCTGTGGAACTCCTCACCGGAGGATGCGGGGAAGGCCAGGACTTTAACAGGGTTCAATAAAGAGCTAGATAGATTCGTGGAGGTTAGGTCCATCCATAGCTATTAGCCAGGATGAATAGGAATGGTGTCCCTAGCCTCTGTTTTTTCAGAGGCTGAGAATTGGTGGTAGAAGTGGGATCACTTGATGGTCGACCTGTGGAACTCCTTGCTGGAGGATGTGGTGAAGACCAGGTTTTTTAAAGAGCTAGATAAGTTTACAGAGGATAGATCCATCAGTGACCGTTAGCCAGGATGGGTAGGAATGCTGTCCCTAGCCTCTGTTTGTCAGAGGCTGAGAATTGGTGGCAGTAGTGGGATCACTTGATGGTCAACCTGTGGAACTCCTTGCTGGAGGATGTGGTGAAGACCAGGATATTTAAAGAGCTAGATAAGTTCACAGAGGACAGATCCATCAGTGACCGTTAGCCAGGATGGGTAGGAATGCTGTCCCGAGCCTTTGTTTGTCAGAGGCTGAGAATTGGTGGCAGTAGTGGGATCACTTGATGGTCAACCTGTGGAACTCCTTGCTGGAGGATGTGGTGAAGACCAGGTTTTTTAAAGAGCTAGATAAGTTCACAGAGGACAGATCCATCAGTGACTGTTAGCCAGGATGGGTAGGAATGGTGTCCCGAGCCTCTGTTTGTCAGAGGCTGAGAATTGGTGGCAGTAGTGGGATCACTTGATGGTCAACCCTAGGCTCTGTTTGTCCGGAGATGGGTGACAGGGGAATCTGCAGCCCCCGGCTTCTCTGAATCCAGCCCCCAAAGTGCAGGCTTCCTCCCCAGAATTTAGGATCCCGTGCTGGCACTCTATCCCCCCTGCCAGCCCTCCACAGGGCTGGTGCACACAACGTCTGTTACCCTGGCTCCCCCGAGGCTCTGGTGTGGGAGGGGAAAATGGGGAGTGTCTTTTTCCGGTTTTTTTTTTTTTTTTTTTTTAGCAGAACAGCTATTTCTGGACTGCTCCCACTGGGAAAGGCAAATCCCAGAGCTAACGCATCGAAAGACACACGCAGGAAGGGCTGAGAGGCCGTCACGTACAAGAGAAGTTGGCCATCCGTTTGAATCGTCCTCTGGATCGTGACTCGCAGGTCGTGGATCTCATGCATGGGCCCTCCCGGCAGCTGGCTTTTAACAGAGCTATTTTTGGCCGGACAGATGTAGAGTCCAGCTCTCAAATCTTTAAAGCGTATCAAAGATGTTTTCCTCCCCACATTTGCAACCCCGGGCATTCTTAGCTGGCCAGAGCTTCTTATGGAGAATAACTGCAAAAAGGCCGCTTTGTCCAGCTTTGCCGCTAAACCCGAAGATGATTATCGAGCTAAATCCCCAGCATATGGTCCAAGTGTCACTCTTGCAAGCTGGTCCCCGCGTCTCATGCAAGACAGGGGTTAACCCTTGGCTGCTCTTTTGGGACATGGTGGTAGCTTCGTCAGGACACTGCAGTGAGCATGCTCAGCAGAGAAAGGACTGAAAACGGGAGCGAGGGATTCCTCGTGTCTAGAACTTCGGAGACCCGCTGCTGCGTTCCTAGCAGGGCAGAACAGCACGCCCACGATTTGATCTTTGGTTGTTCCCCAAACGGAGCGGTCAGATACTTCCCAGAGCGTTGAAAGGGGTGGGGCGTGCAGGGCAGCAGAGATCACAAAACACTGAGAAGAGCCATCAGTGGGATACAGGCGCAAGCCAGTCGGGACGGTCCAGTCCTGCAGATGCACCCTGCGTTTGTTTCTTGGGTTAGGAAAAGTTTGGCTGGTGTTTTTGAGATTTCATTCTTGGGTCTGTATAGGGAACTTGTCTGGGTCAGGGGAGGGGGAGCTGACCCACAGAAAAATCAGTCGGGGGGCAAAATGAACAGGGTTGGCTCTTTGGTTGACTCTAAAGGAAGGGGAAGAGAAAAAAGTTTCGCCCAAGGGTAGAAGTTTTTTGTCACCAAAACTGGGTGTTTTCCCCGACAAAAGTCGCAGCCTCATGTGTACGCCCGGTTTTGTCAGCAAAAGGCAGTTTTGGGTGACAAAACATGCCAGTGTGGAGAAGGCGTCCGGGAATAGGGCATGGCCAAATGTGATCGAAGAAACGGTGATCCGGCCCTTAAGCGATGCCCGAATTTTGTCCTTGAAAAAATTGGCAGAACTGCTCCCAAGAGCAAAACAAATCCAAATAGTTTTCAGCTGGGTTCAATCAAAATGTTTTCCGGCATTTCAAAGAGTTTCATTTGGGAAAACCGTTATGCTGTCCCGTGCCACTCCGTTTCCATGGGAAATATCCGTGGGAACTAGAAAACTAGAATGGTTTGGTGGAGAACGTCAAACACGGGACGTTTTAAACACACAAAAACAGCAGTGTCGATGAATCAGCATGTTTCATTGGGGAACCAAAAAACAGTCATCGAAACGTTCGCACTGCCAGAGATCTGTGACATTCAGACTTAGCTGAGTCAGGGCCTGGCATTGGAACATGCCAGGGAGTAATTTTAGCAGAGGAAGGAAGGTTCAGTGGTTAGGCATCTACAGCCAGTCCCCGATTTACGACCGGTTGATTTACGACCGTTCCCATTTACGACCAATCCTCCCATGAAGCGGTGGTAAAGGCGGTCCCCGAGTTACGAACGGGACCCACGCTTACGAACAGCGCGGTCGCAATGTAAACCAATGGGGTCCAACTTACGAACATCTCGAGTTACAGCCAAGTGTTTGGTCCGTAACTCGTTCGTAACTCGGGAACCGGCTTTAGTCTTAACTGTAGGAAGACTGGTTTCAAGTCACTGCTCACACTGCCTGGGCGAAATTGGGCTACCGTACGTTTTCGCTGCCTCCGTTGAGGCAGCAAGGAGGGATAGAGAAATGATTTCACTCAGTGCAAGCAGATCACACAAGTCAGGATGGCCTGGTGGTGCGCCTCGCACGCTACACTGGTGCGACGCACGAGGAGTGCACCGATGTGCACAGTTTGATGCTTCACGGAAGAAGCTCTCCAGTCAGACAACTGATCGGAAGCAGCCCAAAAGTCACGTCCGGCCCAACAGAAGGACTCCAGATAGGAAGCGTTGAGTCAGGACGTGCCCTATGTGGAGATACCGAGGCGGGCTACGGGGAATGCATTCCTCAGAACCATACGCTCCTCCAGTAGATGGCGCACCAGGCCCGGTTTCCAGCCAGCTACCACCAGGAGGACGGCCCACTGGGAAAACGAGATCGACTAACCGGAAACACAAAGCAAACGTTACGACAAAATTAATTGCCCCAGCGAACGCACATTTGCCGTGGCAACCATGCGCATGTGGCTGCAGGGGGTCATGGGATTGTTCCTTTCATATGATTCATGGCGCAAATAAAAGGACAATTGGGCTTTCCATTAGAAGCTTTCATTTGCGGGGGAAACGCGGCTGAAATGTTGCCCTCGCCAGGAGCCAGTGCCAGCTAATGCAGACGGAAGATCCCTCGGCCTGTTCCTTATTGCTTCCCATTCATTTTCCCGTAACGATTCGCCGGCAGCCGAGCGTGGCGAGGCCCCAGAAGTGGCACTGTAGATCAGGGAAGTCCTGCGCCATGGGAAGATCAATATTCAGCCGCTCGGCTCTGCGGCCTTCCAAAACAGCACCTCTAATCCCCTCAGCCTGAGGTAAATGCCAGGTGCGACGGGGAGGCCTTTCCAAAGCCAACCGAGCTCCAGAGGTAATTCGACAAGCTCCTGAAGTAATTTGAAAGGATCCTGAGGTAATTCGAAATGAGCCTGATATAGTTTGAACCTGAGATAATTCGAAGGCCTCCTGAGATAATTTGAAGGACACTTGAGGTAATTCGAAAGGATCCTGAGGTACTTCGATTCTGAGGTAATTCGAAGGGTTCCTGAGGTAAATCGAAAGGATCCTGTGGTACTTCGAAAGGCTGCTGAGATAATTCAAAGGACACCTGAGGTAATTCGAAAGGATCCTGAGGTACTTTGATCCTGAAGTAATTTGAAGGGCTCCTGAGGTAACTTGAAAGGATCCTGGGGTATTTCAAAAGGCTGTTGTGGTAATTCGAAGGACACCTGAGGTAATTCGAAAGGATCCTGAGGTACTTCAATCCTGAGGTAATTTGAAGGACACCTGAGGTAATTAGAAAGGATCCTGAGGTACTTCGATCCTGAGGTAATTCGAAGGGCTCCTGAGGTAATTCGAAAGGATCCTGAGGTACTTTGATCCTGAAGTAATTCGAATGACTCCTGAGGTAATTCGAAAAGCTGCTGAGGTAATTCGAAGGACACCTGAGGTAATTCGAAAGGATCCTGTAGTACTTCAAAAGGCTGCTGTGGTAATTCGAAGGACACCCGAGGTAATTCGAAAGGATCCTGTGGTAATTCGAAAGGATCCTGAGGTACTTCAATCCTGAGGTAATTCAAAGGGCTCTTGAGGTAATTCGAAAGGATCCTGAGGTACTTCGATTCTGAGGTAATTCGAAGGGCTCCTGAGGTAATTCGAAAGGATCCTGAGGTACTTCAATCCTGAGGTAATTCGAAAGGATCCTGAGATACTTCGATTCTGAGGTAATTCGAAGGGCTCCTGAGGTAATTCGAAAGGATCCTGAGGTACTTCAATCCTGAGGTAATTCGAAAGGATCCTGAGATACTTCGATACTGAGGTAATTCGAAGGACACCTGCGATAATTCGAAAGGATCCTGAGGTACTTCAATCCTGAGGTAATTCGAAAGGATCCTGAGATACTTCGATACTGAGGTAATTCGAAGGACACCTGCGATAATTCGAAAGGATCCTGAGGTACTTCAATCCTGAGGTAATTCGAAAGGATCCTGAGATACTGCGATCCTGAGGTAATTCGAAGGACACCTGAGATAATTCGAAAGGATCCTGAGGTACTTCAACCCTGAGGTCATTCGAAGGGCTCCTGAGGTAATTCGAAAGGATCCTGAGGTACTTCGATTCTGAGGTCATTCGAAGGATTCCTGACGTAAATCGACAGGATCCTGTGGTAATTCAAAAGGCTGCTGTGGTAATTCGAAGGGATCCTGAGGTACCTTGATCCTGAGGTAATTCGAAGGGCTCTTGAGGTAATTTGAAAGGATCCTGTGGAGACCGACTCGGGACCCGAGGTGTCCAGACCCACATCCTGGCTGTGGTTTCCAGGGGGTCAATCCACAGGAAAACGACCCCGACGCGGCACACGTAGGCGGGGGTCCCTGGACCAACAAAAGAGGCAGGGTTTGGAAGCGGGGGGGCTGGAATTGTTCGTTTCTCGAATTCCCGCCCCCTCCCGGTGCCGTGCCGCAGACTGATTGGCCGTTCCCCTGCGGCCTGTGCCCAGAGTCCAGAAAGGGGCAAAGCATGACTCAGCCGTACTACGTGACACCCTCCCCCTCCCTGAACCCCATTCCTCTGCCTGCGCCCCCTGCTGGACCCCTCATCTCCAGCCCCACCACAGAGCCCTCCCCCGGACAGAGCCCACGCCCACTGCCCCCCAACTCCCCCACCCTGAGCCCCCCTCCCTATCTCTGAACCCCTCTTCCTCACGTCATCTTGGTGGGGAATGAATTTTGTGATAGGCCCCTGCGCGGGAGTGACGTGTCTCATGGCACCTCCGTATTCAGAGGGAACCACTGGGGAGGGCACCGGTCGTATCCGGAGCAACACCCAAGACCGGTCCCTGGTGGTCCACATGCCTCCCCAGCCCCGAGGCTGCCTCCTGTGGGCACTAGGGGCTTTGGTGCCCAAGGCAGCTGACCCAGCTGGGGTCTCCCTCAGCCCCGACAGACATGGCCCCGGGGATCCACGGGTGGCTTGTGGGCAGCGCTTTGCAGGCCCGGGTCTCCCCTGTGCTTTAGGAAGGATGCATCTGCCTTGGGGGAAACTGAGGCACAGAGCTGAGGCGCAATTTGCCCATGCCGCAGCACTGGGGAGAGAGCCCAGATCTCACCAGTCCCCTGTGGCCACCAGAGGTTTTCTCAAAGCAAGTATGTATCTGGCGCTGTGCTCCGCCCCCTCCCTAGCTCCTCCCACCGAGCCCCAATCTGTCACTAACAGTCCAGCTATGGACTCTTCATGCATTTTAAGAACACAAGCACGGCCAGACTGGGTCAGAGCCAAGGGCCAATGTCCTGTCTGCTGACAGCAGCCAATACCAGGTGCCCCAGAGGGAATGAACAGAACAGGGAACCATTCAGTGATCCCACCGCTGACACCAATTCCTAGCCTCTGACAAACAGAGCCTAGGGACACCATTCCCACCCATCCTGGCTAAAAAGTATCCATGGAGCTCACCTCCATGAATGTAGCTAGCTCTTTTTTGGACCTTGTTCAAGTCCTGCCCTTCACCCCATCCTGTGGCGAGGAGTTCCACAGGTTGCCTGTGCGCTGCATGAAGAAAATGTTCCTCTTCATTTCATTTGGTGAGCCCTAGCTCTTGTGTGACGGGAAGGAGTCAGTAACCTTTTCCTTATCCCCTTTCTCCACACCTGTCATGATTGTATAGACCTCTCTTCCTAGGCCTTCTGTTTTCTAAGCTGCAAAGTCCCCATCTTTTTTCTCTCTCTTCCTATGGCAGCTGTTCCAAATGCCTCATCGTTTTTGGCACCCTTTTCTGAAGCTTCTCCAGCGGCATTTTGCTGGGTCTCTGAACCGTTTTAAAGGATCCGCATCTAGCACCGGCCAGGTTTGCTTTTCCGTCACACACGGTCCTCCGTGCATTTAGTGTGTGGCTCTCCAAAGGGCCAGACGGTAAAACCGTTGTCGTTTTCCTTCCTCCCCACCGATCCACGGAAAGAGCAGCTACATTTTTCGGAAAGAAAGAAAGAAAGAAAGAAAGAAAGAAAGAAAGAAAGAAAGAAAGAAAGAAAGAAAGAAAGAAAGAAAGAAAGAAAGAAAGAAAGAAGGCAGTCACAAGGAGTAAGACAAATGCGAAAGAGAGGAATAAACACTCGGCTGCGAGAAAAACAACCCCTTGGCTCCAGCGAATCTCCTGGAGGGGCTCAATGCATCTCTTTTGCTGATCAGCTGCCCCCCTCCCCACAACCTATTAAAGGAGCTGACCCAGGGGTCAATCTGGAACGTGGTCACCCCGCTCTGCCACAGTCTCCCTTGGTGACCCTGGTCAAGTCACTTAACCTCCGACCGTACAGTGAGGCGAACAGTTCTGCCCTTCTGGCCTGGAGTTTGGGGTGGTCAAAACCCAGATGCCACAGGGTGGGGCAGCAGATGGATATGCCACGTGGCTGGTGGCTGCGTCAGTCAAAGGCTGCCCCGCCCCCTCTGCCCGAGACCCCATCCCTTCCAGGATCATAGCGTTGTCCTCCCTACCCCCGCCTTGCCCTGTGGGGATGGCTCAGCCTGTCAGCCAATGTTCCCTCTCCTCTTTTCCACCCATGGGTGGATTTTTCCTCACCAGCGTGCGGAATAATTTTTTTCTCCATGCACCCAGGAATGTGCACTACCCGTATCAACCAAAAAACTCGCTGCGGGGACTCTGATCAGTGGAGAAGCATTTGAATCTCCCCCGAGCGGCTGCCCATGTGCCCAGCATAAACTCTGGCGCTTTATGGTTAACACATAAGAGGGTCTACTGCCCCGGTGGGTTTGTTCTGCCGCCGCAGCTGGGCCGATTAGCACCCAGGGTCCTTGGCACCTGGCTGGGTTGTCATCTTGAAACCTGATGGCCCCCGGTAAAGCCACGGGCTGGACTCGCCTGGCCAGTTCCCTCTCCTGCTGCAGAAAATCGTGGATGGCAAAAGAGCTAGAAGCTGCTTTTCCTTTGCTGCAGTCGGACTGCGCCAAGCCAAGCCCTCGCTGCTTGTTGGAGCAACGGTGCCACCTAGCGGCAATTGGTTCACCGCAATCGAATTGGACCGGCTCCAGATTTCCCAGAGTGGAGGCCTCTCTCGAGTTGTAATGAATCAGAGAATCAGAGAACACGAGGACTGGAAGGGAACCTCGAAAGGGCATCGAGTGCAGTCCCCTGCCCTCATGGCAGGGCCAAATACTGTCAAGACCAGGGGTGTCCCAACTTTTTTCAAAGAGGGCCAGCTTTGAGGAAGTGAAGATGCGCGAGGGCCGACCATTTTGCTGACACTCTTTGAACCATTCAAAAGAATATTCCCATGATAGTCTTATTGATAAACTCGGCAAATATAACTTAGCTAGGGCCACGATAAGGTGGGTGCAGAATTGGCTGGATAACCGTAGTCAGAGAGTTGTTGTTAACGGTGCTAAATCCTGCTGGAAAGCGATAACAAGTGGAGTTCCGCAAGGGTCTGTTTTGGGACCCGTACTGTTCAATATCTTCATCAAGGATGGAGATATTGGGATAGAGAGTACGCTTATTAAGTTTGCAGAGGATACCAAACTGGGTGGGGGTTGCGACTTCTTTGGAGGATAGGGACATAATTCAAAATGCCCTTAGCAAGTTAGAGAAATGGTCAGAGGTAAACAGGATGAGGTTTAAGAAAGAGAAATGCAAAGTGCTCCACTTAGGAAGGAACAATCAGTTCCGTACATACAAGATGGGAAGCGACCGTCTAGGAAGGAGCATGGCGGAAAGGGATCTAGGGGTCAGAGTGGACCACAAGTTGAATAGGAGTCAACAGTGTGATGCTGTTGCAAAACAAGCAAATATGATTCGAGGTTGTATCAACGGGTGTGTTGGAAGCAAAACTCGTGAAGTCATTCTGCCGCTCTACTCTGCACTAGTTAGGCCTCAGCTGGAGTACTGTGTCCAGTTCTGGGCGCCACATTTCAAGAAAGATGTGGAGAAATTGGAAAGGGTCCAGAGAAGAGCGACAAGAAGGATGAAAGGTCTAGAGAACATGAGCTATGAAGCCAGACTTCATGAACTGGGCTTGTTTAGTTTGGAAAAACGAAGATTAAGGGGGGACATGATAGCGGTTTTCAAATATCTAAAAGGGTGTCACAAGGAGGAAGGCGAAAATTTGTTCCTCTTGGTTTCTGAGGACAGGACAAGGAGTAATGGGCTTAAAGTGCAGCAGGGGAGGTTTAGATTGGACATTAGGAAAAAATTCCTACCTGTCAGGGTGGTCAAATATTGGAATAAATTGCCAAGGGAGGTGGTGGAATCTCCCTCTCTGGAGATATTTAAGAACAGGTTAGATAGACATCTGTCAGGGATGGTGTAGACGGAGCTTGGTCCTGCCTTGAGGGCAGGGGGCTGGACTCGATGACCTCTCGAGGTCCCTTCCAGTCCTATGATTTTATCTCATCTCATTACAACACGCAGGACGTGTGGGTCAGCCCTCCCACCGATTGTTCTTATTAACCCCAATTTATCGCAAAATGAGACTTGGTCGTTCTCATACTATTTACCAATCGATGTTGCGTTGTGACGGATTCGTTAAAATGCCCAGTGCCTCCTAACTCACGATGTTACTGATATGCGCGCAGTTGACAGTTTCGTGGCTGCATCGGTACTTTTTGGGTATCAGAACAAAAGTACAGGTAACCCCTAGCACTTACAACCTCACTGGAGAACCGTCGTAAGTCAAGCCGTGGCAAGTCAAACCCGTATTTCCCAATGTTATAAATGGCCGTTCTGTTCCTGGAAACCCATTTCATACCCGAAAAATACCAAACTTGACTACGGAAATGGAGGAAAAGGAAACAAAATCGTTCAAATCGTGCACAAAAAAACATCACAAAAAAGTGAAGGCTGAGGTGTGCAGAGAGGCTGCGTGTCTGACTGACGTACTTTTCCTGGTTTGGAAGGATGCATGGAGTCTGCGTCGTGAGCTGTCGTAAATGCGAGCTGTCGACGTAAATTGGAGGGGATTAGAAGCTATCTTGTGTGAAAAAAAGGGTTGGAGATGTGGGGGGTTGAGAGTTGGGGGATTGTAAGTTGGGGGTTGCCTGTAAATCAGACGGTGATAAGTCAGGGGTCGCCTGTAAGTCGGACAGTTGTAAGTCGGGGGTCGCCTGTGAATTGGGCGATGGTAACTCAGAGGTCACTTGTAAATCAGGGGTCTCCTGAAAATCAGGAGGTGGTAAGTCGGGGGTCACCCATGAGTTGGGCGGTTGTAAGTCGGAGGTCGCCTGTAAGTCGAGTGGTTGTAAGTCAGGGGTTGCCTGTGAGTCGGGTAGTGGTAAGTAGAGGGTCACCTGTGAGTCAGGCAGTCGTAAGTCAGGGGTCACCTGTAAGTCGGGGGTCACCTGAAAGGCGGGAGGTGGTAAGTCGGGCGTTGCCTGTGAGTTGGGTGGTTGTAAGTTGGGGGTCGCCTGTAAGTCAGAGGTCACCTGTGAGTTGGGCAGCTTTAAGTTAGGGTTTGCCTGTAAGTCAGCTGGTGGTAAGTAGGGGCTCACCTGTGAGTTGGGTGGTCGTCAGTCGGGGGTCGCCTGTGAGTCAGGCGGTGGTAAGTCAAGGGTCACCTGTGAGTTGGGTGGTTGTAAGTCGGGGGTCCCCTGTAAATTGGGGGTCACCTGAAAGTCAGGAGATGGTAAGTCAGGGATTGCCTGTGAGTAGGGCGGAGGTAAGTTGGGGGTCAACCGTGAGTCAGGCAGTTTTAAGTCGAGCGTCGCCTGTGAATCAGGTGGTGGTAAGTTGGGGGTCGCCTGTGAGTTGGGCGGTTCTATGTCAGGGGTCGCCTGTAAGTCGGGCAGTTGTAAGTCGGGAGTCGCCTGTGAATTGGGCGATGGTAACTCAGAGGTCACTTGTAAATCAGGGGTCTCCTGAAAATCAGGAGGTGGTAAGTCGGGGGTCACCCATGAGTTGGGCGGTTGTAAGTCGGAGGTAGCCTGTAAGTCGAGCGGTTGTAAGTCAGGGGTTGCCTGTGAGTCGGGGGTCACCTGAAAGTTGGGAGGTGGTAAGTCAGGGGTTGCCTGTGAGTTGGGTGGTTGTAAGTCGGGGGTCCCCTGTAAGTCAGAGGTCACCTGTGAGTTGGGCAGCTTTAAGTTAGGGTTTGCCTGTAAGTCAGCTGGTGGTAAGTAGGGGCTCACCTGTGAGTTGGGCGGTGGTAAGTCAGGGGTCATCTGTAAGTTGGGGGTCACCTGAAAGTCGGGAGGTGGTAAGTCGGGGGTTGCCTGTGAGTTGGGTGGTTGTAAGTCGGGGGTCCCCTGTAAATTGGGGGTCACCTGAAAGTCAGGAGGTGGTAAGTCGGGGGTTGCCTGTGAGTTGCGTGGTTGTAAGTCAGGGGTCCCCTATAAATTGGGGGTCACCTGAAAGTCAGGAGGTGGTAAGTCGGGGGTTGCCTGTGAGTTGGGTGGTTGTAAGTCGGGGGTCCCCTGTAAATTGGGGGTCATCTGAAAGTCAGGAGGTGGTAAGTCAGGGGTTGCCTGTGAGTCGGGCGGTGGTAAGTCAAGGGTTGCCTGTGAGTTGGGTGGTGGTAAGTTGGGGGTCAACCGTGAGTCAGGCAGTTTTAAGTTGAGCGTCACCTGTGAATCAGGTGGTGGTAAGTTGGTGGTCGCCTGTGAGTTGGGCGGTTCTATGTCAGGGGGTCGCCTGTAAGTCAGGCAGTTGTAAATCGGGAGTCGCCTGTGAGTCAGACAGTTATAAGTCAGGGGTCGCCTGTACCAGTACGAGGCCACTAGGCCTGTGTTCTTGACGTGGTCTCCCATATCCAGCTTCACCGGTGTTGCTGTGCAAAACATTTCCTGACTCTCCCCGCTTTCTTTCTTAACCCAGCTTTGCCTGCGGGCTTTGTCACACCAGACTTGAGACCGGCCACAACTCCACGTTTAGGACAAGGCCGACAGCCCCACGTATTGTGCAGGCAGGGGGGTGCAGTCCCCCCCCCACACACGGGAAAGAGGCGGGGAAAGGCAAGCCGAGTGGAGCGGGAGAGGAATCCTTTTTTGGAGAGAAAGGGAAGGAAATTGCTTCACCGTGGCTGCAGGCCAGACGTGGACTTGGCAGAGCAGGGGGCGAGCGAAGAGAAGCGGGCAGCCTCTGGGGGGCAGAGGCAGGCGATGAGGGGTTAACCTGAGAAGGGGGCACTGAAAGGGGGCCCCGCCACGGAGGAGGAAATCCAGCAGCCTCGGGAGTTTTGTTTTGAAGCCCTGGACGCACCCAGTCCCGGGCAGCCGGCCAACGAGCAGTTTCGTTTTCTGAGGAAGTGACGGGTCCGGGGAGCAGGACGGGAGAGAAGGCGGACGGGCCCCGGGGATCCCTTCGCCCTCGTTGGGGGGCAGAACACAGCCCGGAATCCAGAGCAGGGGGGCTCGGAGAAAGCCACCCCCCGGATCTGAGCACAGCCGGGTGACCCAGCATGGAGCCAACCCGCCCGGGGAAATCTGCAGCCACAATCTCTGTGAAAACCCTCACGGGCGAGACTCTGTCGGTGGACGTGTGTTTGGACGAGACCGTGCTGGATCTGAAGAGGAAGATCGAGGCCCAAGAAGGAACTCCGGTCGACCAGATGCGTCTGATAGCCTCAAATCCAGGCAGACAGCTGAACAATGACTGGACCCTGCGGCGCTCGGGGCTGACCGATGGCTGTATCGTCCATATGGTTCTAAGATGTAAGCTCAGGGCAAGGCCCAGAGGGCGAGAAGTGGCTGCATGGGGGGGACAGAGTGGGAGGGAGGGGTAGTGTCCTCCCGGGGCTTATCTTTGGGGAGCACTGGAGGGTTCACATCACCTAGATCAAGGTGAGTCAGAGCAAACCCCGACGCCAGGCAGACCCAGGGGCCCCCAACCGGCACTGGAGACTTTACGTTTGTTCTTTCTTAGATGTGTTTTGCTAACCCCCTACTGCTAGAGGTGGGGAGAGGCCATCCCTAGATAGCCGTCCTATAGGGGAAACAGCTACTGGAACATGCCCAGTGCAGGTAGGAGGGAAGAGGAAGGAAACCCATCCTCCGCCCCTCCCCCGCCTTTTCTCCATTATTATTGATAATTATCCAACTTGTAACGGACCAATGCCATTCTCAGATTCTTTATGCTCTTCCCGTAGCTTTAAAACGCCTTTTTAGTCTTCTTACTTCTGCCATAGACAGCGTCCTTTGAATTCCCTTATCAATGATCTACAATTCCTGATTTCGATTCATTACTTTCCTCCCCGGCCTTTTCTCCATTATTATTGATAATTATCCAACTTGTAACGGACCAATGCCATTCTCAGATTCTTTATGCTCTTCCCGTAGCTTTAAAACGCCTTTTTAGTCTTCTTACTTCTGCCATAGACAGCATCCTTTGAATTCCCTTATCAATGATCTACAATTCCTGATTTCGATTCATTACTTTCCTCCCCGGCCTTTTCTCCATTATTATTGATAATTATCCAACTTGTAACGGACCAATGCCATTCTCGGATTCTTTATGCTCTTCCCGTAGCTTTAAAACGCCTTTTTAGTCTTCTTACCTCTGCCATAGACAGCGTCCTTTGAATTCCCTTATCAATGATCTACAATTCCTGATTTCTGATTTCGATTCATTACTTTCTTTCATTAGCGCCACGTATATTTTTATTTTGTATCGCTCCCTTCACATCCCCGTTAAATCAGTTTAAAAAAAAAAAGTCTGGCCGCCTTTTCGAGACTGGGATAGGAATGATTTAGGAATCATTAAAAAAGGGACGGAGAATAAGACAGAGAATATTTTATTGCCTCTGTATAAAACCCTAGGACGCCCACATCGTGAATACTGAGTGCAGCTGTGCTCTCCTCATGTCCAAAAAGATATCTTGGCATTTGAAAAGGTTCCGAAAAGGGCAACAAAATCGATGAGGGGTTTGGAACAGGTCCACATTTAAAAGACTTCAATTTTTCAGCTTAGGAGACTAAGGGGGGATAGGAGAGAGGTCTATAAAATCACGACTGGCGTGGCAAAAGTAACTAACGCGATGTTATTTACATATTCCCACAATATAAGAATGAGGAGTCACCCAATGAAATGAATAGGCAGCAGCTTTAAAAGAAATCAAAGGAAGTTTTTCTTCACGCAGCACACAGTCAACCTGTGGAACTCCTCGCCAGAGGAGGGTGGGAAGGCCAGGGCTTCAAACAGGCTTAAAAAAGGAACTAGATAAACAAGCAGCTTTCAAAGGAACAAAAGGATACTTTTCTTCACGCAGTGCACAGTCAACCTGTGGAACTCCTCGCTGGAGGATGGTGTGAAGACCAGGACTTGAATAGGGTTCAAAAAAGAGCCAGATAGATTCATGGAGGTTAGGTCCATCAATGGCTGGGTAGGAGTGTGTCCCTAGCCTCGGTTTCTCTGGAGGTGGGTGACGGGAGGGATCACGTTGTGTTTGCCCCCTTTGGGACATCTGCCATTGGCCACTGTCCACAGACAAGATCCTGGGCTAATTGGCCCTTAGGTCTGACCCAGTTTGGCCGTTCTTATGCGATCCTGTGGGGCATCTCATCAGGTGTTCCGAAACGATTCCCGTTTATCATTCCCGTTTTGTTTTTTTTTAATTAAATTCTTCTTCCAAACTGATTTGCCTCCTAACGGGTCTTAACACGGCACCGATTCTATATTAAGAGTCGGGACTTTGCTTTCACATTACAATCATCGGATTGTAACCGCTGGTCGCCTCAGCGACCGTTAACGTATAGATCTCCGATTGGTTTCTTTTTATCAAGATCTAATAGAGAATTCCTCTCCTCTCTCTCTCTCCCTCCGCCCCCTTTCTCTGGGGTTGCCTGCAACATTTTTTGTTACAAAATCAGTGGCTAGGATGGTTAGAAATTCCACGCACATTTAGTACCGGCAGCATGAAATCTTCACCAGACGTTGCTCAAATTAAAATCCTCCAGCATCACACTTGCTTTCCTGTTATTCATAGGTGTGTAAGGAGGTGATAGGCTGGACAATCTAGCTCCGCCTATAGAGGGGTGGGGTTTATTCGCTAGTGGGAGGAGCTTAGATTCCATTCTAAGGGGGAGAGCAGGAAAAGGGCCCAGGTCTTACTCTTTGTTGTCTGTTTCGCAGTGCGTGGTGGTGGAGACATAACGACAACCCCCCTTCTTCCAGGTAAGAGCTTCCTGTTTTAACCCGTTGAACGTTTTCCCTTTAAAACAGCTGCTCGGGGGAAGAGAGCAACAGGTTGGATTCCGGGTCTAGGAAAGGTATTATCCTTTACTGGAGATCCCCGCCATATCTTGCGTGGAAGGCTTAAACCCAGTGACGGTGGGTCCATGAACGTCGCCAGGAAGTGTTGGCAGGAAGCCGGGACAGCCAATGAAAATAGAATGTGGGCTTTTGAATTGTGGGGGGAAAAATCCAGAATCCATCTCTGTGGGCACGTCCAGAGTGCAAGCTCCTTTTGAAAGAAACTTTTTGGAAAGAACTCTTTCGAAAGAGAGCATCTATACCTCAAACCCGGATTGAAAAAGCGATGTGCTTTTTCGAAAGAGCGCAGCCAGACTGCATGGACCGTCTCTCGAAAGAAAACTCCGATTGCTATTCACAGCATAGCCACCAGGGCACCTGGGCTTTTTTCCGATGGCCTCGTCTTTCAAATAATGCTTCTGCGCATTGTCCACACCCGGCTTTTTTCGAAAGCGCTCTTTGGAAAAAGGCGTTCTTCCTCGTGAGTTGAGGTTTGTCAATGTCAAAAAAAAACAAAAAAAAAACCTGCGTCCTTTCAATTTAATTTCGAAAGAACACGATGGCAGTGTGGACCCAGGTGAAGTTTTTTCCAAAAAATAATGTAGGCTAGACATAACGGCTACGTCTACACTGGCATGATGTTCCAAAAATGCTTTTCACGGAAAAGTTTTCCGTGAAAAACATTTTCGGAAAAGCACGTCTAGATTGGCAGGACGCTTTTCCGCAAAAGCACTTTTTGCCGAAAAGCGTCCGTGGCCAATCTAGATGCGGTTTTCCGCAAAGAAGCCCCGATCGCCATTTTCGCCATCGGGGCTTTTTTGCGGAAAACACGACTGTGCTGTCTACACTGGCGCTTTTGCGCCAAAGTCTTTCGGAAAAAGACTTTTGCCCGAACGGGAGCAGCGTAGTATTTCCGGAACAGCACTGACAATCTTACATGACATCGTCAGTGCTTTTCCGGAAATTCAAGCGGCCAGTGTAGACAGCTGGCCAGTTTTTCCGCAAAAGCAGATGATTTTGCAGAAAAACTTGCCAGTCTAGACACAGCCAACCTGTGTGAACAGAGGAGAGATGGATTGAGGTAGGATCAAGGCATGGGCTATCCAGCGACATCCATGCCAAAGAAGGATTAAACCTTGGAACAACAGAGACGGAAGTAGAACAGGGAATGTTTAGTTAGATGCCATCATGTTATTTTCTTTATTTGGGGCTTTGCTGGACTCTCCAGTGAACCTGTGTATTCCCCCCCCCCCCCCTCGTACACTATAATGCTTCACCCAGCACGATTTCCTTCTTGTGTTAATAAACTCACCTTTTTCAAGCTTATGCACCAACACTTCAGTTAGAACATAAGAACATAAGAACGGCCGTACTGGGTCAGACCAAAGGTCCATCTAGCCCAGTATCCTGTCTACCGACAGTGGCCAGCACCAGGTGCCCCAGAGGGGGTGGACCGAAGACAATGATCAAACGATTTGTCTCCTGCCATCCCTCTCCAGCCTCTGACAAACAGAGGCCAAGGACACCATTTTATCCCCTGGCTAATAGCCTTTTATGGACCTAACCTCCATGAATTTATCCAGCTTCTCTTTAAACTCTATTATAGTCCTAGCCTTCACAGCCTCCTCTGGCAAGGAGTTCCACAGGTTGACAACACGCTGTGTGAAGAAGAACTTCCTTTTATTAGTTTTAAACCTGCTACCCATTCATTTCATTTGGTGTCCTCTAGTTCTTCTATTATGGGAACTAATAAATAACTTTTCTTTATCTGCCCTCTCCACACCACTCCTGATTTTATAGACCTCTATCCTATCCCCCCTCAGTCTCCTCTTTTCTAAACTGAAAAGTCCCAGTCTCTTTAGCCTCTCCTCATATGGGACCCGTTCCAAACCCCGAATCATTTTAGTTGCCCTTTTCTGAACCCTTTCCAAGGCCAAAATATCTTTTTGGAGGTGAGGAGACCACATCTGTACACAGCATTCCAGATGTGGGCGTCCCATAGTTTTATATAGGGGCAGTAAGATATTCTGGGTCTTATTTTCTATCCCTTTCCTAATAATTCCTAGCATCTTATTTGCCTTTTTGACCGCCGCTGCACACTGCGTGGACGTCTTCAGAGAACTGTCCACGATAACTCCAAGATCTCTTTCCTGATTTGTCGTAGCCAAATTAGCCCCCATCCTACTGAATCTTAGTCTATAAGGTGCCACAGGGCTCCTCACCGCTTTTACAGATTCAGACTAACACGGCGACTCCTCTGATACTTGTCACCTTTTTCAGATGATGAAAGGATACCTGTGTCCTAAAAGGCAGGAGGTGCTGTGTGCATGGCCCAGAGAATGGGGGTATATCTACCCAGCAAAATTAGTCTACACACAACATTGTCTACATACAAGCATTCAACTTAGGGTACATCTAGACGGCAGAGTTTTTCCAGGATACCGGAGGTCACCCGGAACGTGTCTGCTTTTCCAAAAAAAATTTGGAAAAGCAGACGCGTTTTTTCCGGCATCCCTGTCAACCTCGTTTTATGAGGAAGAAGGGATGTTCTGAAAGAGGGATTTTTCCCGACATATGACCCCGTGTAGGCAGGCCAAATGTTGGATAAAGATTCTTTTGGAAGAAAAACAGAAAAAGAGGCGTATCCGTTTCCGACTTTTCTTTGTAGTCTAGACATACCCAGAGTGTCAACATGACATCCAGCTGGAGCACTTCTTACTCCGACTTATTTTTATGAAAACTCGGAGGAAGAATGTTCCGTCTCGGACTTACTGCTGCGTAGACAGCGCCAAAAGCCGAATTAAGCTATTTCGACTGAAGCTACATTGGCGTAGCTCAAGTTGCGACGCTGACTGTGAATTTAGCCCAGTTGTGTCGACGCAACCGGAATTAAGAAATACGTTTGGTTTCAACCCGGAGGGAGGGTTAAAAATGACATTGCTGAGGGCATCTTCCTGGCTTCTCAAGGGCGTCTTCCCAGTGGGGTGGTGGCAACGTGCCACCCAAGGTCAGGGAATCGGTGACTTTGGGGAGTTTTTAAGCAGAAGCCTTTAGTGGCAGGTTGTGGGAAGACAGTGGTGTTACTAACCCAAACGAGGAGGGAGAGGTACCTAAATGCTGTCTTGCTACCTGGGCTGCGGCAGGTTCGTCCGCCGACCGTGATCTCAAACGATGTGATTTCTCCTGCCATTTCAGTCTCGGATTTTCCTACGGTAACGGCACCAGGCAAGGAAAAAAGCCAGCTACTCCACCTACTCCACCCGGCATCTCCAGACACGGAAGAATCTGAGGCACCGCCACGTAAGAGGCCGTGGGGGGGAAAAAAATGACAAATGGGGTGATACAGGAATCAAAACCATCCGAAACAACCATGAAATGCTAGGACACTGTAGCAGCTTCCTGTTAGTGCAGTACCAGCTTCTTCCAGCAGGAGGTGCTGCTACTCTAGGGTACAAAGCAGGAGAGTAAAATCACAGAATCCGAGGGTGGAAAGAGACCTCAGGAGTCATCAAGTCCAGCCCCCTGCCCAAGGCAGGACCAACCCAACTCAATCAACCCAACCAGGGCTTGGCCAAGCCGAGACTTAAACACCTCTAGGGATGGAGATTCCACTCCCTCCCTAGGGAACCCAGCCCAGCGCTTCCCCACCCTCCTAGGGAAATCGTTTTTCCTAATATCCAACCTACACCTCCATCATTGCAACTTGAGCCCATTGCTCCTTGTTCTGCATCCGTCACCACTGAGAACAGCCTCTCTCCATCCTCTTTGGAACCTCCCTTCAGGAAGTCGAAGGCTGCTCTCAAATCCCCCCTTGCTCTTCTCTTCTGCAGACTAAACAAACCCAAATCCCTCAGCCTCTCCTCGTAGGTCCTGTGCTCCAGCCCCCGAATCAGTTTGGTCGCCCTCCGCTGGACCCTCTCCAATGCGTCCACGTCCTTTTTGTAGTGCGGGGCCCAGAACTGGACACAGTACTCCAGATGTGGCCTCACCAGAGCCGAATAAAGGGGAATAGTGACATCTCTGGATATGCTCCTCTTAATGCACCCCAATATGTCACTAGCCTTCTTGGCTACAAGGGCGCCCTGTTGACTCATCGCCAGCTTCTCATCCACTGTAACCCCCAGGTCCTTTTCTGCAGAACGGCTACTTAGCCCAGCTTGTACCAATACTTGGGATTCTTCCGTCACAAGGGCAGGACTCTGCACTTGTCCTTGTTGAACCTCATCCGATTTCTTTTGGCCCAATCCTCTAATCTGTCCAGGTCCCGCTAGACCTGATCCCTGCCCTCCAGCATATCTCCCTCTCCCCCTAGCTTAGTGTCATCTGCAAACTTGCTGAAGGTGAAATCCATCCCCTCCTCCAGGTCATTCAAAAAGATGTTGAACAAAACCGTCCCTAGAACCGATCCGTGGGGCGCCCTGCTAGAAACCAGCCACCAACCGTGGCATTAATCACGACCTATTGAGCTCGTTTAGCTCCTCCACGTTCAGACCACGGGGCTTACAAGCGTGGGTTTCTTTTGTAACGTCCGGATGGTCAATCGTGAGATGCCACCACGTGGGTGTGGACCCAGAACCTCCTGGCCCAAATCGGACTCCAGCCTGCCCCCTGCAGGATGAGCGTGGGTTAGGGGGGAGACCCGGGCCGTGGCCCACGTTATCAAAACGCTGCCCCCGTGAGCGAAAAACGGTTTGCGGTGAATAGACACGCTTTAATGGTGGGGTGTCCTCTGTGTTCCTTCTAGGAGTGAGAAGAACGGTGGGTCCTTTTAGATCCTGTGCCTTGTTGAAGGAAAAATGCAAGAGATGCGTCGGAGAGGTAAGGGGAAAACATCATGGAAGTCGGGAAAACGGGGATTACCGACCCGGATCAGACCTGGGGGATCCTGTCTCTGAACGTAGCCGGCACCATGTGAGTCAGGAGGTAATAGTCTACCTCCGCATTGGGACTCGCCGCCGAGGGTACGTCTCCCGTATGAAACTGGGTCCGATTTATTCAAGTCGACTTTTTAGCAGCCATTTTCACAAAGTCAATCTTGGTCCTCGGAGGAAGAGTACCGACCCGATACCTTTGACGCGAACAGGGATGCATTGTGGGTAATCATCCAGCAAGCTCTGCCACCCACTAGAACTCTGGGCTAGACCCCCAGGGCCTGATGGGAGAAAAACCCAGTGTCACGGCGACTGGTGACCAGTGGCTGGAAAACTTTCACATGCGTAAGGCTGCTTTCATGGAAGTTGGCAAATTGCTTCCCCCCGGCACACGGCAGGACCCAGCGACACCAGACAGCTACCACTCCATCGGGAATCAGTTTGGAGGAGGGGGGTGAAGGGAATCTACAGGATAGGCGGTTATGATCCAAGAAGGCAGGACAATCAATAGCTTTGAGCGGGGAAGGGTAGTGACTCGGCACCATGCAAGACATGGTGGATGGCGAGGGACACGATTCCTACCCATCCTGGCTGATAGCCATGGATGAACCTATCTTCATGAATGTATCTAGCTCTTTTTTGAAACTCTGTTCAAGTCCCGGCTGTCACACCGTCCTCTGGCAAGGAGTTCCACAGGTTGACTGCAAGCTGCATGAAGAAAAGCTAGGGTTGACAGTCCAGCCGTCACACCATCCTCTGGCAAGGAGTTCCACAAGTTGACTGCAAGCTGCATGAAGAAAAGCTAGGGTTGACAGTCCCGGGCGTCACACCATCCTCTGGCAAGGAGTTCCACAGGTTGACTGCAAGTTGCATGAAGAAAAGGTAGGGTTGACAGTCCTGGCCGTCACGCCATCTTCTGGCAAGGAGTTCCACAGGTTGACTGCAAACTGCATGAAGAAAAGCTAGGGTTGACAGTCCAGCCGTCACACCATCCTCTGGCAAGGAGTTCCACAAGTTGACTGCAAGCTGCATGAAGAAAAGCTAGGGTTGACAGTCCCGGGCGTCACACCATCCTCTGGCAAGGAGTTCCACAGGTTGACTGCAAGTTGCATGAAGAAAAGGTAGGGTTGACAGTCCTGGCCGTCACGCCATCTTCTGGCAAGGAGTTCCACAGGTTGACTGCAAACTGCATGAAGAAAAGCTAGGGTTGACAGTCCCGGGCGTCACACCATCCTCTGGCAAGGAGTTCCACAGGTTGACTGCAAGTTGCACGAAGAAAAGCTAGGGTTGACAGTCCCGGCCGTCACACCATCCTCTGGCAAGGAGTTCCACAGGTTGACTGCAAGTTGCATGAAGAAAAGGTAGGGTTGACAGTCCTGGCCGTCACGCCATCTTCTGGCAAGGAGTTCCACAGGTTGACTGCAAACTGCATGAAGAAAAGCTAGGGTTGACAGTCCCGGGCGTCACACCATCCTCTGGCAAGGAGTTCCACAGGTTGACTGCAAGTTGCACGAAGAAAAGCTAGGGTTGACAGTCCCGGCCGTCACACCATCATCTGGCAAGGAGTTCTACAGGTTGACTGCAAGCTGCATGAAGAAATGCTAGAGTTGACAGTCCCGGCCGTCACACCATCCTCTGGCAAGGAGTTCCACAGGTTGACTGCAAGCTGCATGAAGAAAAGCTAGGGTTGACAGTCCCGGGCATCACACCATCCTCTGGCAAGGAGTTCCACGGGTTGACTGCAAGCTGCATGAAGAAAAGCTAGGGTTGACAGTCCCGGGCGTCACACCATCCTCTGGCAAGGAGTTCCACAGGTTGACTGCAAGCTGCATGAAGAAATGCTAGAGTTGACAGTCCCGGCCGTCACACCATCCTCTGGCAAGGAGTTCCACAGGTTGACTGCAAGCTGCATGAAGAAACGCTAGGGTTGACAAGTGTCTGGTATTGGCCTGGTATAAAAAAAAGGAGAAAATGTTACATGCCCAGTATTTTCTGTTTTTCTCGGATGGAAGGTTCCTGGACATTCTTCCCCCGCCACATCTGGTGGGGGCAGGTGGTGTGTGTTGGGATTTAAAGGAACCGTGTCTTGTGTTTTTTTTTTTTTTTGATGAACCAATTTTTTCCCCCTGCCGTGCTCAGTATTTTTTGCGAAACTATCTGGCAACCCTAAGACAAGCGTCCTTTTCTCCCTTTGCAACCTGCTAGTGTAGCTAGTCCCTTTTGGAACCCTGTCTGAAGTCCTGGCCTTCACCCCATCCTCCGGCGAGGAGTTCCACAGGTTGGCTGTGCACAGCGTAAAGCAAAACATCCCTTGGTTTCTTTGAAACCTGCTGCCTGTTCATGTCCTTTGGTGACCCCTCGTTCTTGCGTTAGGTTACCCTGGTGAAGCCACCCTCCTCTCTGTATTTCAGACTCTTCCAGAGGTAACGCCAGAGATTGTCCTAGACCCGGAGAGGAACAAGACCATCTACAGGTAAGGCGCTCCAGGATGTGATGTGAGAATGGCATTTCTCAGAGGTGACCACCAGGAACTTTCCGTGTAGGTGATGAGAGGGGGGGGTAACGCTCTTGACGGGGGGAGGGATAGCTCAGTGGTTTGAGCATTGGCCTGCTTAAACCCAGGGTTGTGAGTTCAATCCTTACGGCGGCCATTTAGGGATTTGGGGCAAATATTTGTCAGGGAGGGTACTTGGTCCTGCTGTGACTCCGTGACCTTTCAAGGTCCCTTCCAGTTCTAGGGGATCGACAATCTCCATCTCACTTTTCACAGCCACTGGGGAGAGCGTGAACAGATAGCCTTGTATACGTGTGAACCTCACTTTGCCCCGACTCCCGGGGGCTGGTAAAAAGGGGGTGTCTACAAATATACTTCCAGGTGGTTCCAAAGAGGATGGAGAGAGGCTGTTCTCAGTGGGGGCAGATGGCAGAATGAGGAGCAACGGTCTCACGTTGCGGTGGGGGAGGTGTAGGGTGGATATTAAGGGGAAACGATTTCTCGACGAGGGTGGAGAACCACACGGATGGTTTCCCTAGGGAGGTGGACTCTCCATCCCTAGAGGTTCTGAAGTCCTGGCTTGACCAAACCCTCGGTGGGTTGATTGAGTTGGGTTTGGTCCTGCCTTGGGCAGGGGGCTGGACTTGATGACTCCTGACGTCTCGTCCAACCGTCCGGTTCTATAAAGTGAATGAAGTCGTGTGGGGTTGGCGGTGACTCCGTGAGGCCACCGGAAAACCTGGAAGGACCACCGGCCTAGAAGCGCTGTCCAAGCCTGATCTCTAGTTCATGGTCCCATCCTCCCTCCCTGTCAGCCGACGGTCAGGGCAGTGTGCGTGTGTATGTTTCCGAGAAAAGGTTTAACGTCCGTGTCTTTACTGCTAGGACCGGGGTCCCGTCGCAGAGGGTGACCAGCAGGCCAACAGACGCCCCGTTATATACGAAGAGCTTATTACACCTTAGATTTTAACTGCTAGAACACAAAGTTCCTTCGCAGCGGGCAGCCTGGGAAAGGCTGGAAAGGTGCCCCAACGGATCTTGTCACCTGGGAGTGACACAGATCCAAACGCCCAAGCTCTCCCTATGTCTGTCCCTTTTATGACCGGCTGAAGTTCTTTTAAATTGTGCTTGGTTCTGTTACAGCAACTGAAGGAGTCAGGTTAAAGCTTAAACAGTTCCAGGTTTATTAAAAGACTTATAAAAGCATATGGTTACAATGGCTATTGCTCTAGTTCTTAAATGCTAGCAAATATATATATATATATATAGGTCTTAAAAATGATCACAGGAAAAAAGTAAAGATAGAAAATAGAAAGAATGGTACCAAGTGACAGCTTAATCTTTAAAGAGCTCTAACACTATGGCTATGTCTAGACTGCAGGCTTCTTTCGAAAGAGCCTCTTTCGAAAGCATCTTTCGAAAGAGCCTCTTTCGAAAGATCGCGTCTAGACTGCAGGCGGATCTTTCGAAAGAGAAATCCGCTTTTTCGAAAGAGAGCACCCAGCGAGTCTGGATGCTCTCTTTCGAAGACGGCCTCTTTACATTGAAGAACGCCTTCCTTCGAAAGAGGAACTTTCGAAGGAAGGCGTTCTTCCTCGTGAAACGAGGTTTACCGCCATCGAAAGAAAAGCCGCGTTCTTTCGAAATAATTTCGAAAGAACGCGGCTTGAGTCTGGACGCAGGGGAAGTTTTTTCGGGAAAAGGCTACTTTTCCCGAAAAAACCCCTGAGTCTGGACACGGCCTATGTATATATATACTTAAGCAAAGGACTACATCCAGGTACAATTTTTACCCCTTTGGCTATGTCTAGACTGCAAGCCTCTTTCGAAAGAGAGCGTCTAGACTGCACGTTGAACTTTCGAAAAAGCGGCTTGCTTTTTCGAAAGAAAGCATCCAGTGAGTCTGGATGCTCTCTTTCGAAGAAGCCCTCTTTACACTGAAGAACGCCTTCTTTCGAAAGAGGAACTTTCGAAAGAAGGCGTTCTTCCTCGTGAAACGAGGTTTACCGCCATCGAAAGAAAAGCCGCGTTCTTTCGATTTAATTTCGAAAGAACGCGGCTTGAGTCTGGACGCAGGGGAAGTTTTTTCGAAAAAAGGCTACTTTTTTCGAAAAAAACCCTGAGTCTGGACACAGCCTTACTGTGCCTCTCGACTCCAGCGTGTCAGGCCAGGGCTGATCCCTCAATTCCTAGGAAAGACGAATACGAGGTGGGCGTCCCCTCTGGAACCTCGGGAAGTCAATCACCTAACCCGACCAGCAGATAGATGGTAGATTGACACTCAGAGAAAATGCGCTGCTGGACCCATCTTTATACCCCTGGGGGCCCGTATCCTCTTTCTTATCTAAGATGCCGAATTGTACTGGTCCGTTTTGTGGCGCCAGTTCTTACAAGCAAGATTCAAGTTAATTTACACTTGCAAGAGAGGAAGATAGCTAAATTAGGAGTGCCGGATATTCTTTTACTGGGCGAGAGATTCCTCCCCCCGCGGGCGGCTGTGTGTTCGTATCAATATGGGTTAAGTCAAGGACACTCCTCGGCAGCCTCTTGATCAGCAATTGGCATGTCTCTGTTTACAGCCATTCATGGTCACACAGCCTGGGCCTTCTGCTCTGTGTGCCCTGTCTGCTCCAGGCAAGCAAAAATGGATGTTACAGGGGGGTTCCTGTCTGGCTACTCTCCCCAGAGCTCACCTCCCTCACGCCGGCTCCTTTCACTGCGCCGAGACGGGCCTTGGCTTTGAGGTGAGCGCGGCCGTGACGGTGGAGTACAGCTACGGCTCCTGGGCGGAGAGTCTGAGCCCGTCGGCTCAGGAGAACTGGATGGTCGCTGGCCCCCTCTTCCACATCCTGGCCGAGCCCCACCGGGTGCGCGCCGTGCACCTGCCCCACTTCGTGTGCCTCGCAGGTAGGGCAGAAACGGGGAGACATGGGGGTAGACGCTGGGAGCCGCCCTCTGCAGCCAGCGGGGCTTGGGGAGGTGTCGAACGCCTTCGGCGGCCACACGTGGAGAGGGGGTCGGTCGGTGCTGGTCAGCAAGCAGCAATACACAAGGGCCTACTGAGCTAGGAGGAAGGCTCCGGGTTGTCTCTCCCTCCTCACTTTGTGGGGCCGGTCCAGTTCAATTCGGATCCCCTCAGGATTGAGTCGAGGTTGGGGAGGGGGCTGGACTTGACTTGTAATTCGGCTGTGGCATAGGAAGCTGTTAAGGCCAAGAATTTAGGACTCGCGGAACACAGAGCCGACATTAGAGGGATAACCCGTAGATCCGGGGTTGTGTCATCATTACCGATAACAATGCTAGTGGGGATGTTAAGCCTGACAAGTTGAACGGGCGACCCCCGGGGCCGGAAGTGGCAGCCTCCGACTTGCCTGGCTCCAGTCCCCGAGTCTTTGCGGTTTCTTTTGCAGACGGAGCCGACGAAAGCTTGTGCCGCATTGCCCATTTTGAAGCTGGCCGGATGACCCCTGAGCGACCAACGAGCATCAACCGCTTTTTTGCCGTCCTGAAGAATCCCAACTTCTCCCAGCTTGGCGTGCTTTGGAGAAAGCTACGTTCGGCCTTCAAATTTATCCCCATCCATTCCCTTGTGCTGATCTACCGGACGCTCAGCATGGCAGACGTCACGCTCCACCTCTACCTGATACCTAATGACCACTCCCTGCAAAAGGTAAAATAGTTTGTCAAAGGCTGGAAATTGGTGGCAGCGGTGGGATCACGTGATGGTTCCTTGTTGTGTTCACTCTCTCTGGGGCATCTCGCATTGGCCACTGTCGGCAGACAGGACACTGGGCTGGATGCACCTTTGGTCTGACCCCGTCTGGCCGATCTTATGGGTTACTTCTGCCACCCATTGCTGTAATATTTAAGGGTAAAGTCTGGGGGAGCGGGGCAAATCCCCTTATGGCTGCAGTGATAGAGGGTGAATAAATAAAAGTTATTTACTTGTTCCCATAATAGAAGAACTAGAGGACACCAAATGAAATGAATGGGGAGCAGCTTTAAAACTAATAAAAGAAAGTTCTTCTTCACACAGCATGTAGTCAACCTGTGGAACTCCTTGCCAGAGGAGGCTGTGAAGGCTAGGACTAGAACAGAGTTTAAAGAGAAGCTAGATAATTTCATGGAGGTTAGGTCCATAAAAGGCTATTAGCCAGGGGATAAAATGGTGTCCCTGGCCTCTGTTTGTCTGAGGCTGGAGTGGGATGGCAGGAGATAAATCGCTTGATCATTGTCCATACCCAACCTGTGGAACTCCTTGCCTGAGGAGGTTGTGAAGGCTAGGACTATAAGGGTATGTCTTCCCTAGCTCGTTAATTCGAGCTAGGTAGGCAAATCAGGCAACCAGAGTTGCAAACGAAGTCCAGGATTTAAATATCTCGGGCCTTATTTGCATGTTCCCCTCCCAGCCACCATTTTTAAATCTCCCTTAGTTCGAACGAACTGACCGCGGCTACACACGGCAGTTTAAAGTTAATCTGAACTAAGTCGTTAGTTCGGATTAACTATTACTCCTCGTGGAATGAAATCCTTAGTTCGGATTAACTGTTACTCCTCGTGGAATGAAATCCTTAGTTCGGATTAACTGTTACTCCTCGTGAAATGAAATCCTTAGTTCAGATTAACTGTTACTCCTCGTGAAATGAAATCCTTAGTTCGGATTAACTGTTACTCCCCGTGAAATGAAATCCTTAGTTCAGATTAACTGTTACTCCTCGTGGAATGAAATCCTTAGTTCGGATTAACTGTTACTCCTCGTGGAATGAAATCCTTAGTTCAGATTAACTGTTACTCCTCGTGGAATGAAATCCTTAGTTCAGATTAACTGTTACTCCTCGTGGAATGAAATCCTTAGTTCGGATTAACTGTTACTCCTCGTGGAATGAAATCCTTAGTTCAGATTAACTGTTACTCCTCGTGAAATGAAATCCTTAGTTCGGATTAACTGTTACTCCTCGTGGAATGAAATCCTTAGTTCAGATTAACTGTTACTCCTCGTGAAATGAAATCCTTAGTTCGGATTAACTGTTACTCCTCGTGGAATGAAATCCTTAGTTAGGATTAACTGTTACTCCTCGTGACATGAAATCCTTAGTTCAGATTAACTGGTACTCCTCGTGGAATGAAATCCTTAGTTCGGATTAACTGTTACTCCTCGTGGAATGAAATCCTTAGTTCGGATTAACTGTTACTCCTCGTGAAATGAAATCCTTAGTTCAGATTAACTGTTACTCCTCGTGGAATGAAATCCTTAGTTCAGATTAACTATTACTCCTCGTGGAATGAAATCCTTAGTTCAGATTAACTGTTACTCCTCGTGGAATGAAATCCTTAGTTCAGATTAACTGTTACTCCTCGTGGAATGAAATCCTTAGTTCGGATTAACTTTAAACTGTCGTGTGTAGTCACGGGCAGTTCGTTTGAACTAAGGGGGATTTAAAAATGGCGGCCGGACGGGAACATGCAAATAAAGCCCGGGATATTTAAATCCTGGGCTTCATTTGCAACTCCAGTTGCCTGATTTGCCTACTAAGCTCGAATTAACGAGTTAGTGTAGACATACCCCAACAGAGTTTAAAAAAGAGCTAGATACATTCAGGGAGGTTAGGACCATAAAAGGCTGTTAAGCCATCGGGTTAGGAATGGTGCCTCTGGCCTCTGTTTGTCAGAGGCTGGAGAGGGATAGCAGGAGAGATCGTTTGATCATCGTCTTCGGTCCACTGTCAGCAGACAGGACACCGGACTAGATGGACCTTTGGTCTGACCCAGTATGGCCGCTTTTAAGGTCTTATGAGCAAGAACCACCTTCAAAACAGGTTGAAAAGGGCTTGGTCAAGGAACAAAACCCATCTCTTTCCCCACTGTGATCACTTTGCACCCATTTTATTGCTGGGAGGGTTGAGGGTTAAGAGAGACGGCGCTCGCCCACTGAAGAATTGGTGACATACGCGGGCAAGGAGCCTATAACACACTCACCAGAGGGCTACGTCGATGGAGGTCAGTTGTTCCTCAGATATGATGATGGTTCCCATTCACAGGCCATCGAAGGAAAAGAAACAACGTGGAAATCAACGCACGTGCCCAAACCTCCTCAGACCGACCCTCTGTACTTTGGGTCTCGGTACCAGGTGTCCGGTTTGGAAAATCTTCAGATCACGCCGGCGGTAAGTGGTGCTGTTCCCAACCAGCATGGAGGCACGAAACATTGGGATCCTCCGAATCCGCCGGACGAGGATTCCAAGCAAACGTTGGGGCTAGGAATGCATCAGATACTTCACTGGTGGTTCTTGTCCCCGGGAAAAGGGTTCAATTTGGAATTGTAGGCTACGTCTAAACGACAGCCTTCTTCCGAAAAAGATGTAAATCGGACAGCTCGAAATGGCAAATGAAGTCGGAATCTGAATTTCCCGCACGTCATTTGCATAATGACGGCCGCGCAGTCCGTCGAAAAAGGGCTTTTGACAAGCAAAACCACCGTCTAGACGCGCTTCTTTCGGGAAAAAAATTTTTTTCGGAAGAACCGGTAAATCTCATTTTTTCAGGCATTGTGGTTCTTTCGAAAAAGGGGTTTTCCGACAGCGGTTTCACTTCCGAAATACCCATTTTCGAAAGACCGCGCGGCTGCCGTTATGCAAATGAAGCAGGGGCTAGTCAAATCCCGGCTTCATTTGCCGTTTCGACCTCATTTACATCCCTCTTTCGAAAGAGGGATGGCGTTTAGACATCCCCCTAGTAGGGTCTTCGGTGGGCTGGGTAGCCTAGTAGTTAGCATCCTGCTGAGGTAGGGTAGAGGTACGAAAGGCCAACCCCACCACACACCACTTGGCTCTAGACCAGTGGCTCTCAAACCCCCTCCAGTTTGGGAACCCATGCTGTAGACCCTCCCTGTTGTCCTCCCGCGGTTGCTTCCCATCACTGCTTTCTCTGCCGTTCTCCCAGGCATGAACAAAAACGGAAAAGGGACCCAAACCGTCAGCCCCCACCGGGACTCCCAGCCCTGTCCCCAGAGGGCGTGTGCTCTTCAGGGTTGGAGGGGAGGAGCTAGCTGGGCCCAGTGCTGCCCTTTAACCCCGTCCTTTCCCAGTGTGGAGTTTGTATGCCCCACATGGTGTGTCTCGGAACGACGGAGATGTCAACGGCGGCTCTACCGCCTTTGCCGAGAGTCCGTTGGCTTTTCGCCCTTGTGGGAGAGGCTCATGGCTTTAGCCCCTGAGGATCTTGCGTGCTCAGCTCTGGGAACTTTCAGGGACGCCTAGGATGGATGAGCCGTGGTGGTTCCCAACTCCTGGGGTTGATGGAGGCCTCTCCCATTGGGTACAGAAAGTCCACAGCAGCTGGTCTTTCACAAGCCAGAGCCTCTGTCTAACCCTCTGCGAGTCCCTCGTGGTTGGAGCCTGGGGCTGTCCGTTCCCACTCTTGGCGCCGGAGGACGAGTCTCCCAACGCCTTCTCCCTCTTGCTTCAGCAACTGGACTTCTGCTACCGGAGCCCCGGGGAGCAGCAGTCGTTTGTGGAGATCTACACCCGGGAGATGAAGAAGGAAATCCGGCTCCAGGTGCAGGGCCAAGAGGACGGCAGCTTGGTCTGGGAGACCTTGGTGAGGCCAGGTAGGGCCAGCGACTTGTGGGTCGTGGTGGGAAGTAGAGGGCCCTCAGCCCATTCACATCAGAGGGAGATTTTCCGTTGACTTCTTTGGCTTGTGGCTGTCAGATGTGACTTCTCCCTCGCCGAGGCCGATGACTGGTTCCCCCGAACCAAGCTGTGGCCTAAACACTGCTAGGCACTCCCCGCGTCCATCTAACCAGGGCGTACCCATCATGCCCTTGAATGAGAAGCGACCTCAAGAGGGCATCAAGACCAGTCCCCTGTCCTCACAGCAGGACCAAGCCCCATCTAGACCAACCCTCGTAGATGTCTACCCAACCTGCTCTTCAATATCTCCAGCAATGGAGATTCCACAACCTCCCATCCCTTGTCCTCATGACAGGGCCAAGCCCCGTCTAGACCATCCCTGGTAGATGTCTATCCAACCTGCTCTTCAATATCTCCAGCAATGGAGATTCCACAACCTCCCATCCCTTGTCCTCATGACAGGGCCAAGCCCCGTCTAGACCATCCCTGGTAGATGTCTATCCAACCTGCTCTTCAATATCTCCAGTGACGGAGATTCCACAGCCTCCCGTCCCTTGTCCTCATGACAGCGCCAAGCCCCGTCTAGACCATCCCTGGTAGATGTCTATCCAACCTGCTCTTCAATATCTCCAGCAATGGAGATTCCACAACCTCCCATCCCTTGTCCTCATGACAGGGCCAAGCCCCGTCTAGACCATCCCTGGTAGATGTCTGTCCAACCTGCTCTTCAATATCTCCAGTGATGGAGATTCCACAGCCTCCCGTCCCTTGTCCTCACGGCAGGACCAAGCCCCGTCTAGACCATCCCTGGTAGATGTCTGTCCAACCTGCTCTTCAATATCTCCAGCGATGGAGATTCCACAACCTCCCATCCCGTGTCCTCACGGCAGAACCAAGCCCCGTCTAGACCATCCCTGGTAGATGTCTACCCAACCTGCTCTTCAATATCTCCAGCGATGGAGATTCCACAACCTCCCGTCCCTTGTCCTCACGACAAGACCAAGCCCCATCTAGACCATCCCTGGTAGATGTCTACCCAACTTGCTCTTCAATATCTCCAGCGATGGAGATTCCACAACCTCCCAATGCCTGTGGCTTGTCCCCTGGACGCTAGTAGCAGTAGAGATGAATGAGTCTGCCACAGTCCCCGGCCTCTCCTCTTCGTTATCCTCCCCTGCAGCCTAAGATGCCCACCAGCCATGGGGGTCCGGAGAAGAGGGGCAGGAGGTGTCAGGGAGTAGGGGCATTGGATAGGGGGCAGGAGGAGCAGTGGGGGTTGGATAGGAGGTGAAAGTTGTAGGGGGTCTGTCAGGGAGCAGGCAGGTTGAATAGGGGGCAGGAGATCCCAGAGAAGCAATGGAGATTCCCGAAACGATTTTCAGAAGATCGACCAACTCTTTGACGGTTGCGTGTGGGAAGGAAGCTCCCCCAGTCTAGCTTTAAGGACAGGTCGGACAGCAGGCGAGCCAAGGAACTCTAGAAATCAGACACTGCCCTCGGCCTCTGACAATCCCCCAAGCACGAATCAACTGGCCTAATTCCTCGCTTCTTTCTTCCAGGGGATGTAAGACTTCCTGCTTCGCCCTCCCTCGGGCTACCAGGTCAGTGTGATTTTTTTTTAACCGTGCTTTGTAGTTTACACAGTCTGTGCCCGTTCTTGTCCTCCGGCTTGAAGCATAGACACGAGGGCACCGTCTCTATCCCCGGGACCACAACACCCTTGTTAAGGTTGCAAAGAGGCATCCGTTCCCACTGTGTTCCCAAAATCGGACCAGAATACCGAGAGTTAGCAACAGCCAAAACCTTTCAAAGCCAAGAAATGCGAAGTTAAAGTTTTAAGAGGATTAAACAAACCACGAAGTGTTCAAAGTTTTTGATAATTCCCCAAACAACCTTAACTCTGCCCTTTGTGCCCTGGGCACAAAATGGACATTAGCAGCAACGTTAAACGTTTCTTATGCCGTTTGCCCTCTGCACAGAGTAAAATTTGCTCTGGGTGGGGTAGGGATGCTTCTACACCCATCCTGCAATGCTGAGCTGTGAAATTTCTCCTCTCCCCGTGCTGGCTAGCTTCATTACGCCTCTGATCTTCAGTCTTTGTTGTGTTTATTCTCACCCACCTGGTGTGGGAGGGTAGAGCTGGGGCCCAGCTGGGAGCCTAGACATAGAGAGGCTGAGTGACTTGCCCGAGACCACACCGGAAGTCGGTGGCAGACCATGGACTTGATCCCTGGTCTCAAGTTGGTGCCCGAACCGCTGCCCAATCTCTCCTCTGCCAGGGAGGCTACTCTACAGCAGTGTTTTATAAACTTTTTAAAACCAAGGAACACCAAACAATTTTTTTTTATGGGGAACACCGAGGATTTTTTTGTTGAGGGAAGAAAAGCCCCCAAGAAAAAGTTGTTGAGTTCAAAAAAAAAAAAAGGAGGCTTGCCCCTTTAAGGGCAGCCATTTTGAATTCTGTTCTCTCCACAGCACACCAGTGGTACCCTGGAACACACTAAGAAACACCGATCTAGACCATCCCTGGTAGATGTCTATCCAACCTGCTCTTCCATATCTCCCATTAAAGGCGGCCATTCCCCAGACAAAAAAAAAAGGAGGCTTATCCCTTTAAGGGCAGCCATTTTGAATTCTGTTCTCTCCACAGCACACCAGTGGTACCATGGAACACACTAAGAAACACCGATCTAGACCATCCCTGGTAGATGTCTATCCAACCTGCTCTTCCATATCTCCCATTAAAGGCGGCCATTCCCCAGACAAAAAAAAAAAGGAGGCTTATCCCTTTAAGGGCAGCCATTTTGAATTCTGTTCTCTCCACAGCACACCAGTGGTACCATGGAACACACTTTAAGAAACACCGATCTAGACCATCCCTGGTAGATGTCTATCCCACCTGCTCTTCCATATCTCCCATTAAAGGCGGCCATTCCCCAGACAAAAAAAAAGGAGCCTTATCCCTTTAAGGGCAGCCATTTTGAATTCTGTTCTCCTCCCCGGAACACACTTTAAGAAGCACTGATCTACACTTAGCCACTGCTAAGGACTGGTTTCCCGGTTCGCATCTCAAACCTTCTCCCACGTGGTGATCCCCTTAACTCTGCCCCACCATAGGATGGCCTGAATCGTTAACAGGGGTGTCCTAGACCATCAAAGTTGGCTCAGATCAGCAGCCCTCTGCTGATGTCGGAGGTCTGTACCTACCAGAAACGTGCCCCGTGCTTTGGCCTAGCAGAGAGGAGGGAATGGGGGAGGAGGAGGTCGTGTCTTTCACGTGCAGCAGCATAACGCAGGGCTGGTGTCTCCATTAGGGGCGGCCTTTCTGGCGAAGCACCGGCTGCAGCTCCGCGATCGAATGGGGCTGCTCGAGTCCGTGCTGGCCCGCTTCCGGGACGCCCAACTCCTCAACAGCGAGGAAGAGGAAGAGGTGAAAAGCCACCAGACCAGCAAACGGCGGAACGACGCCTTACTGAAGCTGGTGGAGAGGAAGGGGATTCGGGCACAAGAGAAGCTGTACCAAATCCTCCGGGAGACAGACCCATGCCTCGTAGAGGACTTGGAGGCATCCCAGTAGGGTCAGGAGAACTTCCTCTTGGCCACAAGCACTGAGGGTTACTGCCGTGGCCAGTCGTCACGGAGAAATATGTTTGAGGAGATTTTCAAGCCATGCCACTGGGCCACCACCACGAGGAGTCGGAAATCTGTGGGGATTCCCCTGCAGAGCGGACCCTCTGACACGTGGCCACCAGGCCTCACCGAGAGCAGCCCTGACTCCTCGTCCAGTGCCGTCACTGTTAGGCCTCCTTTCCTAGCACAGGCGCTGCTGTGGATGCTCTGGAGAACGTCCAGGGGAGGGCAACCGAAACGAGGAGAGGTGGAGGGATCTGGGCTTTTTTGCTCCACAGAAGAGCGAGAGGGGATTGGAGAGCAGCCTTCAACTCCCTGAAGGGCGGTTCCAAAGAGGATGGAGGGAGGCTGGAGATGGCTGGCAGAACGAGGAGGAGGTCTAGGTTGGAGATGAGGAAAAAATGTCCCAAGGAGGGTGGGGAAGGCCTGGAACGGGTGGAATCTCCATCTCTAGAGATTTGGAAGGTCCAACGTGACCAAGCCATGGCTGAGATGAGTTAGGGTGAAGGGCGGGAAAATGGGCCGTTGAGGCCGAAACGGGGCTACCACCATGCCCAACGGCATGACGGCTGTTGCCGTGGAAATGTCTCCCTGGCACCAGGAACCATGAAAACAGCATGGACTCGCCATCCCTAGAGGTTTTGAAGGCCCGGCTTGACCAAGCCCTGGTTGGGTTGATTGAGTTGGCTTGGTCTTGCTTTGGACTTGATGACCTCTTGAGGTATCTTCCACCCCTAGGAGTCCATGACACCTGTAAGAACTTCTCAGGAGAGCCATGCGTCATGCCGAGAAGTACCTCCTTCGCGCGTCTTCCACCACAGCCTTGCTTTTAGAGACCAGGCGAAACTCTTCCTCTCTTCGGACAGTCACTCTCCCGTGGGACTCAGAACGTCATCCGTTCAGCATCGGGGGACTCCGTGTTCAGCCCTCATGGTGGCAGAGTGACTCCTCACCGAACTAAAACCGAACGGTTGCTGATATCCAAGCGATTGTGACTTCATTGCGTTGATCGTGTGCCAACAGGACGGTGCTTCTGAAGGGTCCACGTCACGAAGACGACACGAAAGAGAGATCTTGGAGCCGTTGCGGGTCGTTCTCTGAAAACATCCACGCAGTGGGCAGCGGCAGGCAAAAAAGCCAACACAATGTGCAGAATCATTAAAAAAGGGATCGAGAATAAGACAGAGAATCTCTTAATGCCTCTCTATAAAACTATGGGACGCCCGCATCTTGAATATGGCGTACAGATGTGGTCACCTCCTCTCCAAAAAGATCTCTCGGCATTGGAAAAGGTTCAGAAAAGGGTTACAAAACTGATTGAGAGTTTGGAACGGGTCCCCTATGAAGAGAGATTAAAAAGACGGGGACTTTTTAAGCTTAGAAAAATCATGACTGGGGTGGAAAAAGTGAAGAAGGAAAAATTGGGTCTGTCTACACTTGCACCCTTTTTCACCATCCCTGTAACTCTCGTTTGACGAGGATGAAAGGATAATTCGGAAAAGACTGACCGCAAGAATGTGATGTATGTGAGTATCACTTTACGCTTAAGAATCTGTACCAATAAACAACCCTAAAAACAATAGTGTTCCAGCTCACCCAGTGTCTGGCTTTGTTCCTCAGTAGGTCTGTGGAAGTGCAGCAGACGTAACCTCCATGATCTAGCTCGTTTTTGAACCCTGTTAAAGTCCTAGCCTCCACCACATCCTTGGGCGAGGAGTTCCACAGGTTAACTGCGCTGCGTGAAGAAAAACTTCCTTGGGTTTGGTTTAAACCTGCTGCCTAGTCATTTCATTGGGGCTATGTCTAGACTGCAGGCTTCTTTCGAAAGAGAGCGTCTAGACTGCACGGAGAAATTTCGAAAAAGCGGCTTGCTTTTTCGAAAGAAAGCATCCAGTGAGTCTGGATGCTCTCTTTCGAAGAAGCCCTATTTACATTGAAGAACGCCTTCTTTCGAAAGAGGAACTTTCGAAAGAAGGCGTTCTTCCTCGTGAAATGAGGTTTACTGCCATCGAAAGAAAAGCCGCGTTCTTTCGAATTAACCAGGTTTTTAATAGTCTGTCTATTGTGAAGCTCTAATTTTTTTTTTTCAGAAAAGCCTACGTGATTTTTTTGGCATCCCCTACATTTATTCACAGTAACGGTCATGTGTTAGTGCTATAGTGATTTTCCGTGGTGCTAGGTGTTTACCGGTGGTTATTCCCGCAAGCCCAAACGGTTTTCTCTTCCCGAAAGAGAATCATTTGCAATGTTGCAGGGTTACTTATTAACACTAAATTTGCTCCCATGTTACATTAGCATCACTTTTCTGAACAAGAGGGTGTTTATAAATATCTCGTTATATACCAGGCCTTTTATTTCGACAATTTACTCCTGAGGACAGTGTGTGTTATACCCTCTTGAAATCTTTGAATAGCAGACCGCTTCTATCCCTGTGCGGTCACTTAGGGTCCACCTAGGGTATGTCTAGACTACAGGGTTTTGTCGACAGAAATTTTGTCGACAGATACTGTCGACAAAGCTTCTGTCGACAAAGAGCGTCTAGACGACATCCAGTTCTGTCGACAAAGCAAGCCGCTTTGTCAACATGACAGTGTAGACTCAAAGGACAGTGTAGATGCAATAACGCCTTCTCTGGACAGAACTCTGTCGACAAAAGGCGTTATTCCTCGTAGAATGAGGTTTACATACGTCGACAACTGCTGAGTTTTGTCGACGTTATGTCAACATAACTCAAAGGTAGTGTAGACGCAGATATAGTTTTGTTGACAAAAGTCCACTGCTGTCGACAAAACCCTGTAGTCTAGACACGCCCTGGGCTACCTTTTTTTTTCAAAAGAGGATATTCAAATACCTGCAGATTTTCTTCCGAGCTCACTTTCAAAAGAGGATCTTTCAGAAGTGAAAGTAGTCTGGACACGGGGGTTTTTTGGAAAAAACTTTTTTTGAAAAAAAAAACCCTTCTTAAAAAATGAGGTTTACGCGGGTTTTTCGAAAAATTTTCCCGAAAAAACCCATCCAGACTACTTTCACTTTCAAAAGAGCCTCTTTCAAAAGTGAGATCGGAAGAAGATCTGCGGGAATATGCATATCCTCTTTCGGAAAAAAACATAGTTTAGACGTACCCTTAGAGAGAATTAGAACAGCCTGGCAGCCTGCATTCACACACACATTTTCTGGCTTGCTTTCAGGTTCAAAGTTCTCAGCAATCCAGAGACTCAGCCTTGAAAGGAGACACGGTGAACGTGCAGAGTTCTGATTACTTTTCACTTTCACGTCCTGCTTCCAAAGCACACAGCAAACACGCAACCCCTTGTGGCTTCCTGCTGGGGTCCATGTGCCGTGTCTCAGATTTTCTGTACCCTCATCAAAGCAAGTACCCTTCCTATCTAATTGCTATCCTATGATCCTTATCTGCTTCTTTTAACAATCCGATCGTTAGGTGCTTATAGATTACCCGTTCTGCTTTCTTGTTTTTCCCTTGGATATTTTCATACCCTCTGCTCCTTGTTTCTGCCCCCTTCTTTTTTTTCCTTCCCCCCCTCTCTCTTCTCCCCTATTTATTTTGAATCTGCACATCCTAAACTCAAAACTCCGGTTATCTGAAAAATTGGGCTGTGCCCACGATACCTCATGAGCCCATCTACACGTTCTGTTAGTCTATAAAGTGCTACCCGACCATTGGTTGTTTTTTAAGTTTATCCTGTACAGACTAACTTGGCTACCCTTGAAGCTTCCAGTTTTGGTTTTTGCTACCCAAAAAATAAGAAATCCAGAACGCAATCTCATTTTCTTGGGTTCGGCTGCCCCAAGGACCAGCCACAACCTGGCCCATCACAAGATATTGAACCTTATAAAGCATTGAAGTACGTTCAGGATTAAATGCCGAATACCAAAAGTTTCACACACACAGAACGGGAAGCGACTGTCTAGGAAGGAGTCCGGCAGAAAAGGATCTAGGGGTCAGAGCGGACCACAAGTTGAATATGAGTCAGCCGTGTGATGCTGTTGCAAGAAAAGCCAACATGATTCTGGGAGGCATTAACAGGTGTGTTATGAGAAAGACACGAGACGTCATTCTTCCGCTCTACTCTGCGCTGGTTAGGCCTCCGTTGGAGTATTGCGTCCAGTTCTGGGCACCACATTTCAAGAAGGATGTGGAGAAATTGGAGAGGGTCCAGAGAAGAGCGACAAGAATGACGAAAGGTCTAGAGAACATGACCTATGAAGGAAGGCTGAAAGAATTGGGTTTGTTTAGTTTAGAAAAGAGAAGATTGAGGGGGGACATGAGAGCCGTTTTCAGGTATCTAAAAGGGTGTCATAAGGAGGAGGGAGAAAACTTGTTCATCTTGGCCTCTGAGGATAGAACAAGAAGCAATGGGCTTAAACTGCAGCCAGGGAGGTTTAGGTTGGACATCAGGAAAAAGTTCCTAACTGTCAGGGTGGTGAAACGCTGGAATAAATTGCCCAGAGAGGTTGTGGAATCCCCATCTCTGGAGATATTTAAGAGTCGGTTAGAGAAATGTCTAGCAGGGATGGTCTAGACAGTATTTGGTCCTGCCATGAGGGCAGGGGACTGGACTCGATGACCTCTCGAGGTCCCTCCCAGTCCTAGGATTCTAGGATTCATTACGGCTAGAGAGCCAGAATACTTTCCTCTGTGTTCAGGGCAGTATAGCCTCCTGGTCACAGAGCCTGGATACTTCACTCTGTGTTCAGGGCAGTATGGCCTAGCATTCACAGAGCACGGATACTTCCCTATGTGTTGAGGGCAGTACGGCCTAGCGGTCACGGAGCCTGGATACTTCCCTATGTGTTGAGGGCAGTACAGCCTAGTGCTCACAGAGCCTGGATACTTCCCTATGTGTTGAGGGCAGTACGGCCTAGCAGTCACAGAGCCTGGATACTTCCCTATGTGTTGAGGGCAGTATGGCCTAGCGGTCACAGAGCCTGGATACTTACCTATGTGTTGAGGGCAGTACGGCCTAGCGGTCACAGAGCCTGGATACTTCCCTCAGTGTTAAGGGCAGTACGGCCTAGCGGTCACAGAGCCTGGATACTTACCTATGTGTTGAGGGCAGTACGGCCTAGTGGTCACAGAGCCTGGATACTTCCCTCAGTGTTAAGGGCAGTACGGCCTAGTGGTCACAGAGCCTGGATACTTCCCTCAGTGTTAAGGGCAGTACGGCCTAGTGGTCACAGAGCCTGGATACTTCCCTCAGTGTTAAGGGCAGTACGGCCTAGCGGTCACAGAGCCTGGATACTTACCTATGTGTTGAGGGCAGTACGGCCTAGTGGTCACAGAGCCTGGATACTTCCCTCAGTGTTAAGGGCAGTATGGCCTAGTGGTCACAGAGCCTGGATACTTCCCTCAGTGTTAAGGGCAGTACGGCCTAGTGGTCACAGAGCCTGGATACTTCCCTCAGTGTTAAGGGCAGTACGGCCTAGTGGTCACAGAGCCTGGATACTTCCCTCAGTGTTAAGGGCAGTACGGCCTAGTGGTCACAGAGCCTGGATACTTCCCTCAGTGTTAAGGGCAGTACGGCCTAGTGGTCACAGAGCCTGGATACTTCCCTCAGTGTTAAGGGCAGTACGGCCTAGCGGTCACAGAGCCTGGATACTTACCTATGTGTTGAGGGCAGTACGGCCTAGTGGTCACAGAGCCTGGATACTTCCCTCAGTGTTAAGGGCAGTACAGCCTAGCGGTCACAGAGCCTGGATACTTCCCTCAGTGTTAAGGGCAGTACAGCCTAGTGCTCACAGAGTCACTACACAGCCTGGCCACCATGGCTTGGTCCCTCGGTGCTTCCTCCCCAGAGATCCAACAGCACCTCCTTCCCCAGGGGCCGTCAGCCCTGACTGGGCAGCTCCACAGGTCTTTATAGCCGGCCTCCACTTGGAGCATGCCCAGTAGGTCCGTGGGGGCGGGGCTTCCTCTGTCGGGTTGGTACCCGTCACACCCCCGACACTGGTTCCTTAGATGAAGCTTGCCCGGCTTAGTGGGACGTCTGCCACCATTGACCAAGAAAGGGTAAACCAGGCGGGGAGACGCCGGCGCAGAGCACCGGGCCAATCGGAGAGAGGGTTTTAAAGAGCCAATCAGGGTGCAGTTTGCTGGGGGTAGCCCTGTATATAAGGAGCTGCCCAGCAGACAGCAGTTGGGCCAAAAGGGCTAGAGAGGTTCGGGACACCGCAGTACCCTGGTGGGGCCGAGAGGCCACCGTATTGGTGACAGCTTAGGTGGTCCCATAGAAGACATCTGACCTCCTGTCCCTTCTCAGTGTGATACCCGGTGCAACCAGTAGGGGGCGCTGTAGCCCAGTGATTATTCCTCTTTCTATTGTCAGGGCGATACCCGGCGCGACCAGTAGGGGGCGCTGTCGCCCAGTGATTATTCCTCTTTCTATTGTCAGGGAGATACCCGGCGCGACCAGTAGGGGGCGCTGTCGCCCAGTGATTATTCCTCTTTCTATTGTCGGGGTGATACCCGGCGCGACCAGTAGGGGGCGCTGTCGCCCAGTGAGTATTCCTCTTTCTATTGTCAGGGCGATACCCGGCGCGACCAGTAGGGGGCGCTGTAGCCCAGTGATTATTCCTCTTTCTATTGTCAGGGAGATACCCGGCGCGACCAGTAGGGGGGCGCTGTAGCCCAGTGATTATTCCTCTTTCTATTGTCAGGGCGATACCCGGCGCGACCAGTAGGGGGCGCTGTACCCCAGTGATTATTCCTCTTTCTATTGTCAGGGCGATACCCGGCGCGACCAGTAGGGGGCGCTGTCGCCCAGTGATTATTCCTCTTTCTATTGTCAGGGCGATACCCGGCGCGACCAGTAGGGGGCGCTGTCGCCCAGTGATTATTCCTCTTTCTATTGTCAGGGCGATACCCGGCGCGACCAGTAGGGGGCGCTGTAGCCCAGTGATTATTCCTCTTTCTATTGTCAGGGCGATACCCGGCGCGACCAGTAGGGGGCGCTGTGGCCCAGTGATTATTCCTCTTTCTATTGTCGGGGCGATACCCGGCGCGACCAGTAGGGGGCGCTGTAGCCCAGGGATTATTCCTCTTTCTATTGTCGGGGCGATACCCGGCGCGACCAGTAGGGGGCGCTGTAGCCCAGTGATTATTCCTCTTTCTATTGTCGGGGAGATACCCGGCGCGACCAGTAGGGGGCGCTGTAGCCCAGTGATTATTCCTCTTTCTATTGTCAGGGCGATACCCGGCGCGACCAGTAGGGGGGCGCTGTCGCCCAGTGATTATTCCTCTTTCTATTCTCGGGGAGATACCCGGCGCGACCAGTAGGGGGCGCTGTAGCCCAGTGATTATTCCTCTTTCTATTGTCAGGGCGATACCCGGCGCGACCAGTAGGGGGGCGCTGTCGCCCAGTGATTATTCCTCTTTCTATTCTCGGGGAGATACCCGGCGCGACCAGTAGGGGGCGCTGTAGCCCAGTGATTATTCCTCTTTCTATTGTCAGGGTGATACCCGGCGCGACCAGTAGGGGGCGCTGTAGCCCAGTGATTATTCCTCTTTCTATTGTCAGGGCGATACCTGGCGCGACCAGTAGGGGGCGCTGTCGCCCAGTGATTATTCCTCTTTCTATTGTCAGGGCGATACCCAGCGAGACCAGTAGGGGGCGCTGTGGCCCAGTGATTATTCCTCTTTCTATTGTCGGGGCGATACCCGGCGGGACCAGTAGGGGGCGCTGTAGCCCAGTGATTATTCCTCTTTCTATTGTCAGGGCGATACCCGGCGCGACCAGGAGGGGGCGCTGTCGCCCAGTGATTATTCCTCTTTCTATTGTCGGGGCGATACCCGGCGCGACCAGTAGGGGGCGCTGTAGCCCAGTGATTATTCCTCTTTCTATTGTCAGGGCGATACCCGGCGCGACCAGGAGGGGGCGCTGTCGCCCAGGGATTATTCCTCTTTCTATTGTCAGGGCGATACCCGGCGCGACCAGTAGGGGGCGCTGTCGCCCAGTGATTATTCCTCTTTCTATTGTCGGGGTGATACCCGGCGCGACCAGTAGGGGGCGCTGTCGCCCAGTGAGTATTCCTCTTTCTATTGTCAGGGCGATACCCGGCGCGACCAGTAGGGGGCGCTGTAGCCCAGTGATTATTCCTCTTTCTATTGTCAGGGCGATACCCGGCGCGACCAGCAGGGAGCGCTGTAGCCCAGTGATTATTCCTCTTTCTATTGTCAGGGCGATACCCGGCGCGACCAGCAGGGAGCGCTGTAGCCCAGTGATTATTCCTCTTTCTATTGTCAGGGAGATACCCGGCGCGACCAGTAGGGGGGCGCTGTCGCCCAGTGATTATTCCTCTTTCTATTCTCGGGGAGATACCCGGCGCGACCAGTAGGGGGCGCTGTCGCCCAGTGATTATTCCTCTTTCTATTGTCAGGGCGATACCCGGCGCGACCAGTAGGGGGCGCTGTAGCCCAGTGATTATTCCTCTTTCTATTGTCAGGGAGATACCCGGCGCGACCAGTAGGGGGCGCTGTAACCCAGTGATTATGCCTCTTTCTATTGTCAGGGAGATACCCGGCGCGACCAGTAGGGGGCGCTGTAACCCAGTGATTATTCCTCTTTCTATTGACAGGGCGATACCCGGCGCGACCAGTAGGGGGGCGCTGTCGCCCAGTGATTATTCCTCTTTCTATTGTCAGGGAGATACCCGGCGCGACCAGTAGGGGGCGCTGTCGCCCAGTGATTATTCCTCTTTCTATTGTCAGGGCGATACCCGGCGCGACCAGTAGGGGGCGCTGTCGCCCAGTGATTATTCCTCTTTCTATTCTCGGGGAGATACCCGGCGCGACCAGTAGGGGGCGCTGTCGCCCAGTGATTATTCCTCTTTCTATTGTCAGGGCGATACCCGGCGCGACCAGTAGGGGGCGCTGTCGCCCAGTGATTATTCCTCTTTCTATTGTCAGGGAGATACCCGGCGCGACCAGTAGGGGGCGCTGTGGCCCAGTGATTATTCCTCTTTCTATTGTCGGGGCGATACCCGGCGGGACCAGTAGGGGGCGCTGTAGCCCAGTGATTATTCCTCTTTCTATTGTCAGGGCGATACCCGGCGCGACCAGGAGGGGGCGCTGTCGCCCAGTGATTATTCCTCTTTCTATTGTCGGGGCGATACCCGGCGCGACCAGTAGGGGGCGCTGTAGCCCAGTGATTATTCCTCTTTCTATTGTCAGGGCGATACCCGGCGCGACCAGGAGGGGGCGCTGTCGCCCAGGGATTATTCCTCTTTCTATTGTCAGGGCGATACCCGGCGCGACCAGTAGGGGGCGCTGTCGCCCAGTGATTATTCCTCTTTCTATTGTCAGGGAGATACCCGGCGCGACCAGTAGGGGGCGCTGTCGCCCAGTGATTATTCCTCTTTCTATTGTCGGGGTGATACCCGGCGCGACCAGTAGGGGGCGCTGTCGCCCAGTGAGTATTCCTCTTTCTATTGTCAGGGCGATGCCCGGCGCGACCAGTAGGGGGCGCTGTAGCCCAGTGATTATTCCTCTTTCTATTGTCAGGGCGATACCCGGCGCGACCAGCAGGGAGCGCTGTAGCCCAGTGATTATTCCTCTTTCTATTGTCAGGGCGATACCCGGCGCGACCAGCAGGGAGCGCTGTAGCCCAGTGATTATTCCTCTTTCTATTGTCAGGGAGATACCCGGCGCGACCAGTAGGGGGGCGCTGTCGCCCAGTGATTATTCCTCTTTCTATTCTCGGGGAGATACCCGGCGCGACCAGTAGGGGGCGCTGTCGCCCAGTGATTATTCCTCTTTCTATTGTCAGGGCGATACCCGGCGCGACCAGTAGGGGGCGCTGTAGCCCAGTGATTATTCCTCTTTCTATTGTCAGGGAGATACCCGGCGCGACCAGTAGGGGGCGCTGTAACCCAGTGATTATGCCTCTTTCTATTGTCAGGGAGATACCCGGCGCGACCAGTAGGGGGCGCTGTAACCCAGTGATTATTCCTCTTTCTATTGTCAGGGAGTTACCTGGCGCGACCAGTAGGGGGCGCTGTAGCCCAGTGATTATTCCTCTTTCTATTGACAGGGCGATACCCGGCGCGACCAGTAGGGGGGCGCTGTCGCCCAGTGATTATTCCTCTTTCTATTGTCAGGGAGATACCCGGCGCGACCAGTAGGGGGCGCTGTCGCCCAGTGATTATTCCTCTTTCTATTGTCAGGGCGATACCCGACACGACCAGTAGGGGGCGCTGTCGCCCAGTGATTATTCCTCTTTCTATTGTCAGGGCGATACCCGGCGCGACCAGTAGGGGGCGCTGTCGCCCAGTGATTATTCCTCTTTCTATTGTCAGGGTGATACCTGGCGCGACCAGTAGGGGGCGCTGTCGCCCAGTGATTATTCCTCTTTCTATTGTCAGGGAGATACCCGGCGCGACCAGTAGGGGATGCTGTGGCTCAGTGATTAATGCTCTTTCTGTTGTCCGGCGAGGACAATACACTTGTCTTGGGAACAAGCCGGGGCCTCTTCAGCGTGAGCTGGATTCGGGCCCCGGCAGGCCTCAATCCAGGCAACCTCTTTGGGGTCTGAGGCTGCTGACCCCCCAAAAATCAGGCCAGGGCGGTGAGGAACAAATCCACAAACCTCACAGACGGGACCGAGACAACATCGTCGATTTCTCTCTCTCCCCCCTTCTCTTCCCCTCTCCTATTTATTTCAAGTGTTCATGTCCCCTACTCATCACTCCAGCCATCTGAAGAAGGGGGCTGTGCCCACGAAAGCTCATGATCCCAGCTACATGTTTTGTTAGTCTATAAAGTGCTACCAGACCATTTGTCGATTTTGGGGGGGAACCCCTTCATCTCTAGGGAGGGGCCAAAAATGAGGGGTCCCGTGCGCTGGAGGCGGGTGTCCAAGAAGCCGGCGTGGGGTCTAGGCAGGAGGAAGAGCCCGAAGCAGGCTGGGAGGGGAGTCCCGATTTTTAGGGACTGGCAAGGCCCGGAAGTTGAAAAGAGATCAAGGGGGAAGAACAGGAGGAGGACAGGAAACGGGAGAAAGGGGGACAGGGACACGGTGTCGTGTGGTTCGATTTATTTTAGATCCAAGGGAAACGAGGACGCTTAACCTCTTTCTTATTCATGGCCAGTGAATACAGTTGCTTAAGTTTTCAAGCGTTAAAAACGATGATTCTACCATGTCAACCTTCGATACGATAAATTCAAAAGCAATTAATACAGCCCAAAGCAATGCATACACCGTCATTAAAAGATCTACTCTTTACAATACGAAACCTTAATTCACGACTTCACCCATATGTGACCGACGGTGCTAGGCCAGAAGGTACGCCCATAGGAACGCCACCTCGACGTAGCCGTGCGAAGTGCCGAATCACGTCTAGTTACAACAAGCAGGATGTGTAGGTCGATCCCACAGATTCCCTCCCACCGATTGTTCTTACTCACCCCAATTTATAGCAAAATGAGACTTGGTCGTTCTAATACTATTTACCAATCGATGTCGCGTTGGGTAGGATACGTTAAAATTCTCAGCGCCCCCTAACTCAGGATGTTGCTCATATGCGCGTGGTTGACAGTTTCATGGTTGCATCGGGACTTTTGGGGTATCAGAACAAAAGTACAGGCGACCCCTAGCACTTACAACCTCACTGGTTCCTGGAGAACCATCGTAAGTCAAACCGTGGTAAGTCAAAGCCTAATTTCCCAATGTTATTAATGACGGTTCTGTTCCTGGAAACCCATTTCATACCCGAAAAATACCAAACTTGACTACAGAAATGGAGGAAAACTAAACTAAATTGTTCAAATCGTGCACAAAAAAATCACAAAAAAGTGAAGGCCGAGATGTGCAGAGATTCTGCGTGTCTGACTGACGTACATTTCCTGTTTTGGAAGGATGCATGGAGTCTGCGTCATGAGCTGTCGTAAATGCGAGCTGTCGACGTCAATTGGAGGGGATTACGAGCTATCTTGTGTGGAAAAAATGGTTGGAAATGTGGGGGGTTGTGAGTTGGGCAGTTGTAAGTCGGGGATCGCCTGTAAGTTGTGCGGTTGTAAGTTGGGGGTTGCCTCTAAGTCAGATGGTGGTAAGTCAGGGGGTCATCTGAAAGTCGGGAGCTGATAAGTCGGGGGTTGCCTGTGAGTTGGGTGGTTGTAAGTTGGAGGTCGGCTGTAAGTCAGTTAGTGGTAAGTAGGGAGTCACCTATGAGTCAGGCGGTTGTAAGTCAGAGGTCACCTGTGAGTCGGGCGGTGGTAAGTCAGAGGTCACCTGTGAGTTGGGCACTTGTAAGTTAGGGATCACCTGTGAGTCAGGCAGTTGTAAGTCGAGTGTCGCCTGTGAATCGGGTGGCGGTAAGTTGAGGGTCACCTGTGAGTTGGGGGGTGATAAATCAGGGGTCGCCTGTAAGTCAGGCAGTTGTAAGTCGGGGGTCGCCTGTACCAGTACGAGGCCACTAGGCCTGTGTTCTTGACGTGGTCTCCTGTATCCAGCTTCTCCGGTGTTGTTCTGCAAAACATTTCCTGACTCTCCCCGCTTTCTTTCTTAACCCAGCTTTGCCTGCGGGCTTTGTCACACCAGACTTGAGACCGGCCAGAAATCTGCACTTTGGACAAAGCTGACACCCCCAAGTATTACCAAGGCAGGGGGGTGCAGTCTCCCCCCCCACACACGGGAAAGAGGCGGGGAAAGGCAAGCCGAGCGGAGCGGGAGAGGAATCCTTTTTTGGAGAGGAAGGGAAGGAAATTGCTTCACCATGGCTGCAGGCCAGACGTGGACTTGGCAGAGCAGGGGGCGAGCGAAGAGAAGCGGGCAGCCTCTGGGGGGCAGAGGCAGGCGATGAGGGGTTAACCTGAGAAGGGGGCACGGAAAGGGGGCCCCGCCACGGAGGAGGAAATCCAGCAGCCTCGGGAGTTTTGTTTTGAAGCCCTGGACACACCCAGTCCCGGGCAGCCGGCCAACGAGCAGTTTCGTTTTCTGAGGAAGTGACGGGTCCGGGGAGCAGGACGGGAGAGAAGGCGGACGGGGCCCGGGGATCCCTTCGCCCTCGTTGGGGGGCAGAACACAGCCCGGAATCCAGAGCAGGGGGGCTCGGAGAAAGCCACCCCCCGGATCTGAGCACAGCCGGGTGACCCAGCATGGAGCCAACCCGCCCGGGGAAATCTGCAGCCACAATCTTTGTGAAAACCCTCACGGGCGAGAGTCTGTCGGTGGCCGTGTGTTTGGACGAGACCGTGCTGGATCTGAAGAGGAAGATCGAGGACCGAGAAGGAATTGCAGTCGACCAGATGCGTCTGATAGCCTCAAATCCAAGCAGAGTGCTGAACAATGACTGGACCCTGCGGCGCTCGGGGCTGACCGATGGCTGCGTCGTCCATTTGATTCTAAAATGTAAGCTCAGGGCGAGGCCCAGAGGGCGAGAAGCGGCTGCATGGGGGGGGACAGAGTGGGAGGGAAGGGGAGTGTCCTCCCCAGGGCTTATCTTTGGGGAGCACCCGAGGGATCACACCATCCAGATCAAGGAGAGACAGAGCAACCCCCGACGCCAGGCAGACCCAGGGGCCCCCAACCGGCACTGGAGACGTTACGTTTGTTCTTTCTTAGATGTGTTTTGCTAACCCCCTGCTGCTAGAGGTGGGGAGAGGCCATCCCTAGATAGCCGTCCTATAGGGGAAACAGCTACTGGAACATGCCCAGCATGGGTAGGAGGGAAGAGGAAGGAAACCCATCCTCCGCCCCTCCTTTTCTCCATTATTATTGACATTTATTATTATTGATAATTCTACCATATCCAACTTGTAATGAACCGATGCCATTCTCCGATTCTTTACGATCTTCCTGTAGCTTTAAAACTCCTGGGCTATGTCTATACTCGCGGCTTCTTGCACAAATACGGCCGTTTTTGCGCAAGAATCCGCACAGCATCCACACTGCCCGCCTGCTCTTGTGCAAGAAAATTTACCGTACAGCGTGGCAAGAGAGGGCTTCTTGCATAAGTGCGACGCTCTCAAGTGTAAGCCCTCTTGTGCAGGAGCTCCTGCGCAAGAGGGCAGTGTGGATGCTGAGCACGGATTTCTTGCGCAAGAAAGCCCGACAGCTAAAATGGCCATCGGAGCGTTCTTGCGCAAGAGAGCGTCCACACTGCCATGGGTGCGCTTGCGCGAACACACAGCGCGCTCATGTTCTTGTGCAAGAAGACGCCGGTGTAGATACAGCCCTGTTTAGTCTTCCTTCCTCTGCCATGGACAGCACCCTTTGGATTCCCTTATCAATTGTCTACAATTCCTGATTTCAATCCATTAGTGTCAACTTTCCCTTTCTTCCATTAGCGGAATGTATATTTTTCTTTTGTATCGCTCCCTTCACATCCCCTTTAAAACAGTTTAAAAAGAAACAGCCAGGCCTTCTTTCTAGACTGGGATAGGAACGATTTGGGATTCATGAAAAAGAGGATGGAGACGATTTTTTTTAAAAACAGTCTGGCCTTTTTTTCTAGACTGGGATAGGAATGATTTGGGATTCATGAAAAAGAGGATGGAGACGATTTTTTTTAAAAACAGTCTGGCCTTTTTTTCTAGACTGGGATAGGAATGATTTGGGATTCATGGAAAAGAGGATAGAGACGATTTTTTTTAAAAACAGTCTGGCCTTTTTTTCTAGACTGGGATAGGAACGATTTGGGATTCATGAAAAAGAGGAAGGAGACGATTTTTTTTAAAAACAGTCTGGCCTTTTTTTCTAGACTGGGATAGGAATGATTTGGGATTCATGAAAAAGAGGATAGAGACGATTTTTTTAAAAAACAGTCTGGCCTTTTTTTCTAGACTGGGATAGGAACGATTTGGGATTCATGAAAAAGAGGATGGAGACGATTTTTTTTCAAAACAGTCTGGCCTTTTTTTCTAGACTGGGATAGGAATGATTTAGGAATCATTAAAAAAAGGGAGAGAGAGAACAAGGCAGAAAATATCTCACTGCCGCTACATAAAACCATTGAACGTCCACATCTTGAACATTGAGTACAGATGAGGTCAGCTCATCTCAAAAAAGTTAAATTCTGAACTTAAAAGGTTCCGAAAAGGGCAACAAAAATGATGAGGGGTTTGGAACGGGTCCACATTTAAAAGACTTCAACTTTTCAGCTTAGGAGACAAAGGCGGGACGGGATAGAGGTCTATAAAACCATGACTGGTATGGAAACAGTAAACAACAAAAAGTTCTTTCCTTATTCCCACAATATAAGAACTAGGGGTCACCAAATGAAATGAATAGGCAGCAGGTTTAAACCAAACCAAAGGAAGTTTTTCTTCACTCAACGCACAGTCAACCTGTGGAACTCCTCGCCAGAGGATGGTGTGAAGGCCAGGACTTCAAACAGGCTTAAAAAGGAACTAGATAAACAAGCAGGTTTCAAAGGAACAAAAGGATGCTTTTCTTCACACAGTACAGTCAACCTGCGGAACTCCTCGCCGGAGGATGTGGTGAAGGCTAGGACTTGAACAGGGTTCAAAAAAGAGCTAGATACATTCACAGAGGTTAGGTCCATCAATGGCTGGTAGGAGTGTGTCCCTAGCCTCTGTTTCTCTGGAGGTGGGTGACGGGAGGGATCATGTAAGGATTATCCGTTGTGTCCGCCCCCTCTGGGGCATCTGCCATTGGCCACTGTCCGCAGACAAGATCCTGGGCTAGTTGGCCCTTAGGTCTGACCCAGTTTGGCTGTTCTTATGTGATCCTGTGGGGCATCTAATCAGGTGTTGCGAAACGATTCCCGTTTATCATTCCCGGTTTTTTTTAAATTAAATTCTTCTTCCAAACTGATTTGCCTCCTAACGGGTCTTAACACGGCACCGATTCTATATTAAGAGTCGGGACTTTGTTTTCACATTACAATCATCGGATTGTAACCGCTGGTCGCCTCAGTGACCGTTAACGTATAGATCTCCAATTGGTATTTTTTTTATCTGTGTGGACAAGATCTAATCGGGAATTCCTCTCCTCTCCCTCCCCCTTTCTCTGGGATTGCCTGCAACATTTTTTGTTACGAAATTAGTGTCTAGGATGGTGAGAAATTCCACACACGTTTCGTACCGGCAGCATGAAATCTTCACCAGACGTTGCTCAAATTAAAATCCTCCAGCATCACACTGGATTTCCTATCATTTATGGGTAAGGAGGTGATAGGCTGGACAATCTAGCTCCGCCTGTAGAGGGGTGGGGTTTATTCGCTAGTGGGAGGAGCTTAGATTCCATTCTAAGGGGCGGAGCGGGAAAAGGGCCCAGGTCTCACTCTCTGATGTCTGTTTCGCAGTGCGTGGTGGACACATGCCGACAACCTCCCTTCTTCCAGGTAAGAGCTTCCTGTTTTAACCCGTTGAACGTTTTCCCTTTAAAACAGCTGCTCGGGGGAAGAGAGCAACAGGTTGGATTCCGGGTCTAGGAAAGGTATTATCCTTTACTGGAGATCCCCGCCATAACTTGCGTGGAAGGGTTAAACCGAGTGACGGTGGGTCCATGAATGTCAGCAGGAAGTGTTGGCAGGAAGCCGGGACAGCCAATGAAAATAGAATATGGGCTTTTGAATTGTGGGGGAAAAAAACACCCAGAATTCATCTGCGGTAGCCCGTCTTGGAACGTCTACACTGCAACGCTATCATATACATAGTAGCCCATACCGCTGAAACGCCGGCTGTTACCTTTGAGCAGCGCTGTTCCCACCCGCCGTGGCGCTCGGCCGACTTCTGCGCCGCTCAGCCAGGCCACCGCGCGAGAGCACAGAACTCTGTCGACAAGCGGTGGTATTCCTCATCAAATGAGGTTTCCCACCGTCAACAAAACTGCCGAATTCTGTCGACACTCGGTGGCAGTGTAGATGCAGGGATAGGTTTGTCGACAACCGTGGCCTTTTGTCGACAAAACCCTGTAGTCCGGACACACCCCTGGAGTTGGAAGAGACCTCAGAAGGTCATCAAGTCCAGCCCCCTGCCCAAGGTAGGACCAATCTCAACTCGGCTTCGACAGGGCTTCTAGGCCGGTGATCCTCCCAGGTTTTCTGGTGGCCTCACGGAGTCACCACCAACCCGACACGACTTCATTCACTTTATAGAACCGTACGGTTGGACGAGACCTCAGGCGTCATCAAGTCCAGCCCCCTGCCCAAGGCAGGACCAAGCCCAACTCAATCAACTCGGCCAAGGCTTGGTCAAGCCAAGACTTAAACACCTCTAGGGATGGAGACTTCACCACCTCCCTAGGGAAGCCAGCCCAGTGTTTCCACACCCTCCTCAGAAAATCGTTTTTCCTAATCTCCAAACTAGACCTCTCCCACTATAACTTGAGCCCTTTCTGCCATCCGTCACCCCTGAGAACAGCCTCTCTCCAGCCTCTTTGGAACCTCCCTTCCGGAAGTTGAACGCTGCTCTCAACTTCCCCTTCTGTCTCTGGTATCCATCCTATGTCCGGATGGGTCGCCAATCCTTTCCAGATCTTTCTCTTGCAAGGCTGCATCTGGGATCAGAAGCAGAACTGAAGCCAAGATGGAGTCCGCTTCATGGCATTTTATAGCCATCCCTAGTCTCTTCCAAGCTGGAGCGCTTCACATGGCCCAGTGAAGTATCCCTGTGTCCCATGCCAGCAGCCATTAGATCTGCCTGATTTGCAGGTGTCCAGATGCATTCCTCAGGTGGGTACTGGGCACCTTGAGAGCCATTGTCCGTGGAGCCATGCTCATTAGCATAGTCATCGACTTAACAATCCATCATTACAGCAGTCCAGGCTCATCGCTCTGTCTCAGACAGAGAACACTCACAGGACCAGCACATAGCCCATATGCATAACTCCACATACAGACACCACACAAGTACATGAGTAGCCTACCTAGAATGAGTAGAACCTAAGCTTTCATTTGACACCTCACATGGCCCCTTTTGGATAGACTTTCGGGCACCCCCCCCCCCATGGGTGCAGCAGCAATCTGCCTGCTCCCCCTAAAATCCAATAATGTGACACCAAGCAATGAAATAATGCCTCACCAAACACATCAGGGATGGTCTAGACAGTATTTGGCCCTGCCGTGAGGTCAGGGGACTGGACTCGATGACCTCTCGAGGTTCCTTCCAGTCCTAGGATTCTATGATCCTATCTTCCTCCTTGCATGAATAAACTCCCCTTTTTCAGATAATGATCAGCAAGGCTGGACAATTAGGGCAATGGCGAGTAGATTTTAGCCTGGTGTGGGTGGTTAGGGCCAGATTTCTCTCCTAGAAGGCAGGAGGCTGTATGTGTACAGGCCAGAGAGGGTGTGTCTAGACTACAAGAGTTTTTTCGACAAAAGTGGACTTTTGTCGACAAAACTATACCTGCGTCTACACTACTGCTGAGTTCTGTCGACATAACGTCAGCAGTTTTGTCGACGCTGGTAAACCTCATTTTACGAGGCATAACGCCTTCTGTCGACAGAGTTCTGTCGACAGAAGGTGTTATTGCATGTAATGTTGTGTCTAGACTACAGGGTTTTGTCAACAAAGCAGCTTCCTTTGTTGACAGAACTGGATGTGTCTAGACGCTCTTTGTCAACAGAAGCTTTGTCGACAGTATCAGTCAACAAAACTTCTGTCGACAAAACCCTGTAGTCTAGAGGTACCCAGACTGTGGGTCCATCTACACAACGTTAGCTCGGAATAACGCACATTCTTCAGAAACAACATAAGCTGCGTCGACACACAAGAATTCAACTTACGGTACATCTGGACTGCAGAGTTTTTCCCGGGACGCCGAAAGTTCTGCTGTGCCCGAGGAACATGTCTAAAAAAAGTTCGGAAAAGCAGACACGTTTTTTGGGGCATCCCTGTCAACCTCGTTTTATGAGGAAGAAGGGATGTTCTGAAAGAGGGATTTTTCCCGACATATGACCCCGTGTAGGCAGGCCAAATGTTGGAAAAGAGTCTTTTGGAAGAAAAGCAGAAAAGGAGACGTATCTGTTTCCGACTTTTCTTTGTGGTCTAGACACACCCAGAGTGTCAACATGACATCCAGCTGGAGGACTTCTTACTCCGACTCATTTTTATGAGAAGTCGGAGCAAGAATGTTCAGTCTCAGACTTACTGCTACGTAGACAGCGCCAAAAGCTGAATGAAGCTATTTCGACTGAAGCTTCGCCATTGACGTAGCTCAAGTTGCGTCGCTTACTTCGGATTTAGCCCGGCTGTGTCGACGCACCCTGAATTAAGAAATACGTTTAGTTTCAGCTCTCTGCAGACGGAGGGTTAAAAAGGCATTTCTGTCTGGCTTCTCAACGGCGTTTTCCCAGTGGGGTGGTGGCAACGTGCCACCCACCGTCAGAGAATCGGTGACTTTGGGGAGTTTTTAAGCAGAAGCCTTCAGTGGCAGGTTGTGGGAAGACAATATTATGGGGGAAGGAAGTGGTGTTACTAACCCAAACGAGGAGGGAGAGGTACCTAAATGCTGTCTTGCTACCTGGGCTGCGGTAGGTTCGTCCCCCGACCGTGATCTCAAACGATGTGATTTCTCCTGCCATTTCAGTCTTGGACTTTCCTACGGTAACGGCACCAGGCAAGGAAAAAAGCCAGCTACTCCACCCGGCATCTCCAGACACGGAAGAACCCGAGGAACCGCCACGTAAGAGGCCATGGGGGGAAAAAAAATGACAAATGGGGTGATACAGGAATCAAAACCATCCGAAACAACCATGAAATGCTAGGACGCTGTAGCAGCCTCCTGCTAGTGCAGTACCAGCTTCTTCCAGCAGGAGGTGCTACAGGAAGTCCTCTGCTACTCTAGGGTACAAAGCAGGAGAGTAAAATCACAGAATCGGAGGGTGGAAAGAGACCTCAGGAGCCATCAAGTCCAGCCCCCTGCCCAAGGCAGGACCAACCCAACTCAATCAACCCAACCAGGGCTTGGCCAAGCCAAGACTTAAACACCTCTAGGGACGGAGATTCCACCCCCTCCCTAGGGAATCCATCCCAGCGCTTCACCACCCGCCTAGAAACCGACCACCAACCGTGGCATTAATCACGACCTATTGAGTGGAGCGATCTCCTCCGCCTTCAGACCACGGGGGCTACACGCGTGGGTTTCTTTTGTAACATCCGGATGGTCAATCGTGAGATGCCACCACATGGGCGTGGACCCAGAACCTCCTGGCCCAAATCGGACTCCAGCCTGCCCCCTGCAGGATGAGCGTGGGTTAGGGGGGAGACCCGGGCCGTGGCCCACGTTATCAAAACGCTACCCCCGTGAGCGAAAAACGGTTTGCGGTGAGTAGACACGCTTTAATGGTGGGTGTCTTCTGTGTTCCTTCTAGGAGCGAGAAAAACGGTGGCTTCTTTTAGCTCCTCTGCTTTGTCGAAGGAAAAATGCAAGAGATGCGTCGGAGAGGTAAGGGGAAAAACATGGAAGTCGGGAAAACGGGGATTACCGACCCGGATCAGACCTGGGGGATCCTGTCTCTGAACGTAGCCGGCACCATGAGAGTCAGGAGGTAATAGTCTACCTCCGCATTGGGACTCGCCGCCGAGGGTACGTCTCCCGTATGAAACTGGGTCCGATTTATTCGGGTCGACTTTTTAGCAGCCATTTTCACACAGTTAATCTTGGTCCTCAGATGAAGCGTCCCTACCCGATACCATTGACGCGAACAGGGATGCATTGTGGGTAATCATCCAGCAAGCCCTGGGCTAGACTCCCAGGGCCTGATGGGAGAAAAACCCGGTGTCACGGCTGATTCTGGAACCGTGTAGTGACACAGCTGGCCGGTGACCAGTGGCTGCAAAACTTTCACATGCGTAAGGCCGCTTTCATGGAAATTGGCAAATTGCTTCCCCCTGCCCTGGAATGCAGCAGGACCAGAAGGAGACCACTCAATCGGGAATCAATTTGGAGTGGGGGGGATCTACAGGGGAGGCTGTTACAATCCACGAAGGCATGGCAATCGATACCTTTGAACGGGGAAGGATAGTGACGTGGGACCATGCAGGACACGGTGGATGGCTAGGGACATCAGTCCTACCCATTCTGACTGATAGCCACGGATGAACCTATCCCCCATGAACGTATCTAGCTCTTTTTGGAACCCTGTTCAAGTCCCGGCCGTCACATCATCCTCTGGCAAGGAGTTCCACAGGTTGACTATGAGCTGTATAAAGAGTTGCCAGGTGTCTGGTATTGGCCCGGTATAAAAAAAAAAAAAAAACCAGAAAATTTTACATGCCCGGTATTTTCTGTTTTGCTCGGACGGAAGACTACTGCGACATTCTTCCCCCGCGACGTCTGGTGGGGGCGGGTGTTCAGAATTCTTGGTGAAACTATGTGGCAAGCCTAAGAAAAGTGTCCTTTTGTTCCTTTGCAACCTGTGGGTTGATCTAGTCCCTGTTTGAAGTCCTGGCCTTCACGCCATCCTCCGGCGAGGAGTTCCACAGGTGGACTGTGTGCAGCGGGAAGCAAAACGTCCTTTGGTTTGTTTGAAACCTGCTGCCTGTTCATTTCATCTGGTGACCCCCTCGTTCTTATGTTACGTTACCCTGGTGAAGCCACCCTCCTCTCTGTATTTCAGACTCTTCCAGAGGTAACGCCGCAGATTGTCCTAGACCCGGAGAGGAACAAGACCATCTACAGGTAAGGCGCTCCAGGATGTGATGTGAGAATGGCATTTCTCAAAGGTGACCACCAGGAGCTTTTCGTGTAGGTGATGGGGGGCGGGGGATAACTCTCACCTACCCTCCCTGTTGCTCCTGACCTGCACCGCCTCTGGAGACAGGTGGAACATGATGCTAGAGGACCAAGGTGAGTTCTTGAGTCACCTTGAAGTGGTGAACCAGCAGGGCTTGGACTTCCGCCCTGGGAGGGGTTGGGGAGCTAACTCTTGCAGGAAACTTTGGGAACCCATCCATCCGGCCTTGGGCTCTGGTTCTGGACACAGACCCCCATCTTCCCTCATGTGATGGTGGGCCCATACCCTCCCCATCTCCCGGCCTTCTCCCATTCCGGGGCAAAGTCCATACTGAGGGGGTTGCCGATATCCATGATATAAACACCCGTGCGCATCTCGCTTTTCACAGCCAGCGGAGAGCCCGTGAAAAGACATCCTCCTAGATCTGTGAACCTCCCTTTGCCCAGATTCCCAGCGAGCTGGTAAAAAAGGGGTGTCAACGACCCATTTCCCTAGGAGGGTGGGGAAGCTCTAGAATGGGTTCCCTAGGGAAGTGGTGGAATCTCCGTCCATAGATGGCCTGGCTTGACGAAGGTCTAGCTAAGTGGATTGAGTTGGGATTGGTCCTACTTTGGACTTGATGAGCTTCTGAGGTCGCTTCCCACCCTAAGCTTCTACGAGTCTACTTGCAACAGCCTGCTTTTTCGGAGGCGGCGCAAAGAAAGACCCATAGAAATCCGTTCCTGTGATGCGTTTTGCCTCCAGAGATTCGGCCGTGTTCAGTATTTTTGGTGAAACTACCTGGCAACCCTAAGAAAAGCGGCCTTTTGTTCCTTTGCAACCTGCTGGTTGATCTAGTCTCTTTCGGAAATCCTGGCCTTCACATCATCCTCTGGCGAGGAGTTCCACAGGTTGACTGTGGCTGCATGAAGAAAAGCGTCCTTTTCTTCCTTTGAAACTTGCTAGTGTATCTAGTTCCTTATGGAACCCTGTTTTGAAGTCCTGGCCTTCACATCATCCTCTGGCGAGGAGTTCCACAGGTTGACTGTGGCTGCATGAAGAAAAGCGTCCTTTTCTTCCTTTGAAACTTGCTAGTGTATCTAGTTCCTTATGGAACCCTGTTTTGAAGTCCTGGCCTTCACATCATCCTCTGGCGAGGAGTTCCACAGGTTGACTGTGGCTGCATGAAGAAAAGCGTCCTTTTCTTCCTTTGAAACTTGCTAGTGTATCTAGTTCCTTATGGAACCCTGTTTTGAAGTCCTGGCCTTCACATCATCCTCTGGCGAGGAGTTCCACAGGTTGACAGTGTGCGGCAGGAAGCAAAACGGCCTTTGGTTTGTTTGCAACCTGCTGCCTGTTCATTTCATTGGGTGACCCCGAGAATCTGGAGGATTCTGGACCCCCAACTACAGAAAGGACGTGGACGCATTGGAGAGGGTCCAGTGGAGGGCGAGCTAAATGATTCGGGGGCTGGAGCACATGACCTATGAGGGGAGGCTGAGGGATTTGGGTTTGTTCAGTCTGCAGAAGAGAAGAGCGAGGGGGGATTTGAGAGCAGCCTTCAACTTCCTGAAGGGAGGTTCCAAAGAGGATGGAGAGAGGCTGTTCTCAGTAGTGACGGATGCAGAACAAGGAGCCATGGGCGCAAGTTACAGTGGGGTGGGTCTAGGTTGGATAGTAGGAAAAACGATTTCCCGAGGAGGGTGGTGAAGCACTGGGATGGTTCCCTAAGGAGGTGGTGGAATCTCCATCCCTGGGGTGTTTAAGTCTCGGCTTGACCAACCCCTGGCCGGGTTGATTGAGTTGGGATTGGTCCTGCCTTGGGCAGGGGGCTGGACTTGATGACTCCTGAGGTCTCGTCCAACCGTCCGGTTCTATAAAGTGAATGAAGTCGTGTGGGGTTGGTGGTGACTCCGTGAGGCCACCGGAAAACCTGGGAGGATCACCGGCCTAGAAGCGCTGTCCAAGCCTGATCTCTAGTTCACGGTCTCATCCTCCCTCCCCAGGGCTCACCTCCCTCACGCCGGCTCCTTCCACTGCGCCGAGACGGGCCTTGGCTTTGAGGTGAGCGCGGCCGTGACGGTGGAGTACAGCTACGGCTCCTGGGCGGAGAGTCTGAGCCCGTCGGCTCAGGAGAACTGGATGGTCGTTGGCCCCCTCTTCCACATCCGGGCCGAGCCCCACCGGGTGCGCGCCGTGCACCTGCCCCACTTCGTGTGCCTCGCAGGTAGGGCAGAAACGGGGAGCCGCGGGGGGAGCCGCCCTCTGCAGCCAGCGGGGCTCGGGGAGGTGTCGAACTCCCTCGACGGCCCAGGCGTGGAGGGGGTCGGTCGGTGCCGGTCAGTCTGGTCTGTGAGCAGCAAAAAGTCGAGGACCTACGGCGCTAGAGCGCCGGGTTGCCTCTCCCTCCTCTTCCTCGTTTTCCGGGCTGGCCCAATTCAGTTCGAATCCCCTCAGGATCGAGTGAGGATTGGTCCTGCCTTTGAGGCCCCATCTCTGCTCCTCCTCTCCCCCACCGAGGCCCTGCCTCCTGGCGAGGCCGGAAGCCAAAACCGGACCACCGCCCCGGCCGCTAAAGAAACTATGTGGGAGGAGGCAAAAGACCCACATGGATCGGCAGTTGGCTAACCCTAACCCTAAGGTCATATCAGGCCCCGTGAAACTTCATATTTATTAATAATCGGGAGCGAGCGCTGAGGTAGAGAAATGTGTCCCGGCCCGAGGCAGTACGGCCCAATGGCCACAATCTGTAACAAGCTCTAGAGTCCAGGGCAGCACAGCCTAACGGTGAGGGTCACAGGGGCAGTAGACCCGGCAGGGTGGCTTGTGCCCACCCTACACCACCAGGACCCAAGCGGGGGAGTAATACACCACGCGCTCCAGAGAGAAGCCCGCCGCCACACACTGAGCTCACGCGGGCGGGAGATACCACGTCCTGCCCCGTTGCTTCGGGGAACCTCAGTAGCAGGTCCTTCTCCTCCACTAGCCAGCCCAGACTGAATGGAGCTGCTCCCTTTTATACTGTTCCAGCCGTTGGAGCGTGCCCAGTGCGGCTAGGGGGCGGAGCTTCTTCTGCTCACAAGTTCTTAATCCCTCCTGGCCCTTCTGTGAGGTATGCCCACCCTGTCACAAAGGGACACGTTATCGAGGCTGGCCAGGGCCAGAAAACTAGGAGGAATTTCTGAGGGATCTAACTCCAGTAGGTGAGTGATTAACAGGACGACAAATATAATGAGGGCAAATGCAAAATAAAAGGGAAAGGTCTTGAGTTGGAAATGAATACGGAGACGATTATTGTGCCTTTGGGATAATCCGTCGTAAAGGAGACAGCGAAGAGGAGGAAGGATAAAAGACTATGAAACACAGATCGTAGGGATTGAAGACTTCAGTTCTCCTGTCCCACAGAGCAAGGGGCATGCGATGAAATGAAAAGGTGGCCAACCGAAAATTGATCCATGGACATCGTTTTTCCTATGACCTGTAATTCGACTGCGGAACTCTCTGGCATAGGAAGCTGTTAAGGCCAAGAATTTAGGACTCGCTGAACACAGAGCCGACATTAGTGGGATAATCCTTAGATCCAGGGTTGAGTCATCATTACCGATAACAATGCTGGTGGGGACGTTAAACCTGACAACTGGGACCGGAAGTGGCAGCCCCCGGCTTGCCTGGCTCCAGCCCCCAAGTCTTTGCGGTTTCTTTTGCAGACGGAGCCGACGAAAGCTTGTGCCGCATTGCCCATTTTGAAGCTGGCCGGATGACCCCTGAGCGACCCACGAGCATCAACCGCTTTTTTGCCGTCCTAAAGAATCCCAGCTTCTCCCAGCTTGGCGTACTTTGGAGAAAGCTACGGTCGGCCTTAACATTTATCCCCATCCATTCCCTTGTGCTGATCTACCGGACGCTCAGCATGGCAGACGTCACGCTCCACCTCTACCTGATACCTAATGACCACTCACTGAAGAAGGTAAAATAGTTTGTCAAAGGCTGGAAATTGGTGGCAGCGGTGGGATTACTTAATGGTTTCCTGTTGTGTTCACTCCCTCTGGGCCATCTGAGGCTGGAAATGGGTAGCAGTGGTGGGATCACTTGATGGTTCCGTCGTGTTCACTCCCTCTGGGCCATCTGAGGCTGGAAATGGGTAGCAGCGGTGGGATCACTTGATGGTTCCGTCGTGTTCACTCCCTCTGGGCCATCTGAGGCTGGAAATGGGTAGCAGCGGTGGGATCACTTGATGGTTCCGTCGTGTTCACTCCCTCTGGGCCATCTGAGGCTGGAAATGGGTAGCAGCGGTGGGATCACTTGATGGTTCCGTCGTGTTCACTCCCTCTGGGCCATCTGAGGCTGGAAATGGGTAGCAGCGGTGGGATCACTTGATGGTTCCGTCGTGTTCACTCCCTCTGGGCCATCTGAGGCTGGAAATGGGTGGCAGGGTTTGGTCAAGCAACAAAACCCAGCTCTTCTCCCACTGTGATCACTTTCCACCCATTTTATTTCCTGGGAGAGTTGAGGGTTAAGAGATACGGCGTTCGCCCACTGAAGAATTGGTGACATACGCGGGCAAAGGGCCTAAAAGACACACTCACCAGAGGGCTACATTGACAAAGGTCAATTGTTCCTCAGGTATGACAATGTTTTGCGTTCACAGGCCATTGAAGAAGAAGAAACAACGTGGAAATCAACGCATGTGCCCAAACCTCCTCAGACCAACCCTCTGTACTTTGGGTCTCGGTACCAGGTGTCCGGTTTGGAAAATCTGGAGATCACGCCAGCGGTAAGTGGTCCTCTCCCCGACCAGCATGGAGGAAGGAAACATTGGGATCCTCAGAATCCACCGAACGAGGATTCCGAGTGAGCGTTAGCGCTCGGAGTACATCAGATCCTTCACTGGTGCGTCTTGTCCCCGGGAAAAGGGTTCAATTTGGAATTACAGGCTACATCTAGACTATTTCGAAAGAGGGATGTAAATCGGACAGATCAAAATTGCAAATGAAGCCGGGATGTGAATTTCCCACGCTTCATTTGCATAACGGCGCAACCGCGCGCTCTGTCGAGAACGGGCTTTTTGAAAGTAAAACTGCCATCTAGTCTCGGCTCTTTCGAAAAAAAATCCTTTTCCGAAAGAACCAGGAAAGTTCATTTTTTGGGGCGTTACGGTTCTTTCGAAAGGGGTTTTTTTCCCCCCGAAAGAACCCGCCTAGATAGCAGTTTCACTTTCGAAATACCAGTTTTCGAAAGAACGTCCGGCCGCCGTTATGCAAACGAAGGGCGGCAAATTCAAAGCTTGGCTTCACTGGCAATTTCCATCGGTCTCGTTTACATCCCTCTTTAGAGGGAGGTCGTTTAAACGTGCCCATAGTAGGGTCCTTGATGGGCTGGTCAGCCTCCCGCTAAGGTGAAGACGAAAGTCCAACCCCACGACGCTCCATTTGGCTATAGACCAGTGGTTCCCAAACTTTTCGGCATCATGCCCCCCCCCAAAAATAGCAAAACGTGAGAAAAAAAAAAAGAACATTGTCCTGCCCTTTTAAGAACAGAGTAGGCATTGCCCTTTTAAGGGGGCCATTTTGAAATCTGCCCCAGCCAGCCCGAGCTGCACATGTTCTGGTGGCTGAGCAGACAGACCTACTGAGCTCTTTCTTGAGGGGGGGCAATTGATGGGGGGGGGCTGGGTTGCCTTGAGCCCCCCTCCAATTTCTTCATGGCCCCCCCAAGGGGCACACCCTTCAGTTTGGGAACCCATGCTGTAGACCCTCCCTGTTGTCCTCCGCCGTTCTCCCAGGCATGAACAAAAACGGAAAAGGGACCCAAACCGTCAGCCCCCACCGGGCCTCCCAGCCCTGTCCCCAAGAAGTGCGTGCTCTTCAGGGTTGGAGGGGCGGAGCTAGCTGGGCCCAGTGCTGCCCTTTAACCCCGTCCTTCCCAGTGTGGAGGTTGTATGCCCCACACAGTGTGCTTCGGAACGACGGAGATGTCAACGGCGGCTCTACCGCCTTTGCCGAGAGTCCGTTGGCTTTTCGCCCTTGCGGGAGAGGCTCGTGGCTTTAGCCCCTGAGGATCTTGCGTGCTCAGCTCTGGGAACTTTCAGGGACGCCTAGGATGGATGAGCCGTGGTGGTTCCCAACTCCTGGGGTTGATGGAGGCCTCGCCCATTGGGTACAGAAAGTCCAAGGCAGCTAGTCTTTCACAAGCCAGAGCCTCTGTCTAACCCGGACCTGGCTGGTCCCCCGGCGAGTCCCTCATGGTTGGAGCCTGGGGCTGTCCGTTCCCGCTCTTGGTGCCGGAGGACGAGTCTCCCGACGCCTTCTCCCTTTTGCTTCAGCAACTGGACTTCTGCTACTGGAGCCCCGGGGAGCAGCAATCGTTTGTGGAGATCTACACCCGGGAAATGAAGAAGGAAATCCAGCTCAAGGTGAAGGGCCAAGAGGACGGCAGCTTGGTCTGGGAGACCTTGGTGAGGCCAGGTAGGTCCAGTGACTTGTGACTCGTGAGGGCCCTCAACCCATTCACATCAGGGGGAGACTTTCCATTGACTTCTTTGGCTTGTGGCCGTCAGAAGTGATTTCTCCTGCACCAAGGCCAAACCAAGCTGTGGCCCAAACACTGCTAGGCACCCTCCCCCACATCCAACCAGGGTGTGCCCACCATGCCCGCTCCGTGGTGGGACTCATAGAATCCTAGAATGAGAAGGACCTCGAGAGGTCGTCAAGTCCAGTCCCCTGTCCTCACAACAGGACCAAACCCACCTAGACCATCCCTGGTAGATGTCTACCCAACCTGTTCTTCAATATCTCCAATGATGGAGATTCCACAACCTCCCATCTCCTGTCCCCACGGCACGACCAAGCCCCATCTAGACCATCCCTGGTAGATGTCTACCCAACTTGCTCTTCAATATCTCCAGTGATGGAGATTCCACAACCTCCCATCCCTTGTCCTCACGACAGGGCCAAGCCCCGTCTAGACCATCCCTGGTAGATGTCTGTCCTACCTGTTCTTCAATATCTCCAGAGATGGAGATTCCACAACCTCCTGTCCCCTGTCCTCACGACAGGACCAAGCACCATCTAGACCAGCGGTTCCCAACCTTTTCCAGGTGGGAACCCATTTTGACAATTCAGGAAAACTTGGTGACCCAGGGCAATTCAAAAAAATGTGTGAACGGCTCCTTAAAAGCCACCTTGGTCCTGCCATGAGGGCAGGGGACGGGAGATTGTGGAATCTCTATCGCTGGAGATATTGAAGAGCAGGTTGGGTAGACATCTACCAGGGATGGTCTAGATGGAGATATTGAAGAGCAGGTTGGAAAGACATCTACCAGGGATGGTCTAGATGGGGCTTGGTCAGACACTTGGCGACCCTTTTGAAATGTAATGGCGACCCATATTTGGGTCCTGACCCATAGGTTGGGAAACTCTGGTCTAGATCATCCCTGGTAGATGTCTATCTGACCTGCTCTTCAATATCTCCACTGATACAGATTCCACAACATCCTGTCCCCTGCCCTCATGGCAGGACCAAGCATGGTCTAGACCATCCTTCGTAGATGTGTATAGAATCATAGAACACTAGAACTAGAAGGGATCTTGACAGGTCATGAAGTCCAGGTGCCTGGCAGGACCAAGCCCCGTCTAGACCATCCCTGGTCGATATCTACCCAACCTGTTCTTCAATATCTCCAGCGATGGAGATTCCACAACCTCCCATCCCCTGCTCTCATGGCAGGACTAAGCCCCAACTAGACCATCCCTGGTAGATGTCTACCCAACCTGCTCTTCAATATCTCCAACGATGGAGATTCCACAACCTCCCATCCCCTGTCCTCACGACAGGACCAAGCCCCATCTAGACCATCTCTGGTAGATGTCTACCCAACCTGCTCTTCAATATCTCCAACGATGGAGATTCCACAACCTCCCATCCCCTGCTCTCATGGCAGGACTAAGCCCCAACTAGACCATCCCTGGTAGACGTCTACCCAACCTGCTCTTCAATATCTCCAACGATGGAGATTCCACAACCTCCCATCCCCTGTCCTCACGACAGGACCAAGCCCCATCTAGACCATCCCTGGTAGATGTCTACTCAACCTGCTCTTCAATATTTCCAGCGATAGAGATTCCACAAGCTCCCGTCCCCTGCTCTCAGGGCAGGACCAAGCACCATCTGTGGTCCCTACAGGGAGGGGTGTGGATAACAGTCTTCCCCCAAGGACAAGGGAACCCTTTCATCAGGCCCCATCCCGGAGTTTAATGGGACTGTCATGGGGATGGGGGTGGCATGCCTGGTCTCCTAATGATGACCTCTAGGGACAGGGGAGATGGAAGCTACAAGTCTGCTGGGGCAGACTCATTCATCTCTAGTGCCGCTAGGGTCCGTGGGCCTGTACCAGTGTGGGTCAGCAGGTGGCCCTGCTGACTCCCTACACTGGCTCGGCATAACCAGAACGTCTCGTCCCTGTGTCAGGGCGGGGCAGCAAACCATCGAGCCAGTCTGTAACAGTTTGAGACTCAGGCCTGCCCACGGGCCGAGCAAGGGTAGCCACGCCAGGTGTGGCGATCAGCAGGGATCCGGGCCACAAGGCACTGCCCCCTCGACTTCCGTCTCACCAGCCGGTGCGGCGTCGGCTTCCCCTGGGCTGCGTCCTAGTTCCCCTGGGAGCCTACCTGCTTCTCAGGGTCCTCTGGAGTGTCCATGAGTTCGGGACCCAGGCCCGGTGGTGCAGCCCAGTCTCCTGGTGCGGGCTCTGGTCCACTCGGTGCCTGGCGTGGTTCGGAGTGATGTTGGCCTGCCTCCCAGAACCGGTCATCCCTCAGATGTCGGGGCCATTGGGCATCCCTCCTGGGGAGGCCAGGAAGCACATCTGGACTGCTTTCCCTGCTCTTATAGTCCTGGCCCCGCCCTTCTGCTTCCTGTGGGAGGGGCTAGGTAGCTCTAGCTCCACCCACCAAGGGGTCTTATGGAGGGCTTCCCCTTCCGGGTCAGCCCTATTTGGCCTGGCAAACCCATGTGTCCTTCTCTGGAGCACCAACCCTGCGAGGCGAGTCCGCAGTCTCTCCCCTTCGTAACCCTCAGCTGCCCACCTGCCCTGACGCTCCAGGATCTGGAGAAGAGGACCTTGTATGGGGCAGGAGTTCCCCGGGAACGGTCAGGGAGCAGGGGCATTGGTTAGGGGGCAGGAGGAGCAGCGGGGGTTAAAATAGGAGGTGAAGGTTGTGGGGGGGGTCTGTCAGGGAGCAGGTGGGTTGAATAGGGGGCAGGAGATCCCAGCGAATCGATGGAGATTCCAGAAACGATCTTCGGAAGAGCGACCAACTCTTTAACGGTTACGTTGGGGAAGGAAGCTCCCCCAGTCTAGCTTTAAGGACAGGTCGGACACCAGGCGAGCCAAGAAACTCTAGAAATCAGACACTGCCCTCAGCCTCTGATAGTCCCCCACGAACGAATCAACCAGGCACTCAACTAATTCCTCGCTTGTCTCTTCCAGGGGATGTAAGACTTCCTGCTTCGCCCTCCCTCGGGCTCCCAGGTCAGTGCGATTTTTTTTTAACCGTGCTTTGGAGTTTACACAGTCTGTGCCCGTTCTTGTCCTCCGGCTTGAAGCATAGACACGAGGGCACCGTCTCTATCCCCGTGACCACAAAACCCTTGTTAAGGTTGCAAAGAGGCATCCGTTCCCACTGCGCTGCCGAAATCGGAGCAGAATGCCAGGAGTCAGCAACAGCCAAAACCTTTGAAAGCCAAGAAACGCAAAGTTAACGTTTTAAGAGGATTAAAAAACCACAAAGTGTTCAAAGTTTTTGAAAATGCCCCAAACAACCTTAACCTTAACTCTGCCCTTTGTGCCACCGGTTCCTGCCCTAGGCACAGAATGTACATTGACACCAATGTTAAATATTCCTTATGCTGTTCTTTGCCCTCTGCATGGAGTAAGTTTGCTCTGGGTGGGGTAGAGATGCTCCTACACTCGTTTGGCCACACTGAGCTGTGACATTTCTCCGCTCCCCTTGCTGGCTAGCTTTATTACGCCTCTGATCCTCAGTCTCTGTTGTGTTTATCCTCACCCACCTGGTGTGGGAAGGCAGAGCTGTTGCCCAGCTGGCAGAGCTGAGTGACTTGCCCGAGGCCACACCGGAAGTCGGTGGCAAACCAAGGACTTGATCCCTGGTCTCAAGTTGGTGCCCAAACCTCTGCCCGATCTCTCCTTTGCCAGGGAGGTTACTCTACAGCAGTGTTTCGTAAACTTTTTACGACTGAGGAACACCAAACAATTTTTTTTTATGGGGAACACCAAAGATTTTTTTGTTGAGGAAAAAAAGCCCCCAGGGAAAAGTTGAGTGAAAAAAAAAAAGAGGCTTGTCCCTTTAAGGGCAGCCATTTTGAATTCTGTTCTCTCCACAGCACAGCAGTGGTACCATGGAACACACTTTAAGAAACACCGATCTAGACCATCCCTGGTAGACGTCTATCCAACCTGCTCTTCCATATCTCCCATTAAAGGCGGCCATTCCCCAGACCAAAAAAAAGGAGACTTATGCCTTTAAGGGCAGCCATTTGTTGACAAAAAAAGGAGGCTTATCCCTTTAAGGGCAGCCATTTTTAATTCTGTTCTCCTCCGCAGAACATCCTTTAAGAAACACTGCTCTACACTCTAATCAGTGCCACTGCTAAGAACTGGTTTCCCGGTTCCCATCTCAAACCTTCTCCCACATGGTGATCCCCTTAACTCTGCCCTACTATGGAATGGCCTGAACCATTAGCAGGGGTGCCCTAGACCATCAAGGTTGGCTCAACTCAGCAGCCCTCTGATGACATCGGATGTCTTTACCTACCAGAAACGTGCCCCGTGCTTTGGCCTAGCGGAGGAGAGGGACTGGGGGAGGAGGAGGTCGTGTCTCTCACGTGCAGCAGCATAACGCAGGGCTGGTGTCTCCATTAGGGGCGGCCTTTGTGGAGAAGCACCGGCTGCAGCTCCGCGATCGAATGGGGCTGCTCGACTCCATGCTGGCCCGCTTCCGGGACGCCCAACTCCTCAACAGCGAGGAAGAGGAAGAGGTGAAAAGCCACCAGACCAGCAAACGGCGGAACGACGCCTTACTGAAGCTGGTGGAGAGGAAGGGGATTCGGGCACAAGAGAAGCTGTACCAAATCCTCCGGGAGACAGACCCATGCCTCGTAGAGGACTTGGAGGCATCCCAGTAGGGTCAGGAGAACTTCCTCTTGGCCACAAGCACTGAGGGCTACTGCCGTGGCCAGTCGTCACGGAGAAATATGTTTGAGGAGAGATTTTCAAGCCACGCCACTGGGCCACCACCACGAGGAGTCGGAAATCTGTGGGGATTCCCCTGCAGAGCGGACCCTCTGACACGTGGCCATCAGGCCTCACCGAGAGCAGCCCTGACTCCTCGTCCAGTGCCGTCACTTTTAGGCCTCCTTTCCTAGTACAGGCGCTGCTGTGGATGCTCTGGAGAACGTCCAGCGGAGGGCAACCGAAACGAGGAGAGGTGGAGGGATCTGGGCTTTTTTGGTCCACAGAAGAGTGAGAGGGGATTGGAGAGCAGCCTTCAACTCCCTGAAGGGCGGTTCCAAAGAGGATGGAGGGAGGCTGGAGATGGCTGGCAGAACGAGGAGGAGGTCTAGGTTGGAGATGAGGAAAAAATGTCCCGAGGAGGGTGGGGAAGGCCTGGAACGGGTGGAATCTCCATCTCTAGAGATTTGGAAGGTCCAACGTGACCAAGCCATGGCTGAGATGAGTTAGGGTGAAGGGCAGGAAAATGGGCCGTTGAGGCCGAAACGGGGCTACCACCATGCCCAACGGCATGACGGCTGTTGCCGTGGAAATGTCTCCCTGGCAACAGGAACCATGAAAACAGCATGGACTCGCCATCCCTAGAGGTTTTGAAGGCCCGGCTTGACCAAGCCCTGGTTGGGTTGATTGAGTTGGCTTGGTCTTGCTTTGGACTTGATGACCTCCTGAGGTCTCTCCCAACGCTAGGCTTCTACGAGTCTACTTTCAACAGCTTTCTTTTTCGGAGGCTGCACAGAGAGAGACCCATAGAAATCCATTCCTGTGAAGTGTTTTGCCTAAGGTAGATCTAGAAAAGTGATTCTTCCCCTTGATTCGGCTCTGGTGAGGCCACATCTGGAGTGGTGTGTCCTGTTCCGGGCCCCCCGCTACAGAAAGGATGTGGACGCATCGGAGAGGGTCCAGCGGAGGGCGACCAAAATGATGAGGTGGCCTGAGCAGACGACCTATGAGGAGAGATTGAGGCATTTGGGTTTGTTGGGGCCGAAACGGGGCTAACCACCATCCCCAAAGGCATGACCGCTGTTGGTGTGGAAATGTCTCCCTGGCAACGGGAGCCATGACAACGCCGTGGACTCTCCATCCCTAGTGGTTCTGAAGGCCCAGCTTGACCACACCTTGGCTGGGATGACTGAGTTGGGGTTGGTTCTGCTTTGGGTAGGGGGTTGGACTCGATGACTCTTGAGGTCTCTTCTACCCCTAGGAGTCCGTGACACCTGTAAGAACTTTTCAGTAGAGTCATGCCTCATCTCAAGTATCACCTCCTTCGCTCCTCTTCCGCCACAGTCTCGCTTTTAGGGACCAGGCTAAAGTCTTCCTCTCTTCGGACAGTCACTCTCCCGTTGGACTCAGAACGTGATCCGTTCAGCATTGGGGGATTCCGTGTTTAGCCCTCATCGCGGCAGACAGAGAGACTCCTCACCGAACTAAAACCAAACGGCCGCTGATATCCAAGCGATCGTGACTTCATCGCGTTGACCGTGTGCCAACAGGACGGTACTTCTGAAGGGTCCACTTCAGAAGACTACTCGAGAGTCGTTGTGGGTCGTTCTTTGAAAACTTCCACTCAGTGTGAAGCGGCTGGCAAAAAAAGCCAACAGAATGTGCAAAATCATTAAAAAAAGGGATAAGAGAATTTACTGCCTCTACATAAAATCGTGGGATGGCCACATCATGAATATGGGCGTACAGATGTGGTCTCCTCATCTCCAAAAAGTTATATTGGCATTGGAAAAGGTTCAGCAAAGGGCAACAAAAATGATTCAGGATTTGGAGCGGGGATCCATATGAAGAGAGATTAAAAAGACGGGGACTTTTTAGCTTAGGTTATGTCTAGACGACAGGCTTTTGTCGACAGAAGTTTTGTCGACAGATACTGTCAACAAAGCTGTCGACAAAGAGCGTCTAAACTACAGCCAGTTCTGTCGACAAAGCAAGCCACTTTGTCGACATGACAGTGTAGACGCAAAGGACAGCGTACATGCAGTAATGGCTTCTGTCGACAGAACTCTGTCGACAAACGGCGTTACTCCTCGTAGAATGAGGTTTACAGCCGTCGACAAAACTGCCGAGTTCTGGGGACGTTATGTCGACAGAACTCAGCGGCAGTGTAGACGCAGGTATCGTTTTGTCGACAAAAGTCCACTTTTGTCGACAAAACCCTGTAGTCTAGACACACCCTTAGAAAAGAGGAGACGGGGGGGATAGGATAGAGGTCTGTAAAATCGTGACTGGGGTGGCAAAAGTGAATAATGAAAAGTTATTTACTTGCTCCCACAACATTTCAACCAATGAAACCAATAGGCAGCAGGTTTAACAGACCAAAGGAAGTTTTTCGTCACACAGCGCAGTTAACCTGTGGAACTCCTCGCCAGAGGATCTGGTGGTGGCTAGGACTTTAACAGGGTTCAAAAAAGAGCTAGATTATGGAGGTTAAGGACTGTTGCACTTCCAGACACCTACTAAGGAACAAACCTGGATGGGGGGGGGGAGCTTTTAGGGTTGTTTATTGGTACAGATTCTTCAGAAAAACGGGATACTCTCATACATCACATTCATGCTGGCAGTTTTTTCAGAAAATCGTTTCATCCTCTCAAAACGAGGGTTACAGGGATGCTGAAAAAACATGTCGGCTCTTCCGAAAAACATTTTGCAGTATCCCGGAAAAACTCTGCAGTCTTGACGTTCCCTTGGCTGGCACCAGCTCTTCCGGATGTTCTGAAAAACAAAAAGAACATTTTCCGGGGAGGGCAGGGTGGTAGGTTCAAGTCCCGCACCCGGGAAGAGGTGATATAAAGGGCGCCCTGAAACTAAGGCAGGGGAAAGGGTTCCCGGGTGGCCTAGAGGATCGGGAAGGGTGATAGGTTCAAATTCTGCCCACGAGGCGAGGTGGGATAAAGGGATATAACGTGCCTGGGGGGCACATTATATCTTATAAACACTCCCCTCCTTTACAAGTATTCTTCACACAACGCATTGTCAACCTGTGGAACTCCTTGCCTGAGGAGGTTGTGAATGCTAGGACTATAACAGAGTTCACCTTTACAAGTTTTCTTGCTGATTTCTTTATCTGCGCGCTGTTACCCAATAATTAGCTATGTTGCTCTGTAAACCAGCCAAGCCTTCGTAACTGCCTCCCTCTGTGGGTTCCAGGTAAAGGATTCCCACTGCTCACTATTAAATTAACGGGGTAATGTGCCTCAGTTTCCCTTTTATACAGCAGACCAAGTTTTTAATAGCCTAGCTATTGCGAAGCTTTAATTTTTTTTTTCCAGAAAAGCAGAAGCAATTATTCGTCATCCCCTCCATTTATTCACAGTAACAGAGAAGTGTTGCTGCTATCGCAATTTTCCTTGGTGCTAGGTGTTGGCCGGTTATCATTCCCGCAAGCCCAAACGGTTTTCTCTTCCCGAAAGAATAATTTTCAATGTTGCAGGGTTACTCATTAACGCTATGTTTACTCCCACGTTAAACAGTAACATTAGCATCACGTTTCTGAACAAGTGGGTGTTTATAAATATCTTGTTATATACCAGGCCTTTTATTTCGACAATTTACTCCTGAGGACAGTGTGTGTTATACCCTCTTGAAATCTTTGAATAGCAGACCGCTTCTATCCCTGTACGGTCACTTAGGATCTGTCTAGGCTACGGGGTTTTTTTCGAAAGAGGATATGCAAATTCCCACGGGTCTTCTTCCGATCTCACTTTCGAAAGAGGATCTTTCAAAAGCAAAAGTAGCTGGGATACTTTTCTTCGGGGAGGGTGGAAAACTCCTTTTTCGAAAACACATCCTTAAAAAAAATGAGGTTTACGTGGTTTTTCTGAATTTTTTTTTCCTGAAAAAACTGCATCCAGACTACTTTCGCTTGCGAAAGATCCTCTTTCGAAAGCAAGATCCGTGGGAATTTGCATATCCTCTTTCAAAAAAAACCCCGTAGTTTAATCTCACACACACACACACAGACACACACACTTACTTTCTGGCTTGCTTTCAGATCCAAAGTTATCAGCAACCCAGAGACCTAGTCTTGAAAACAGACACGGTGAACGTGCAGAGTTCTGATTACTCTTCACTTTCAAGTCCTGCTTCCAAAGCACACAGCAAACACACAACCCCTTGTGGCTTCTTGCTGGAATCCATGTGGTGTGTCTCAGATTTTATGTACCCTCATCAAAGCAAGTACCTTTCCTATCTAATTTCTATCCTATGATCCTTATCTGCTTCTTTTAACTATCCGATCGTTAGGTGCTTATAGATTACCCGTTCTGCTTACTTGTTTTTCCCTTTGATATTGTCATACCTTCTGCTCCTTATTTCCCGCCCCCTTCCCTCCTCTTCCTTCTCCCCAATTTATTTTGTGTCTGCACATCCTAAACTCAAAACTCCGGTCATCTGAAGAACTGGGCTGTGCCCACGAAAACTCATGATAACAGCTACAAGTTTTGTTAGTCTATAAAGTGCTACCCGACCATGTGTTGTTTTTTAAGTTTAGCCTGTAGAGACTAACTTGGCTACCCTCTGAAGCTTCCAGTCTGATTTTTGTTCCCAAAAAATAAATCCAGAACCCATCCTCATTTTCTTGGGTTTGGCTGCTCCAAGGACCAGCCACAACCTGGTCTATCACAAGATATTGAACCTTATAAAGCACTGAAGTACGTTAAGGATTAAAAGCTGAATACCAAAAGACAAGCAGCATTAGTTATCTGCCTCTGGGGTGTACCGTCACAAAAAAAAGCACTGTTCGTGAACAATATGGATTCTAAGCTAAATGGGGCCTGGTGGCCTTGGGTATGAGAAATTGCATTGTACTACAGATAACATACCAAGGGCATGATAAAACGTTCAACGAAGTAGAACTAAGAAAGCCAAGGTCAGGGAAGAGGAAGAAGCATAGGAATGTGTCTGGTCAGTTAGACACCAGCGAAAAGGAGGAAGTGGGATCGTGTCCAACTGGTTACAAGGTCTATCAATCGCTATTAGCCAGGCTGGGTAGGAATGGTGTCCCTAGCCTCTGTTTGTCTGGGAGTTGGTGGCAGCGGTGGGATCTCTTGCCAATTCCCTGTTCTGTTCCCTCCCTCTAAGGCATCTGGCATTGGCCACTGCCACCAGACAGGGCACTGGACTGACCCAGTCTGGCCGTTCTGATGAAGCTGAAAACAAGGCTGAGCCAAATCACATGGGGGGGAAGAAATTGATCAGAAAAACGGGCATGGGAGTTATGGACATCCTTCGAGACACGCACGAGAGACAATCGTGAAAGAAGGCCAGATTGGTTAAAAACTCCAACCTGGTATTGAAGGGACAGCAGCTATCCTATAAAATGTAACAAGCAAAAGAAAGGGGGTGGTCGAAGGTAACGAATATCAATCCGAAGCTAAAGTGGATATGGAAGCAAACCGACACAAAAACATAAGGCCAGCCAGACTGAATCAGACGGTCCGTCTAAGCCCAAGGATGCTGTCTGCCGATGCCCCAGAGGGAGAGAACAGGGAATCATCATGTGATCACAGAGAGATGTCCGGCTAGCAGTCGACCACGTCAGGTCCAAAAAAGAACCCTTTACTTTCGTCTCTTGTACAGAACGAGAAGGAACTAGCCAAATTAATGATCAATAATAACAATGCCAGAACGGCCAGGCCAGGTGAGACCAAAGGTCCATCTAGCCCAGTATCCTGTCTGCTGACAGAGGCCAGTACCAGGTGCCCCAGAGGGAAGGATCGCAACAGGGAATCCACACTTGATCCCTCCCGTCACCCACCGACAGACAGACGCTAGGGACACCCTTCCTACCCATCCTGGTGAATAGTCATTGATGGACCTAACCTCCATGAACGTATCTAGCTCTTATTTGAACCCCTCTTCAAGTCCTAGCCTTCACCACATCCTCCGGCGAGGAGTTCCACAGGTTGACTGTGCGCTGAAGGTACGTCTAGACTATAAGCCTCTTTCGAAAGAGGCGATTTCAAAATACGACCGCTCCCCGAGTTACGACCACCTCCACTTACGACCGCCCGCGCTTACGACCAAAGTGGTTGTAAATGCAGATCCGAGTTACAAACGGCGATCCGCGCTTAAGAACAGCGCGGTCGCCATGTAACTCTATGGGATCCGAGTTACAAACACTTCGAGTTACGGACCACGTGTTGGCCCGTAACTTGTTCGTAACTTGGGGTGCGGCTGTAATCTTTCCAAAAAGCCTTTTTCAAAAGAGAGTATCTAGACAGCAACCAGTATTTTCGAGAGAGAGAGAGACGCTTTTTCGAAAGATCACTCAGGCAGTCGGGATGCTCTCTTTCGAAAAAGCCCCGTTTGTGGTCAAGAATGACTTTTTTTGAAAGAGCACTTTCGAAAAAAGGCGTTCTTCCTCGAAAACCTCCTTTACCACGGTCGAAAAAACGGCTGTGTTCTTTTGATTTCGAAAGACCGCGGCAGCAGTCTAGAGGCAGGTCAAGTTTTTAAAAAAGAAAGGCTACTTTTTTCGAAAAAACCCTGCGATCTAGACACACCCTGAATCAATAATAATAGTACGGAAGCGTCCAGTAAATATTCTACACTGTATTTGGGAAGACCAGAAGCTGGGGTCGTGTCAGACAATAACACTTCTTCCATCCCGCTCCTATCCCGGGAGACGACTAGACAGCTAGTTTTCAAACAAGTCGAGTTCACTTCTATTCAACAGACGGGTGGGCAAGAATTTGTAAGGGGGAGAGCGATTCCAAGAATTTGGCTGCGCTCTTCCATGATATTAACGGACGAGGACTCGGTCTTCTCCCGGCCGGCGCTGAACATCTGTAAGTTCAATTAGCACGATCCAGAGATTACCCTGCTGTGCTTACGTGAGTTTCTTTCTACAGGGCAAACATGGGGCATAAAAAAACCAAACAGAAATTGACCACTTTCTACACGACTGTGTAACTGAAATCAGTGGATCTGACAATGTAGAAAACACCCACCAATTATTTATAGGAATGACACTCTAATGTTTAACAGCGCGATTAATCGGGATTCATTATTTTAATCCTTGACAGCTCTAGTCAACAGGGTCAACCGAACACGCTGGGTCATTCAAGACCTGTCTGTTTGACTTTGCCCCTCGGCAAGAAAATGCAGCAGCCGATGCAGGACTCGATCAAGGCAGAATTAAAGGAGGGTTGTAGAATGAACACGAATCAATGTGGAAGAATCCCGGTGAAATATGCAGACGATACCAACTGGGGGTGTGGTAACGTCTCCAAAAAGCAATTAACCCTTTGCCGCCGGTGGGAGAGAAGAACATCAGAGTGGCCAGACCAAAGGTCCATCCGGCCCAGTATCCTGTCTGCTGACAGTGGCCAATACCGGATGCCCCAGAGGGAGGGACACAACAGGGAATCCTCACGTTTCCCTCTTCTGTCATCCATTTCCAGACAAACAGAGGCTAGGGACAGCCAGGGTGGGTAGGAATGGTAACAGCCATTGATGGACCTAACCGCCATGAATGTATCTAGCTCTTCTTTGAAAATCCTAGTCTTCACGACATCCTGTGGCAAGGAGTTCCACAGGTTGAATACACCTCCTTGTTTTAAACCGGAGTGACAGATTTTAGCCATAAAACCAGGGCGGAAAGTAGACGCCAGGACTTACCTGTGTATTCTGCCTGATGTCCTTAACAATAGGGGGGTGGCGTTGGGACCCAAGAAGGGGTGGGAGAGCAGAGCAGGGGAGACACACTCACCGAACAGTCCTTCTGGGCCGACGTCCTGGAGCCTGGGGTGGCAGTTGTGGTAGCCAAGCATCTGGAACCCTTTTAAATCTCCCCCCACCCCACCCCCATCAATGGTAGCTGCCCCTTTTGCTCCCTCCTGCCGGTAGGGTCCAGCTGAGGCGTTGCTGGTGTCCTCAACAGGGTCGCCAACAGGGGCAGCAAATTTGGCCATGGATGGGCCAAGCCGGTGGCCAGTTCTCACCAGCCCACTTCCACCTCGGCATAGAGCTAACCCAGAAGAGCCTCCATTCTCCATACCACCCATCTGTAAAATGGGGGCATATGGTGGGGGGGTCTGCCCCCCACCCCCGGTGCTGAGAGGGCAGAAACAGACCTAGTCCGCCAATTAAGCAGCAACGAGGAGCCTTGATTAGACCCGAGCAGAACTGGGCCGGAGCTGGTAGCCGGGAGGAGGTTTGTGGGTCCTAGCCTGGAGGGATGGGGGGACCCCGAACAGAACAGGGTAGAGAACAGTGCTCATAGGACTGAGAGTCAGGAGCAGCTAGAGAGGGGACTGTGCGTTGGAGGGTCTCTGGGCCTACGCCGGGGCGGAGGACACCACAGAAGGGGACTAGCAACCGGGCCGGCGGCTGAGTCACCAAGAGGAGGCACCTGCAATGGGGCTGGGACCCACAGCTGCCCTCTGGGCCTGTGGGAATCAGCCTGGTACCCCATGGAGTGATGGAGAAACAGCCATGAGGTGGACAACCCAGTCCTGACCTGCTGGGGCCGGCTCGCAGCTCTGACACGTTGGCCGGACGCCAGCGGAAATTTCCGTGCCCAAAGGACGGGGGCTGAGGCGGCCTCAGCTGTTGCCCGGACGGGGAGACGCTCCGAGCGGCGGGCGAGACCACCTCAGCGGCCCCAGGCTGAATGAGGAAGAGGGCAGGCTGAGGAACCTTCCGGAATGGAGGCTGGGCTGAGGAACCTTCCGGAATGGAGGCTGAGGGGGAAGAACTAGGCCCGGCTTGTTCTTACACAGCTTCCTTGGCAACGGCAGGGCCCTGACGGCGTGGCAACATTGAGAACAATACCGGGGCTTTAGGGCAGGGTGACCGCGGCAGCCGCTGAAAACGACGGCTGGCTATTTTCCAGCCTCAGGACGTGGAAAAGGCTATCCCTCGACAAACACCACCAGGGGGCCCGGTCCAGCTTCCGGGCCATAGGTGGGGCGTGTCTCCTCTTCAGTCCTGCTCAGGGTGTCTCAAGGAAGATCCACAGCCCCTCCATCGCCTTGAGCGCCCCAAGAGACGTGGGGGTCGGTACTTACCGGCAACTCTCCGTAGGGAGGCCCTGAGAAGATGAAAGGAAACGACCTATTACCGGGCGTCTGGTTTTCGACTGGAGAACCCAGATGAGGAGGGACCTTGGCACTGAAGACTAGACTATTATAAGCCCAGTACAGGAGCACAAGTGCCCATGGTTAAGCAGCCTTCTTCCTGCCCTAGCTCCGGAAGGTTCTTAGAAGACATTTACGGGGAAATTTGAGCTAAAAAACACCACAGAACACGAAGAAAGCTGTACACAAACTTTACAGGACCGCCAGAAACTTGGCCACACCCACAGTAAGTGGACATCCGGCTAACTCAAATCGTGCCGGACCACGGAGGTTGCCAGACCAGAGCGTGCCGGATTAAAGAGGTTCAATCTGTTCTATGTTGTAGGGCCTTCTCCAGTCCTCCAGCACCTCACTCATCGTCCAGGAGGTCTTAACACTAACAGCTAACGATTTTGTGGCCCGTTCTGGGCACCGCATTTTAGGAAAGCGAGGGAGAAATTGGAGAAGGTGCCGAGAAGAGCAACCAAAATGCTTAAAGGCCTAGCAGACATGAGCTATGAGAGAAGACGGAAATAATTGGGTTTAATTTGGAAAAGAGGAGACCGAGAGGGGACATGATAGTGGTTTTCAAGTACCTAAAGGGTGTTACAAGGAGGAGGGAGAAAATTATTCTCCTTGGCCTCTGAGGATCCAACAAGAAGCAATGGGCTTAAATTGCAGCAAGGGAGGCTGAGGTTAGACATCAGAAAACACGCCCTAACTGTCCGGGTGGTTAAGCACTGGAATACATTTCTCTTTTTCTCTCTTTCTTTATTCTTGCTTCCCTCTCTCATCTTTTTCTCTCACTTTTTCCTTTACTCTAGTTCTCTCTCTCTCCTTTTCTCTCTTTTCTTTCTTTTTTCTCTCATGTTTTTCTTTTCTCTTTCTTTTCTTTTTCTTTTTCTCTCTCGTTTTTTTCTTCTCTCTCTCTTTTCTTTTACTTTTTTCTCTCTCATTTTTTTCTTCTCTCTCTTCTTTTTTTTCCTCTCATTTTTCTTCTCTTTCCTTTCTTTTTCTCTTTTATCTCGTTTTTTTCTTTTCTCTGTTTCTCTCTTATTTTTCTCTTTCCTCCCTCGTTTTTCTTTTCTCTCTTTTTCTCTCTCCTTTTCTCTCTCGCTTTTTTCTTTTCTCTTTCTCTCTCCTTTTTCTCTCTCTCTCCTTTTCTCTCTCGCTTTTTTCTTTTCTGTCTTTCTCTCTCCTTTTCTCTCTCGCTTTTTTCTTTTCTCTCTCTCTCTCTCCTTTTCTCTCTCGCTTTTTTCTTTTCTCTCTCTCTCTCTCTCCTTTTCTCTCGCTTTTTTCTTTTCTCTCTCTCTCTCTCTCCTTTTCTCTCTCGCTTTTTTCTTTTCTCTCTCTCTCTCTCTCCTTTTCTCTCTCGCTTTTTTCTTTTCTCTCTCTCTCTCTCTCCTTTTCTCTCTCGCTTTTTTCTTTTCTCTCTCTCTCTCCTTTTTCTCTCGCTTTTTTCTTTTCTCTCTCTCTCTCCTTTTTCTTTTCTCTCTCTCTCTCCTTTTTCTTTTATCTCTCTCTTTTTCTCCCTCCTTTTCTCTCTCGCTTTTTTCTTTTCTCTCTCCTTTTTCTTCTCTCTCTCTCCTTTTTCTCTCTCTCGCTTTTTTCCTCTCTCTCTCTCCTTTTTCTCTCTCACTTTTTTCTTTTCTCTCTCGCTCTCTCTATCTTCTCTTTTTCTCTCTTTTCTTTTTCCCCCCTCCTTTCTCACTCCTGCAGGGACCAGGGAGAGGTCCATGAAAATGTAATAAATTGAAAAAGGGGTCCCTAGGCTCAGAAAGGTTGGGAACCGCTAATCTAATGTATCTAAGGGTATGTCTACACTACAGAGTTTTTTCCGAAAAAACTTCAATTCTGTCCACACTGCACTCACGTTCTTTTGAAAGAAAATCAAAACAACAGGGAGTTTTCTGATGTGGACGATCCTCTTTCTACAAGAAGCCTTTTTCCGAAAGAGCTCATTTGGAAAATGGCACGTGTGGACGGGGAAGAGGGAGTTCTTTCGGAAGAAGAGGAAAGAGCACAGGTATCCTGGTCGTCGCTCCACCCACAGTAATCAAAGTATAAATGTGAGAAAGCGTCCATTCAGTGTGGAAGCTCTCTTTCGAAAAAGCAGATCGCTTTTTCAATGCCCTTTGGCAGCACGGACGCGCTCTTTCGGAAAAAGATTTTTCAGAAGGTCTCTTCCGGAAAAGCTTCTTCCGAAAGAAACCTGCAGTCTAGATGTAGCCTAGATGTGTTTAATCTGCTCTTTCCCTGCTTTGGCTTGCGTTCCTTCCCCCTTAGGACACATCTACACAGCAGGGCTAAAGCCGAAATAAGCTACACCACTTCAGCAACATCAACTGCGTAGCTGACGTCGAAACAGCTTATTTCGACTTTTGGCACTGTCTACACAGCAGGAAGTTGAAGGCAGTCTACTCTTCCTTTGACTTCCCTTGCTCCCCGTAAAATGAGAATCACAGGAGTCAAAGAAGTCCTCTTGCTCGACAGTATTTCGACATTATGTCTAAGTAACTACCTGCAGTGCAGACACGCCCTATGTTATTCGGAATAACATCAGTTAGACGACGTCTAGGAAAGTCATACAAAGGAAAACTCCAGTCGTCTGAAGACGTGGGCTGTGCCCACGAAAGCTCATGATACCATCTATATATTTTTTTAGTCTATAAAGTGCTACGAAACCATTTGTCGCTTTTTTAAGTTTATCCTGTACAGCAGTGTTTCTTAAACGTTTTAAGACCGAGAACACCAAACCATAATTTATGGGAAAAGTTGAGCCAAAAAAAAAAAAAGCTTGCCCCTTTAAGGGCGGCCATTCCGCAGAGAAGAGTTGTTGCCCTTTTAAGGGCATCCATTTTGAATTCTGTTCTCTCCGTGGCACACCTCCGACTGCCGCAGAACACACTTTAAGAAACACTGCTATGCAGACTAACTCGGCTACCCCCTGAAGCGTCAGATACAAAGGAAAGTCAGACTACAAAGGAAAGTCGGAACAAGATACACAAATTGCGAATCTTTCCCCACTTTTCTGTCGAAAGAGACTTTTCCGAAATGTGGCACGTCTACATAGCACCACATTTCGGAAGAATCTGCTCTTTGACACACATCCCTCATACCTTGTAGAACGAGGTTCACAGGGATGGTGGAAACGAGTGTCCGTTTTTCCGAAATTTTTTTCGGGAAAGCGGATGTGTTCCTTGGACGCCACATTGCTTTTCCAGGATCCTGGAAAAACACTGCAGTCTAGACCTGTGTTTCTTCAACTTTTTAAGACCAAGGAACACCAAACAATTTTATGAGGAACACCACGGATTTTTTGCTAAGGGCGTTCATTCTGAACTCTGTTGCTCTCTGTGACAGACCTCCAACCGGTGTGCCACGGAACACGATTTAAGAAACAGTAGTCTAGACGTTGCCTTATTCCAAATCATGCTGCCATGTAGATGTACCCTTAGGGTGAGTCTAGACTACAGGGTTTTGTCGATAAAAGTGCACTTTTGTCGACAAAACTATACCTACGTCTACACGGCTGCTGACTTCTGTCGACATAACGTCGACAGAACTCAGCAGTTTTGTCGACGGCAGTAAATCTCATTCTACGAGGAATAACGCCTTTTGTCGACAGAGTTCTGTCGATAGAATGTGTTATTGCAGCTACACTCTCCTTTGCGTCTACACTCTCATGTCGACAAAGCGGCTTGCTTTGTCGACAGAACTGGCTGTAGTCGACGGCAGTAAACCTCAAAAGTGCACTTTTGTTGACAAACCTATACCCGCGTCTACACGGCCGCTGACTTCTGTCAACATAACGTCGACAGAACTCAGCAGTTTTGTCGACGGCAGTAAATCTCATTCTACGAGGAATAACGCCTTTTGTCGACAGAGTTCTGTCGATAGAATGTGTTATTGCAGCTACACTCTCCTTTGCGTCTACACTCTCATGTCGACAAAGCGGCTTGCTTTGTCGACAGAACTGGCTGTAGTCGACGGCAGTAAACCTCAAAAGTGCACTTTTGTTGACAAACCTATACCCGCGTCTACACGGCCGCTGACTTCTGTCGACAGAACTCAGCAGTTTTGTCGATGGCGGTAAACCTCATTCGACGAGGAATAACGCCTTTTGTCGACAGAGTTCTGTCGATAGAATGTGTTATTGCAGCTACACTCTCCTTTGCGTCTACACTCTCATGTCGACAAAGCGGCTTGCTTTGTCGACGGAACTGGCTGTAGTCTAGACGCTCTTTGTCGACAGAAGCTTTGTCGACAGTATCTGTCGACAAAACTTCCAGCAACAAAAGTCTGTCGTCTAAGCGTACCCTTAATGTTCACATGTTGAGTAGCTGGCCACGATAGTCAGTAAAGACCCAAGCAAAATCCACATGAAGCAAATGGGCCTTTTTTATATCCGACTCGCTTTCCCTCTCACATATAACATTTATCTTATTCCTTCCGGCAACTCGAAAGCACCCACCTCTTCACGGATCTGCTTCCACGTCCCCAGCCATTCAGAGTCCAAATAAAACGTCACGAGAAAGGAATGAAACAGCAGGTTTTTATTATCCGGAGAGTACAAACCCCAGTTTTGCACTGGTTTCTTACCCTACCTGTTGATTTTGTGAAGCACCCTTAGAAAGCCGCTATCGGAGGTTTTAATCGGAAAAGAATCAACGTGTGCTCTGGCTCCGAGGGGCACCCAGCGCACCCGGTCAGGGAATCGGCCCCCCGCTTCTTGCGCTAGGCACCGTCGGTCGTTAAGGCAGCGTGCAGAGTGGAGAATCACAGCGAATTTGCGATAGGGTCAATTCCTGCAGCTCCGCTCAGATTGACGCGGGGGAAGTCGTACCTTCCCAGAACGCCCCCTCCGACGCTACCGCTTCTTGATGGAGGCCAGGTAGGCAAACCAGAAGAGAGCCACGAGATTTCCGAACAACACCCGGAACTGTGGAGAGAAGGGTCAAGAAACAGGCCGGTCGGGGACCGACAATCCCCTAGCAATGGGACCTGGGTGAATTACTATACGGCAGTGTTTCTTAAAGTGTGTTCCGCGGCACACCCGGTGCGGTGAGAACAGAATTCAAAATGGCTGCCCTTAAAGGGACAAGCCTCTTTTTGGGGTTGGGGGCAGGGTCCAGGAGAGGGCTGTGACCTGGGGCAGGGGGTTGGGGTGCAGGGTCCGGGAGGGGGCTGTGCCCTGGGACAGGGGGGTGGGGCGCAGGGTCCGGGAGGGGGCTGTGCCCTGGGAATGGGGGTTGGGGTGCAGGGTCCAGGAGAGGGCTGTGATCAGGGCCAGGGGGGTGGGGCACAGGGTCCGGGAGGGGGCTGTGCCCTGGGAATGGGGGTTGGGGTGCAGGGTCCAGGAGGGGGCTGTGATCAGGGCCAGGGGGGTGGGGCGCAGGGTCCGGGAGGGGGCTGTGCCCTGGGAATGGGGGTTGGGGTGCAGGGTCCAGGAGGGAGCTGTGATCAGGGCCAGGGGGGTGGGGCGCAGGGTCCGGGAGGGGGCTGTGCCCTGGGACAGGGTTGGGGGGGCAGGGTCCGGGAGGGGGCCATGACCTGGGGCAGGGGGAGCAGGGTCCGGGAGGGGGCCGTGATCAGTGCCAGGGGGTTGGGGCGCAGGGTCCGGGAGGGGGCCGTGATCAGGGCCAGGGGGTTGGGGCGCAGGGTCCGGGAGGGGGAAGTGATCAGAGCCAGGGCGTTGGGGCGCAGGGTCCGGGAGGGGGAAGTGATCAGAGCCAGGGCGTTGGGGCGCAGGGTCCGGGAGGGGGCCGTGATCAGGGCCAGGGGGTTGGGGCGCAGGGTCCGGGAGGGGGCCGTGATCAGGGCCAGGGCGTTGGGGCGCAGGGTCCGGGAGGGGGAAGTGATCAGAGCCAGGGCGTTGGGGCGCAGGGTCCGGGAGGGGGAAGTGATCAGAGCCAGGGCGTTGGGGCGCAGGGTCCGGGAGGGGGCCGTGATCAGGGCCAGGGGGTTGGGGCGCAGGGTCCGGGAGGGGGCCGTGATCAGGGCCAGGGCGTTGGGGCGCAGGGTCCGGGAGGGGGAAGTGATCAGAGCCAGGGCGTTGGGGCGCAGGGTCCGGGAGGGGGAAGTGATCAGAGCCAGGGCGTTGGGGCGCAGGGTCCGGGAGGGGGAAGTGATCAGAGCCAGGGGGTTGGGGCGCAGGGTCCGGGAGGGGGAAGTGATCAGAGCCAGGGCGTTGGGGCCAGGGTCCGGGAGGGGGAAGTGATCAGAGCCAGGGCGTTGGGGCGCAGGGTCCGGGAGGGGGAAGTGATCAGAGCCAGGGCGTTGGGGCGCAGGGTCCGGGAGGGGGAAGTGATCAGAGCCAGGGCGTTGGGGCGCAGGGTCCGGGAGGGGGCCGTGATCAGAGCCAGGGCGTTGGGGCGCAGGGTCCGGGAGGGGGAAGTGATCAGAGCCAGGGCGTTGGGGCGCAGGGTCCGGGAGGGGGAAGTGATCAGAGCCAGGGCGTTGGGGCGCAGGGTCCGGGAGGGGGCCGTGATCAGAGCCAGGGCGTTGGGGCGCAGGGTCCGGGAGGGGGAAGTGATCAGAGCCAGGGCGTTGGGGCGCAGGGTCCGGGAGGGGGAAGTGATCAGAGCCAGAGGGTTGGGGCGCAAGGTCCGGGAGGGGGCTGTGCCCTGGAGCAGGGGGTTGGGGCGCAGGGTCCGGGAGGGGGCTGTGATCAGAGCCAGGGCGTTGGGGCGCAGGGTCTGGGAGGGGGAAGTGATCAGAGCCAGAGGGTTGGGGCGCAAGGTCTGGGAGGGAGCTGTGCCCTGGAGCAGGGGGTTGGGGCGCAGGGTCCGGGAGGGAGCTGTGCCCTGGAGCAGGGGGTTGGGGCGCAGGGTCTGGGAGGGGGAAGTGATCAGAGCCAGAGGGTTGGGGCGCAAGGTCTGGGAGGGAGCTGTGCCCTGGAGCAGGGGGTTGGGGCGCAGGGTCCGGAAGGGGGCTGTGATCAGAGCCAGGGGGTTGGGGCGCAAGGTCCGGGAGGGGGCTGTGCCCTGGGGCATGGGGTTGGGGCGCAGGGTCCGGGAGGGGGCTGTGCCCTGGGGCAGGGGGTTGGGGCGCAGGGTCCGGGAGGTGCCTGTGATCAGAGCCAGGGCGTTGGGGCGCAAGGTCCGGGAGGGGGCTGTGCCCTGGGGCAGGGGGTTGGGGCGCAGGGTCCGGGAGGGGGCTGTGCTTCCCCCACCCCCAACAAAAAAAATCCTCAGTGCTCCCCATAAAAAAAATATATATATCGTTGCGTATTCCTCAATCTTAAAAAGTTTAAGAAACACCGATAAACGGGGACGCGATGCCCACTTGAAAAGCCGTGTCTCACAAACGTGTCCGAGTCCTTCCGAGGTGAGCCACGGAAGTATGCCAAAGAAATAAAAAACGAAGGAGATTTGACGTGTGAGGGTTGGAAAAAGGACCCAGGACACATCCCAGAGGCACCGAGCGGGCGCGACTTACCTGCAGAGGCACGTAATTGACGTTCACAAACTGGACGGGCGTCCAAACTTTCCAGTTCATTTTGAGCGCCGCCCAGTAGCTACTCCGCATCTTCTCCGTGAACGCGGACAGGTCCTTCCCCTGGAAGGCAAGGACCGGCGGTGACGGGCCGGCACACGGCGGAGGGTCCCTCTTCTGTGCCCCCCCAGGGAGAGGCGCCTACCTCCAGCAGGTTCATGACGAAGAAGAAGAGGACCAGGAAAGGGGGGGCCACGAGCAGACGATCCACCAGAAGCCTCTTGATCACGGCAAAAGCGGCATCCGGTGGGATCAGCTGCTCCAGGTACAGGTAGAAATAGTGACTGAGCGGCCCTGTGAACAGAAATCTGACAAACCAGAGGGTGTGACCAGACGGCAACGACCTTCCCCCGGCGTCCTCCCGCCCCGGGACCACAAGGACACAACACCCGTCTGCCGAAATCCAGGGCGCTTTACCCCACTGGCCAGATCGGAAGGGAGAGCCGAAAGGATAAGTGATGTGACCAAGGTCACAACGGCCGTCGGCGGCAGAGCCGGCTGCAAGTAGCACCTGAAGCTCTCCGGCCGCCTCCGCCTCCTCTTCTCGTAGAAGTCGACAGGAGAGCGCTCGGAGGCCAACCGGTCGTGGCTAAGCCAACACGACCAATCGACGGCCACAGCAGCGATCCAGCGGAGGCACGTCCTGTGGGTCAACACACCTGTACCGCTGAGGGTTTCCTGATTTTTCTGGCTTCTCCACCTTCAGTTTAATTTCCTGATGGCTGAGATTTGAGTCCTCGAAAGACCAGACACGGGACCTGTTCGTACTGGGGTGTGTAGCCACTCCCTAGCCTCCCCCAGTAAAGCAAGCAAGGTCCTTCAGGCTGAGAGATTCTCCAAGCACGTCTGAGTCAGATAATCTCGGTTCCTAGCTTGCAAACCAGCCCAAAAGTGACACTCGAATGGTCACTTGGCTGGTGACTGGAGGTCGGTGGCCACCGCAGAATCCTAGAACTGGAAGGGACCTCTAGAGGGCATCAAGTCCAGTCCCCTGCCATCCCAGCAGGACCAAGCACCGTCTAAGACCATCCCTGGTAGATGTCTACAAAATCATAGGACACTAGAACGGGAAGGGACCTCGAGAGGTCATCGAGTCCGGTCCCCTGACCTGCCGGCATGACCAAGCACCATCTAGACCATCCCTGGTAGATGTCTACAAAATCATAGGACACTAGAACGGGAAGGGACCTCGAGAGGTCATCGAGTCCAGCCCCCTGCCCTCCCGGCAGGACCAAGCACCGTCTAGAGTAGACCATCCCTGGTAGATGTCTACAGAATCATAGGACACTAGAACGGGAAGGGACCTCGAGAGGTCACCAAGACCAGTCCCCTGCTCTCATGGCAGGACCAAGCACCGTCTAGACCATCCCTGGTAGATGTCTACAAAATCATAGGACACTAGAACGGGAAGGGACCTCGAGAGGTCATCGAGTCCAGTCCCCTGACCTGCCGGCATGACCAAGCACCATCTAGACCATCCCTGGTAGATGTCTACAAAATCATAGGACACTAGAACGGGAAGGGACCTCGAGAGGTCATCGAGTCCAGCCCCCTGCCCTCCCGGCAGGACCAAGAACCTTCTAGACCATCCCTGGTCGATGTCTATCCAACCTGCTCTTGACTATCTCCAGTGATGGAGACTCCACAAACTCCTTCGGCAATTTATTCTAGCGTTTAACCATTCAGACAATTAAGAAGTTTTTCCTCGTGTTCGACCTTTCTGCGATTTAAGACGTTTGCTTCTCGGCCGATCCTCAGAGGCCAAGGAGAACAATTTTTCTCCCTCCCCCTTGTAACACTATTTTAGATACTTGAAAACCCCACTCAGTTTTCTCTTTTCCGAACTGAACCCAATTCCTTCAGTTTTCCTTCCTAGCTCACATCTCCTAGATTTGTAATCGTTTTGGTTGCTCTTCACTGGACCATCTCCCCCCTCGGTCTTCTCCTTTCCAAACAAAACAAGCCCAGTTCTTTCAGTCTTCCCTCATCGCTCACGTTTTCGAGACCTTGAATAGTTTTTTTTAAAGGAAAGGACCCATCTCTATGGCTACGTCTAGACTGCACGCCTTTTCCGACAGAGGCTTTGTCAACAAATACCGTCGCCAAAGCCTCTGTCGAAAAAGTGCGGCTAGACTCCAACCAGTTCTGTCGAGAAAGCAAGCCGCGTTTTCAAATTGGAGCGTAGAGGCTCTCTTTCGAAAAAGCACAGTTTGCACGCACTAGTGCCTTTTCTCGACAGAACTCTGTCGACAAAAAGGCATTATTCCTCATCAGACAAGGTTTACTGCTGTCGACAAAATTGCCGGGTTCTCTCGACAGAACGCGGCAGAAAGCAAGCCGCGTTTTCCAATTGGAATGTAGAGGCTCTCTTTCGAAAAAGCACAGTTTGCATGCAAGAGTGCCTTTTTTCGACAGAACTTTGTCGACAAAAAGGCATTATTCCTCATCAGACGAGGTTTACTGCGGTCGACAAAATTGCCGGGTTCTCTCGACAGAACGCGGCAGAAAGCAAGCCGCGTTTTCCAATTGGAATGTAGAGGCTCTCTTTCGAAAAAGCACAGTTTGCACGCAAGAGTGCCTTTTCTCGACAGAATTCTGTCGACAAAAAGACATTATTCCTTGTCAAACGAGGTTTACTGCCATCAACAAAATTGCCGCGTGCTGTCGACAGAACGCGGCAGAAGTGGAGACGCAGGTATAAGTTAATTGACAAAAGTGGACTTTTGTCAACAAAACCCTGTAGTCTAGACACATCCTATGAAGCCAACCTTCCCCTTCCAGGTAGTCTAAGGCAGTTTTTCTCAACCAATCGTGTGAGTCCCCTCAGAGGTACCCGAGAAACGTTGAGGGGCGAGGGGGGTTACATCAACACCACTGAAATTTGGAGAAAACGCAATGTTTGTTTTAAGTTTTACAATGCTTCATTATTTTTGTACTTCTAACACCCCAAAATTTCATCGCCATCCCGGCTACGATGAAGTGGTTGAAACAAACGTGTTGCAATGGTGGACAAAATTTCTGTGCGTCGGAAAACTTTAGGTATTGGGGGTACTGATATTTAAACACACAAAAAAAGGTACTTTAAAAAAAACGGTCTTTGGCTCGGACACAGGAAATAGCTCTTTAATGCGATGGTCCCCAATGCGGTGCCCGGAGGCGCCATGGCACCCGCCGGGGCCCCGAAAGGTTGGGGACCACTGCTAATGGAACTCCCACAGCACTAAAATGCTGGGATTGGATAGACCCTACAATAATTCCTCATTTACCACTATAGATGCGTTTCTGAAAATGCTCGTGCTAAGCGAAAAACGTACTACGCGAGGTCAATGTTCCCAGTCCAAGTAACAGAAAAGGTGGGGGTCGCGTTTCACGGGGTGGCGGCAAAGTCAGTTTTTTGTTGGTGCTGGGTCATCAACGTCAACATTAGCTATCTAGCAACACAAGATGACTCGCCACACGAGTCGCTGCGGTTTGTTAAAACACGAAGATAAACACGTGAGCGAGCGGAGGAGTACTGCGACCACGTGAATTCAGCCGCTCATGCGTATTACGCCTTTTTTAACCAACTTATACCGCGGCACGAAGTAGTCCGCCACTTGATTATTTTCGTGTTATTTCAGGGACGGTCATGTTATCCGAAAAACGTTCTAAAAAAATTGTGCTATTGCAAAAACGTGTTAAGCGGGCACGTGTTAAACGAGTCATTACTGTACAAGCCTCTTTCGAAAGCGAGCGTCTCGACAGCCACAAGTCTTCCGAAAAAGCGATCCGCTTTCTTAAAAGCGCGCACCCAGGCAATCCAGGACCGCTCTTTCGAAAAAGCCGTGTTTGCGTTCCAGGATGCCTTTTTTCGAAAGAGCTCTTTCCTCCTCGTAAAAGCAGCCTTACCAATATCAAAAAAAAACCCCGCCGCGATCTTTCGGTTTCATTTCGAAAGGACGCGATGGCAGTCTTGATGCAGGGGACTTTTTTTTTTTTAAATGCCACTTTTTTCGAAAAAAAATTCCATAGTCTAGACACACCCTAAGGCAGGGGTCTCCAACCTTTCGTGGCTGCCGGGCGCCTGGGCCGCTCATGCACCCGGGGGTGGTGCCACTCCCAGAGCCGGCACCACGCATGTGCTGTGCGCCCGGGGCAGAGACCAACCCAGATGTTTTGGCAGGTGCACATAAATGCCCCCGCAGGCGCCATGGCGCCCGCAGGAACCGTGTTCGGGACCCTGCCCTAAGGTATCAGCGAATCCGGGTGATTCTCCTTCGTTACGGACCCATCGTGGTGCGTACAATAATGACACTCGGTCAGTCGTTTTGCGGAGAGATTACTTATACGCGCCCACGAAATACGAACAGCTGGTCCGGGGAGTAACGAAATCGTGGCGCTGTGGTTCTTGTGGGCAACGGGGCTGCTTAATTTAAACTCCTACACGACTGAGGGCTGAGTCTCCCGAGTCCACAGGCCGGCTGGGGGCGAGGAGGGATGCAGCCGGCTCCGGAACGGCACTTACCCATAGATGGCGAATCTCAGGGGACCGCTCAGGTCTAGGCTCTTGGACGTCCCCGGCTTTCGCCGGCTCCTCTCGATGACTTGGGACAAGAGGCTGCCAAGCGCGGACAACACAGCACTGCAGGCAGAGGGGCGGAGACTAGATTGGCGAGATCGCCCAGTCTAGATTGGCGCGTTTTTCCGCAAAAGCGGAAAAAGCTTTTGCGGAAAAACTTGCCAGGTGTCTACACTGGCCGCTTGAATTTCCGGAAAAGCACTGACGATCTCCTGGAAGATCGTGAGTGCTTTTGCGGAAATACGACGCTGCTCCCGTTCGGGCAAAAGTCTTTTTCCGAAAGACGTTGGCGCAAAAAGGCCAGTGTAGACAGCACAGTCGTGTTTTCCGCAAAAAAGCCCCGCTGGCGAAAATGGCGATCGGGGCGTTTTTGCGGAAAAGCGCGTCTAGATGGGCCAGGGACGCTTTTCGGCAAAACGTGGAAAAGCGCCCGTGCCAATCTAGACGCTGTTTTCCGCAAATGCTTTTCACAGAAAAACGTTTCTGTTAAAAGCATTGGTGGAAAATCATGCCAGTCTAGACGTAGCCTGGGGCAAATACCCCCCCTCCTGGGGCAAAAGGGAACCCTGGGAGGAAAACACCCACGGGTCCAGCGAGTCCGCTCAAGGCTGCGCCTTGCACCCGGGCCCAAGGAGACAGGGGCTGGCAGACGGTGGGGCAGCCCGTAAGAGCAAGGGGGTGAAAGCCAAGTCCCCGGCAGCCCCGGGGGGGGGGGGGGGAGAGGCTCAGGGGGAGGGCCCATAAGAGCAAGGGGGTGAAAGCCAAGTCCCCGGCAGCCCCTGGGGGGGGAGGCACGGGGGGAGGGCCTGTAAGAGCAAGGGGGTGAAAGCCAAGTCCCCGGCAGCCCCTGGGGGGGGAGGCACGGGGGGAGGGCCCGTAAGAGCAAGGGGGTGAAAGCCAAGTCCCCGGCAGCCCCTGGGGGGGGGGGGAGAGGCACAGGGGGAGGGCCCATAAGAGCAAGGGGGTAAAAGTTAAGTCCCCGGCAGCCCCGGGGGGGGGGGGGGAGAGGCTCAGGGGGGGGGGGCCTGTAAGAGCAAGGGGGTGAAAGCCAAGTCCCCGGCAGCCCCTGGGGGGGGAGGCACGGGGGGAGGGCCCGTAAGAGCAAGGGGGTGAAAGCCAAGTCCCGGGCAGCCAGGCCGGAGGGGGGGGGGCACAGGGGGAGGGCCCGTAAGAGCAAGGGGGTGAAAGCCAAGTCCCCGGCAGCCCCTGGGGGGGGAGGCACAGGGGGAGGGCCCGTAAGAGCAAGGGGGTGAAAGCCAAGTCCCCGGCAGCCCCTGGGGGGGAGGCACAGGGGGAGGGCCCATAAGAGCAAGGGGGTGAAAGCCAAGTCCCCGGCAGCCCCTGGGGGGGGGGAGGCTCCCGGGGGGAGGGCCCATAAGAGCAAGGGGGTGAAAGCCAAGTCCCCGGCAGCCCCGGGGGGGGGGGGGGGGGGCACAGCGGGTTCACAGGACTCTGCCCTGGGGGGGGGGCCGGCGGGGCAGGGAGGGGCCGGCTGGGGGGGGGCCCGGCCCCGGGCTGGGAATGGGGGTAAGGGCACAAGTCACAGCAGGGGCGGAGGGGGGGGGGGGGATCCCTGGCCCCGGGGGGAGGGGCCGGTTCTGGGGAGGGGGCCGGTCCCCCGGGGGGAGGGGCCGGTTCCCCGGTTGGGGGGGGGTCCCGGTCTCCAGTCTCTTCCGGAGGGGGGGGGGGCTCCCCAGCTGGGGGAGGGGCCTAGTCTCCCACGGGGGGGGGGGCGGGCGGGGGGAGGGGCCGGTTCCCTGGGGGGGGTCGGTCCCGGTCTCCTCGCGGGGGGAGGGGCCGGTTCCCCGGTTGGGGGGGGGGGGGGCAGGCCAGTCTCCCCGTTGGGGGGGGCTGGTTCCCGGTCTCTCGGGGGGAGGGGGGTTGGTGGGGGGGGGTCTGATCTGGGGGCGGGGAGGCTGGTCTCCCACGGGGGGGAGGGGCCGGTTCCCCGGTTGGGGGGGGGTCCCGGTCTCCCGCGGGGGGGGGAGGGGCCGGTTCCCCGGTTGGGGGGGGGTCCCGGTCTCCCGCGGGGGGGGGGAGGGGCCGGTTCCCCGGTTGGGGGGGGGGGGGGGTCCCGGTCTCCCGCGGGGGGAGGGGCCGGTTCCCCGGTTGGGGGGGGGGGTCCCGGTCTCCCGCGGGGGGAGGGGCCGGTTCCCCGGTTGGGGGGGGTCCCGGTCTCCCGCGGGGGGGGAGGGGCCGGTTCCCCGGTTGGGGGGGGGGTCCCGGTCTCCCGCGGGGGGAGGGGCCGGTTCCCCGGTTGGGGGGGGGGGGGTCCCGGTCTCCCGCGGGGGGAGGGGCCGGTTCCCCGGTTGGGGGGGGGTCCCGGTCTCCCGCGGGGGGAGGGGCCGGTTCCCCGGTTGGGGGGGGGGTCCCGGTCTCCCGCGGGGGGAGGGGCCGGTTCCCCGGTTGGGGGGGGGGGTCCCGGTCTCCCGCGGGGGGAGGGGCCGGTTCCCCGGTTGGGGGGGTCCCGGTCTCCCGCGGGGGGAGGGGCCGGTTCCCCGGTTGGGGGGGGGTCCCGGTCTCCCGCGGGGGGAGGGGCCGGTTCCCCGGTTGGGGGGGGGTCCCGGTCTCCCGCGGGGGGAGGGGCCGGTTCCCCGGTTGGGGGGGGGGTCCCGGTCTCCCGCGGGGGGGGGAGGGGCCGGTTCCCCGGTTGGGGGGGGGGGGTCCCGGTCTCCCGCGGGGGGGGAGGGGCCGGTTCCCCGGTTGGGGGGGGGTCCCGGTCTCCCGCGGGGGGAGGGGCCGGTTCCCCGGTTGGGGGGGGGTCCCGGTCTCCCGCGGGGGGGGGAGGGGCCGGTTCCCCGGTTGGGGGGGGGGTCCCGGTCTCCCGCGGGGGGGGGAGGGGCCGGTTCCCCGGTTGGGGGGGGGGTCCCGGTCTCCCGCGGGGGGGGGAGGGGCCGGTTCCCCGGTTGGGGGGGGGGTCCCGGTCTCCCGCGGGGGGGGGAGGGGCCGGTTCCCCGGTTGGGGGGGGTCCCGGTCTTCCCGGGGGGGGGAGGGGCCGGTTCCCCGGTTGGGGGGGGGGGTCCCGGTCTCCCGCGGGGGGGGGGAGGGGCCGGTTCCCCGGTTGGGGGGGGGGTCCCGGTCTCCCGCGGGGGGACGGGGGGGGGGAGGGGCCGGTTCCCCGGTTGGGGGGGGGGTCCCGGTCTCCCGCGGGGGGGGGAGGGGCCGGTTCCCCGGTTGGGGGGGGTCCCGGTCTTCCACGGGGGGGGGAGGGGCCGGTTCCCCGGTTGGGGGGGGGGTCCCGGTCTCCCGCGGGGGGGGGGAGGGGCCGGTTCCCCGGTTGGGGGGGGGGTCCCGGTCTTCCACGGGGGGGGAGGGGCCGGTTCCCCGGTTGGGGGGGGGTCCCGGTCTTCCACGGGGGGGGGAGGGGCCGGTTCCCGGGTTGGGGGGGGGTCCCGGTCTCCCGCGGGGGGAGGGGCCGGTTCCCCGGTTGGGGGGGGGTCCCGGTCTCCCGCGGGGGGGGGGAGGGGCCGGTTGGGGGGGGGTCCCGGTCTCCCGCGGGGGGGGGTCCCGGTTCCCCGGCGGGGGGGGGGGTCGCGCCCGCGCGCGCGCACCTGGAGGCCGCCTTGGTGAGCAGCGGGCGCATGCGCAGCAGCAGCAGGTAGCGCGCGAGCAGCCGGCGGGGCAGCGGCGGTTTGGAGAGCGCCGGGCTCATCGCGCTGCGGTACCGGCTGCCCGGGGGGCGCCACTGCGCATGCGCCCTGCGGCTCCGGTCTGGGGGGCCCTGTGGGCGGGGCTCTGAGAGCCCAGGCAGGCGGCGCGGGGGCGGGGCCAGGTCCGCGAGGGGCGGGGTCAGTATCAGGCCGGCTGCGAAAAGGGGCGGGGCCCTTTCGCCCATTGGCTGAGGGAGGGGCGTGCGCCCAGCGCGGCCTGTGATTGGCGCAGCGCCGGGGGGGGGGCGGGGACCGGGCGGGCGGCTGTTCCGTAAGGGGCGGGGCCAGGCGGATCTCGCGGGATCCGGCCGCAGCGCGGGAAAGTTCGCTGGCGGCGGCGCCGGGATGGTGCTGAGGAACAGCGGGAGGCGGCGCGGCGAGCCCGGGGGCGGGGACCCCGACACCCCGCGGTGAGCGCCCGGGCCCGGGCCACGCCCCCCGGCCACCCTCCGCCCTGGCCACGCCCCCAACGGCCCCGGGCCCGGCCGCGCGCCCTCCCTCCCCCGCATCCTTAGCCACGCCCCCCAACGGGTCCGGGCCACGCCCCCCGGCCACCCTCCGCCCTGGCCACGCCCCCAACGGCCCCGGGCCCGGCCGCGCGCCCTCCCTCCCCCGCATCCTTAGCCACGCCCCCCAACGGGTCCGGGCCACGCCCCCCGGCCACCCTCCGCCCTGGCCACGCCCCCCAACGGCCCCGGGCCCGGCCGCGCGCCCTCCCTCCCCCGCATCCTTAGCCACGCCCCCTAACGGGTCCGGGCCACGCCCCCCGGCCCGCCTCCGCCCTGGCCACGCCCCCAACGGCCCCCCCCCCGCATATCCGCCAAGCCCCCTCCCTCTCCTCCACCCAGGCCGTGCCCTTGGCCACGTCCCCCTCTCCTGCACCCTTAGCCACGCCCCCTTCCAACAGCCCGCCACCCTCCCCATACCCGGCCATGCCTCCTCCCCCCCCCGTACCTTTGGCCACGCCCCCTCTCCTCCAGCACTCTTAGCCACGCCCCCTTCGAACGGCCCTCACTTCATACCCTGGCCACGCCCCCTCCCCATCCCGCACCCTTAGCCACGGCCCCCGGCCCCCGGCCCCCGGCCCACGCCCCCTCCCAACGGTCCCCATACCTCAGCCACGCCCCCTCCTCCTCCCCCGCCAGCAGCCCCCCATTAGCCACACCCCCTCCCCCACTCCCACAGCCCCCCCAGCCCCCCCCCATGCCCTGGCCACGCCCTGTCCCGCACCCTCAGCCACACCCCCTCCCCATCCCACACCCTTAGCCACGCCCCCCAATGGCTCCCCTACCCCGGCCACACCTCCTCCCCCTCCTGTGTTCTTAGCCTCACCCCCCATCCCGGCTGCGCCCCCTCCCACCTTAGCCACGCCCCCTCCCGACAGCCCCCATACCCTAGCCACTCCCCCTCCTGCACTCCAGCCACACCCCTCCCAATAACCCCCAAACTCCGGCCACGCCCCCTCCAAATGGCCCCTGAACTCCCCTGCCAGGCCCCCCCCAGCCCCACCCCTTCCACCACCCACAGCCATGCCCCTCACAAGGGCCCCCCATCCTCCGGCGACGGCCCCTTCCCCTGCCTGCACCCCCAGCCGTGCCCCATATCCCAGTCACGTCTCTTCCCGCCCCTCCAGCCCCCTCCCCACGGTTCAGCCCCGCCCCTCCTCTGTCTGCCCCCTCAGCCACGCCCCCTTCCGTCGGCCCTCCCCCCCCCACACGCGACACCCCCCTGGGCAGCCCTGCCCCGGCTGACGGGCTGCTCCCTGCAGGGACGATGGCTCCTCGCTCTCCGCCCTCAAGCGCCTGGAGCGCAGCCAGCGCACCGACCGGCTGGACGCCCAGTTCGGCTTCGAGCGCCTCAAGGAGCCGGGGGAGAAGACCGGCTGGCTGATCAACATGCACCCTGTAGGCGCGTGGGAGTGGAGGGGGGGGAGGAGTTTCCCGGGGAGGGGGCAGGTCACTGCGGTGGGAGGAGATTCCTGGGGGTGGGGGCCAGTTGCTGGGGCCTGAGGAGATCTGGGGAGGGGGGCCAGTCGCTGGGGCCCGAAGAGATCCGGGGGAGGGTGCCAGTCACTGGGGCACAAGGAGATCCGGGGGGGGGGGGGGAGTCGCTGGAGCGCGAGGAGATCCGGGGGGGGGAATTGCTGGGGCGCGAGGAGATCTGGGAGGGCGGGGGAGAGTTACTGGGGCACGAGGAAATCGGGGAGGGCAGGGGGAGAGTCGCTGGGGTGCATGGAGATGAGGGGGCAGAGTCGCTGGGGCGGGAGGAGATCCGGGGGGACGGGGGAGAGTCGCTGGGGCGGGAGGAGATCCGGCGGGGCGAGGGAGAGTCGCTGGGGCGCGAGGAGATCCGGGGGGGCGAGGGAGAGTCGCTGGGGTGGGAGGAGATCCGGAGGGGCGAGGGAGAGTCGCTGGGGCGCGAGGAGATCCAGGAGGGCGGGGGGAGAGTCACTGGGGCGGGAGGAGATCCGGGGGGGGCGAGGGAGAGTCGCTGGGGCGCGAGGAGATCTGGGGGGATGAGGGAGAGTCGCTGGGGCGCGAGGAGATCCAGGAGGGCGGGGGGAGAGTCACTGGGGCGGGAGGAGATCCGGGGGGGGCGAGGGAGAGTCGCTGGGGCGCGAGGAGATCTGGGGGGATGAGGGAGAGTCGCTGGGGCGCGAGGAGATCCGGCGGGGCGAGGGAGAGTCGCTGGGGTGGGAGGAGATCCGGAGGGGCGAGGGAGAGTCGCTGGGGCGCGAGGAGATCCAGGAGGGCGGGGGGAGAGTCACTGGGGCGGGAGGAGATCCGGGGGGGGCGAGGGAGAGTCGCTGGGGCGCGAGGAGATCTGGGGGGATGAGGGAGAGTCGCTGGGGCGCGAGGAGATCCGGCGGGGCGAGGGAGAGTCGCTGGGGTGGGAGGAGATCCGGAGGGGCGAGGGAGAGTCGCTGGGGCGCGAGGAGATCCAGGAGGGCGGGGGGAGAGTCACTGGGGCGGGAGGAGATCCGGGGGGGGCGAGGGAGAGTCGCTGGGGCGCGAGGAGATCTGGGGGGATGAGGGAGAGTCGCTGGGGCGGGAGGAGATCCGGCGGGGCGAGGGAGAGTCGCTGGGGCGCGAGGAGATCCGGCGGGGCGAGGGAGAGTCGCTGGGGTGGGAGGAGATCCGGAGGGGCGAGGGAGAGTCGCTGGGGCGCGAGGAGATCCAGGAGGGCGGGGGGAGAGTCACTGGGGCGGGAGGAGATCCGGGGGGGGCGAGGGAGAGTCGCTGGGGCGCGAGGAGATCTGGGGGGATGAGGGAGAGTCGCTGGGGCGCGAGGAGATCCGGCGGGGCGAGGGAGAGTCGCTGGGGTGGGAGGAGATCCGGAGGGGCGAGGGAGAGTCGCTGGGGCGCGAGGAGATCCAGGAGGGCGGGGGGAGAGTCACTGGGGCGGGAGGAGATCCGGGGGGGGCGAGGGAGAGTCGCTGGGGCGCGAGGAGATCCGGGGGGATGAGGGAGAGTCGCTGGGGCGCGAGGAGATCCGGGGGGGCGAGGGAGAGTCGCTGGGGTGGGAGGAGATCCGGGGGGGCGAGGGGAGAGTCACTGGGGCGCGTGGAGATAAGGGGGGCGGGGAGGGGGCAGAGTCGCTGGGGCGGGAGGAGATCCGGGGGGGCGGGGGAGAGTCGCTGGGGTGCGTGGAGATAAGGGGGGCAGGGAAGGGGGAAATGGTTGGGGCGCGAGGAGATCCGGGGTCAGGGGCAGAGTCGCTGGGGCGGGAGGAGATCCGGCGGGGCGAGGGAGAGTCACTGGGGCACGAGGAGATCCGGGGAGGCGGGGGAGAGTCACTGGGGCGGGAGGAGATCCGGGGGGGGCGAGGGAGAGTCGCTGGGGCGGGAGGTGATCCGGGGGGGCGGGGGAGAGTCACTGGGGCGGGAGGAGATCCGGGGGGGGCGAGGGAGAGTCGCTGGGGCGGGAGGAGATCCGGGGGGGGCGAGGGAGAGTCCCTGGGGCGGGAGGAGATCCGGGGGAGGCGAGGGAGAGTCGCTGGGGCGGGAGGAGATCCGGGGGAGGCGAGGGAGAGTCGCTGGGGCGGGAGGAGATCCGGGGGGGGGGGGGGGGGGGGGGGGGGGGGGGGGGGGGGGGCGAGGGAGAGTCACTGGGGCGTGAGGAGATCCGGGGGGGGCCAGGGAGAGTCGCTGGGGCGCGAGGAGATCCGGGGGGGACAGAGAGCGGGGTGCTGTGCCGGCAGGCGGGGGGGTCTCTGACACACACTCTCCCCCTCAGACCGAGACGCTGGACGACGACAAACGCTTGGTCAGCTGTGTCGATTACTACTTCATCCAGGACGACGGGAGCCGGTTTAAGGTGAGTCAGACCGGCTACCACGTAACCGGCGGTTGTGCTGAACTACAGGCCTCCCGTCCTACCCCCGGCTGTCTCCTGTCTTGCCCCCCGACTGTCTCTGCTTTTTTTTCTAGGTGGCGCTGCCCTACAAACCATACTTCTACATCGCAACCCGGAAGGTGGGTGTGGACGTCGGGGGGTGGCCCTACGCCGGGCTGGGGGGGGGGGTCGCATGTGGCGGAGAACGTGGAGGGGTGTGAATTAGGTTGGGGCACAGTCGCTTGAGAGGGGTCCTGGCCGGGAGACAGAAATCCAGCGTTACAATGGACGTCCAAGGATTACGGTTTTATCGATAAATGCTGATTTTTGGCCACGTGCGTACGAGCCAACCGGGGGGGGAAAAAACGTTTCCTTAAAGAAAAGTGACATGCCCGTCTCTTGGCAGGGCTGCGAGCGAGAAGTCTCCTCCTTCCTCTCCAAGAAGTACCAAGGAAAAATTGCGAAGCTGGAAACGGTTCCCAAAGAGGATCTCGACTTGGTGAGTCACCTGTCCCTTAGCCTGGCCACAAATATCTCAGCCTCCTCTGTGGTCCCTTCTCACGTAAGAACGGCCAGACTGGGTCAGACCAAAGGTCCATCCAGTCCAGTGTCCTGTCTGCCGACAGGGGCCACTGCCAGCTGCCCCAAAGAGAGGGAACCAGGGAATCATCAAGTAATCCCACCGCTGCCACCAATTCTCTGACAAACAGAGGCTAAGAACACCATTCCTGCCCATCCTGGCTAATAGCCATTGATGGACTTAACCTCCGTGAATTTATCTCCCTCTTTTTTTTTTTTGAACCCTGGTAAAGTCTTAGCCTTCATCACATCCTCCGGCGAGGAGTTCCACAGGTTGACTGTGCGCTGTGTGAAGAACTCCTTTGATTTGTTTTAAACCTGCTGCCCATTATTTTCATTAGGTAGCTCCGAGTCCTTATATTATGGGAACAAGTCAATAACTTTTCCTTATTCGCTTTCTCCACCCCACTCACGATTTTATAGACTCTATCCTGTCCCCTTCTCGGTCTCCTCTTTTCCAAGCCGAGAAGTCCCCATCTCTTTAATCTCTCCTCAGATGGGATCCGTTCCGAACCCCAAATTATTTTAGTTGCCCTTCTCGGAATCCTTTCCAATGCTAGCGTCTCTTTTTGGAGAGGAGGCAACCGCATCTGTACGCCAGATTCCAGATGTGGGCGTCCCATGGTTTTACATAGAGGCAGTAAGATCTTTTCTGTCGTATTCTCGATCCCTTTGTTAATGATTCCTCGCATCCTGTTGGCTTTTTTGACTGCTGCTGCCCACGGCGTGGACGTCTTCAAAGAACTCTCCATGATGATGCCCAGATCTTTTTCCTGATGAGTTGTGGCTAAATTAACCCCCCATCTCCTGGGCGGTACAAGTCCTTTAATGTGGATAAATGTAAAATAACGCACATTGGGGAAAAAATAACCCAAACTATACATATAATAAGATGGGGGCTAATTTAGCCAGAACGAATCAGGAAAGAGATCTTGGCGTTGTCACCGATAGTTCTCCGAAGATGTCCACGCCGTGGGCAGTGGCCGTCAAAAAAGCAAACAGGATGTGAAGAATCGTTAAAAAAAGGGATAGAGAATAAGACGGAGAATATCGTCGATAGTTCTCTGGAGATGTCCACGCCGTGGGCAGTGGCCGTCAAAAAAGCAAACAGGATGTGAGGAAAAGGGATAGAGAATAAGATGGAGAATATCGTAGATAGTTCTCTGGAGACGTCCACGCCGTGGGCAGCGGCCGTCAAAAAAGCAAACAGGATGTGAGGAATCGTTAAAAAAAGGGATAGAGAATAAGACGGAGAATATCGTGGATAGTTCTCTGGAGACGTCCACGCCGTGGGCAGCGGCCGTCAAAAAAGCAAACAGGATGTGAGGAATCGTTAAAAAAGGGATAGAGAATAAGACGGAGAATATCGTGGATAGTTCTCTGGAGATGTCCACGCCGTGGGCAGCGGCCGTCAAAAAAGCAAACAGGATGTGAGGAATCGTTAAAAAAAGAGATAGAGAATAAGACGGAGAATATCGTGGATAGTTCTCTGGAGACGTCCACGCCGTGGGCAGCGGCCGTCAAAAAAGCAAACAGGATGTGAGGAAAAGGGATAGAGAATAAGACGGAGAATATCGTGGCTAGTCCTCTGGAGACATCCACGCCGTGGCCAGCGGCCGTCAAAAAAGCAAACAGGATGTGAGGAATCGTTAAAAAAAGAGATAGAGAATAAGACGGAGAATATCGTGGATAGTTCTCTGGAGACGTCCACGCCGTGGGCAGCGGCCGTCAAAAAAGCAAACAGGATGTGAGGAATCGTTAAAAAAAAAGAGAGAGAGAATAAGACAGAGAATATCGTGGATAGTTCTCTGGAGACGTCCACGCCGTGGGCAGCGGCCGTCAAAAAAGCAAACAGGATGTGAGGAAAAGTGATAGAGAATAAGACGGAGAATATCGTGGATAGTTCTCTGGAGACGTCCACGCCGTGGCCAGCGGCCGTCAAAAAAGCAAACAGGATGTGAGGAATCGTTAAAAAAGGGATAGAGAATAAGACGGAGAATATCGTGAATAGTTCTCTGGAGACGTCCACGCTGTGGGCAGCGGCCGTCAAAAAAGCAAACAGGATGTGAGGAATTGTTAAAAAAAGGGATAGAGAATAAGACGGAGAATATCGTATTATCCTTATATAAATCCATGGTGCGCCCACATCTGGAATACTGCGTACAGATGTGGTCTCCTCATCTCCATAAAGATCTACTGGCATTAGAAACGGTTCAGAGAAGGACCACTAAAAACGATTTGGGGTTTGAAACGGGTCCCATCGGAGGAGAGATGAAAAAGACTTGGAAAAGAGGAGACTAAGAAGGGATGGGATAGAGGTCTATAAAATCATGAGCGGTGTGGAGAAAGCGAATAAGGAAACGTTATTTACGTGTTTCCATAATATAAGAACTCGGGGCCACCCGATGGAACGAACGGGCAGCAGGTTTAAAACAAATGAAATGAAGTTCTTCACACAGCATATGATCAATCTGTGGAACTCCTCGCCGGAGGAGGTTGTGAAGGCTCGGACGAGAACAGGGTTTAAAAAAGAGCTCGATAAATTCATGGCGGTTAAGTCCATGAATGGCGATTAGGATGGGTAAGGAACGGCGTCTGTAGCCTCTGTGCGTCAGAGGGTGGAGATGGACGGCAGGAGAGAGATCGCTTGATTTCCTGTTCGGTTCACTCCCGCTGGGACACCTGGCCACTGTCGGCAGACAGGATACTGGGCTGGTTGGATCTTTGGTCCGACTCAGTACAGCCGTTCTTCTGTTCTTCCTCAGTCGCTTCTCGCCGGTACGATCCCTCCCCCCTAGTCCTGCTCTTTTTTCCTCATTGGTCCGTCTTATCCCTTCGCAGCCCAATCACCTGGTGGGCCTGAAGCGGAGCTACATCCAACTGTCCTTCAACACGGTGGATGACCTGGTGAAGGTGCGGAGGGAGATCTCGCCCGCTGTGAAGAAGAACCGGGAACGAGACCAGGCGAGCGACACCTACACGACCATGCTGTCCAGGTAGACGTTGGATTAGGAGGGATGTGTTGTCACCGGTGCCTACTCTTGCATCTGTTGGTGCGACTGGCCATAGATCGATCAATCGGCCACAAATCTATCTAGCTCTTAATTGAACCCCGTGAAAGATCTGGTTTCCCCCACTTCCTCTGGCGAGGAGTTCCGCAGGTTAACGGTGCGCTGCGGGAAGGAAAACGGCCTTTCGTTTTTCAACTTGCTTCCTAGAGCTGCTGCTTCATTGTTTCTTCTCTTCTGGGCCTAAGGTCTGTTCTGTAACCGTGCTTTCCCTGGTCTTCCCCACATCCTCTGGCGAGGAGTTCCGCAGGTTAACGGTGTGCTGAGGAAAGAACGATGCTCTTTCGTTTTTCAACTTGCTTCCTAGAGCTGCTTCTTCATTGTTTCTTCTCTTCCGGGCCAAAGACCTGTCCTGTGACCATGTATTTCCTGGTCTTCCCCACATCCTGTGGCGAGGAGTTCCGCTGGTTAACGGTGCGCTGAGGAAAGAACAATGGTCTTTCGTTTTTCAACTTGCTTCCTAGAGCTGCTGCTTCATTGTTTCTTCTCTTCCGGGCCTAAGATCTGTCCTGTAACCGTGCTTTCCCTGGTCTTCCCCACATCCTGTGGCGAGGAGTTCCGCAGGTTAACGGTGCGCTGAGGAAAGAACGATGCTCTTTCGTTTTTCAACTTGCTTCCTAGAGCTGCTTCTTCATTGTTTCTTCTCTTCCGGGCCAAAGACCTGTCCTGTGACCGTGCTTTCCCTGGTCTTCCCCACATCCTGTGGCGAGGAGTTCCGCAGGTTAACGGTGCGCTGCAGGAAGAAAAATGGCCTTTCGTTTTTCAACTTGCTTCCTAGAGCTGCTTTTTCATTGTTTCTTCTCTTCCGATCCTAAGACCTGTCCTGCGACCGTGCTTTCCCTGGTCTTCCCCCACATCCTGTGGCGAGGAGTTCCGCAGGTCAACGGTGCGCTGTGGGAAGAAAAACGGCCTTTCGTTTTTCAACCGGCTACCTAGAGCTGCTGCTTTGTTTCTTCTCTTCCGGGCCTAAGACCTGTCCTGGGACCGTGCTTTTCTCCGCTCTTTTCAGCGCTCTGATCGGTGGCAGCCTGACCATGGATGAAGAGGGGCCCTCGAAGAAGACCATCAACCAGATGGACAACATAGTGGACATGCGGGAGTACGATGTGCCCTACCACATCCGTCTGTCCATCGACCTGAAGATCCACGTGGTGAGTGAGGAAGCCGGCGGGCCGGGAGGGTAGAGGCGATGGCGATATTTCGCTTCTCCTAATTCTCCCGTTGTGGTAGGCGCATTGGTACAACGTCCGCTACCGGGGCAGCGCGTACCCTCCGGAAATCACCCGCCGAGATGACCTGGTGGAGCGCCCGGTGAGTACCCCGATTCGGGAGGGGAGCTAATCGGTGGTTCGTTATCGTTTGCGTGAAGTTGGCTTCTCTCAGGAGATGGTGGCCTTTTCCATCGCCTACCACCGGCTCACAATCTCCATGGTGCCGGGGTGGGCCCTGTAGCAGTCGGATGTCACCGTTACGGAGACCTGACAGATCGGTGGTCACCGTTCAGCGGTGCGTGGGTGGGTTCCTCCTGTGCGCTGCGTTGGCTTTGTGTGAGTCGTCCACGCAACAGACACCGGGAGCACCCCCACAAAATCAAGGCGCCCAGCCAGGTGTGTTGTCCAACGAAGTACAACGGTCACTGTCAGACTGTACCGCACCACTATGTGTATGTACCCCGGAACCACTATGGGAATGTACCCCCGAAAATGCCGGACAAAGACACCCTCTTCAAAATACAACCTTACGTACAGGTACAAACAAAGTACACCTCGCTCCTGCTGTGTCACCCTCTGACGTTACCTAGAAACCACCCGTCACCGGGTGACTTGATTACACCCTCTCTGTCCAGCCTGTTGTCGTGTTAGACCCTGTTCTGATTGTGGGTCGGTGTGTCCCTTTTACCTGTAGGGAGCGGGTGGTCCTTTTGACGAGGGGGTGGTACCATCCTTCCGGACTGGGCTTTCAACCCATGCCCAACGACTGTTTTCCAGCCAGTACCTCGTACCAGTGACTGGGTGACACCTGCGCCTGTGGCCAATTCGGGGTTTGCCATCTCGGGCCTGTTTGTGTCCGGTTCGGCTCGCTTCATGTTAGTGAAGTCTTGAGTGTTGTTAGCTGAGCCTCCTACCTATGCCTAAGGTTGGCCTACCTACCTACCTAGGCCACCTACCTAGGCCTTACGCCTCAGGCCTCCGACCTACCTACGCCTCAGGCCAGCCTACCTCAGGTTGGCCTACCTACCTACCAATGCCTCAGGTCTACCTGCCGGCTGGCCTACCTGGGCCTTACACTGCAGGCCTCCTACCTACCTACCAAACAAGACCTCATGTCTACCTATCTAAGCCTCACACCTCAGGCCTCCCACCTACCTAGGCCTCAGGCTGGCCTGCCTACCTAGGCCTCAGGCCTCCTACCTACCGGCCTACCTACCTACCAAGGCCTCCGGCCTACCTACCTATCAACCAAGACCTCAGGTCTACCTACCTAGGCCTCCTTCCTACTTAGGCCTCCCACCTACCTAGGCCTCAGGCCGGCCTGCCTACCTACCTAGGCCTCGCACCTCAGATCTCCTTCCTACCTAGGCCTCAGGCCCCTTACCTACCGGCCTACCTATCTACCAAGGCCTCCTGCCTACCTACCTACCACCCAAGATCTCCGGTCTACCTACTTAGGCCTCCTTCCTACCTACCGGCCTACCTACCTACCAAGGCCTCCTGCCTACCTACCTACCACCCAAGATCTCCGGTCTACCTACTTAGGCCTCCTTCCTACCTACCGGCCTACCTATCTACCAAGGCCTCCTGCCTACCTACCTACCAACCAAGACCTCAGGTCTACCTACCTAGGCCTCCCTCCTACATAGGCCTCAGGCCGGCCTACCTACCTACCAAGGCCTCAGGCCTACCTACCTAGGCCGCCTACCTAGGCCTTACGCCTCAGGTCTCCTTCCTACCTAGGCCTCAGGCCTCTTACCTACTGGTCTGCCTATCTACCAAGGCCTCCTGCCTGCCTACCTACCACCCAAGATCTCCGGTCTACCTACTTAGGCCTCCTTCCTACCTACCAGCCTACCTACCTACCAACCAAGACCTCAGGTCTACCTACCTAGGCCTCCTTCCTACCTAGGCCTTACGCCTCAGGCCTCCTACCAACCAAGACCTCAGGTCTACCTACCTAGGCCTCCTTCCTACCTACCTGCCTACCTACCTAACAAGGCCTCCAGCCTACCTACCTACCAATCAAAACTTCAGGTCTACCTACCTAGGCCTCCTTCCTACCTAGGCCTCTCACCTACCTAGGCCTCAGGCTGGCCTGCCTACCTAGGCCTCCTACCTAGGCCTTACGCCTCCTACCTATCTACCTACCAACCAAGACCTCAGGCCTACCTACCTAGGCCTCACGCCTCAGGTCTCCTTCCTACCTAGGCCTCAGGCCTCCTACCTACCACCCTACCTATCTACCTAGGCCTCCGGCCTTCCACCTACCTAGGTCTTATGCTTCAGGCCTTATGTCTCAGACGTCCCACCTACCTAGGCCTGAGGTGTAAGACCTCCTACCTAGGCCTCCAGTCTCTTACCTAGGCCTTCTACCTACCTGCCAAGGCCTTAGTCCTACCTAGCCCTTACGCCTCCTACCTACCTATCTAGGCCTCAGACCTCCCACCTACCAGCCTGTGCTACGTGGACTTTTGTTTCGGACTCGCCTCTTTCTACCGGCTGCTTGGATTGACCGGCGGTCTGTCTGCCTCCCGTCATCCGGCTGGCAGCGCGGAGCCAGGCGCCCGTGCTGATCTGCTCGGCTCGGGTCTTTTTCAGGACCCGGTGGTGCTGGCCTTCGACATCGAAACCACCAAGCTGCCCCTGAAGTTCCCCGACGCGGAGACGGACCAGATCATGATGATCTCCTACATGGTTGATGGCCAGGTAGGGCGGAGATGTTGCCTGCCAACCTGGCGTGTCTCTGGGCCGCCCTCTCCCCAAAATCCAGGCCCTGGTGACTCCCCAAAATCCAGGCCCTGGTGACTCCCCATCTCTGGGCGCCGGAGCTGTTCTGAGGACACGGCACCCGTCCGCTAATTCTTCTGCTTTGCCTCCTCCCAGGGCTACCTGATCACAAACCGGGAGATCGTCTCGGAAGACATTGAAGATTTTGAGTTTACGCCCAAGCCGGAGTACGAGGGGCCCTTTTGCGTCTTTAACGAGCCCGACGAGGTGAGCTGGGGCAGCCGAAATCCGTCTTGTTCCCTGTCGCCCTCCCGGCTCTAAGCCGGCCGGGAGGCACCACGCTGCTTCCTTGGGGCCGGACAATGTCATCACGGCGCCTGAGTCGCTTTTCTTCCCGGCGTGGGGTCGGGCTACGGCTGCTCAGGGCCTGCAAGAGGAGCAGAGGGTGGGAGCGGGCAGGTGACGTTGTAGCCACAGGTCTCGCTTTTCTCCGAAATCCAGGCCCGCTTAATCCAGAGGTGGTTTGAGCACGTCCAAGAGACCAAACCCACCATCATGGTCACGTACAACGGGGACTTCTTTGACTGGTAAGGGGACGCCGTAGGGGAGAAGTCAGCCGGGAGCCGGTAGGCGGCTGTGTCCTCTGCCTTTGTGTCCCTGGGGAGTCCTGCCCCCAGAGAGTCGCTGTGCCGAGGGGCATCCAGGCCCCAACGTCTGGGAAGGGGAGGGGACTGGGCGGAGCTCTGACTTCCGTGTCAGGAAAACCCACCAGGTGTGAAAGGCCTTCTCCAGGTGGATGAGGGTCGGTGTCGCCTCCCTCCGGGCGCCCTTCTCCGGGGGACGAGGGTCGGCGTCTCCTCTCTCCGAGGGTCGACGTCGCCTCCCTCCGGGCGCCCTTCTCCGGGGGCCGAGGGTCGGTGTCTCCTCTCTCCGAGGGTCGACGTCGCCTCCCTCCGGGCGCCCATCTCCCGGGGACGAGGGTCGGCGTCTCCTCCCTCCGACCACCCTTCTCTGGGGCCCGAGGGTCGGCGTCTCCTCCCTCCGAGCGCCCATCTCCGGGGGACGAGGGTCGGCGTCTCCTCCCTCCGAGCACCCTTCTCTGGGGGCCGTGGGTCAGCGTCTCCTCTCTGCGAGGGTCGGCGTCTCCTCCCTCCGAGCACCCTTCTCTGGGGGCCGTGGGTCAGCGTCTCCTCTCTGCGAGGGTCGGCGTCTCCTCCCTCCGAGCACCCTTCTCTGGGGGCCGTGGGTCAGCGTCTCCTCTCTGCGAGGGTCGGCGTCTCCTCCCTCCGGCACCCTTCTCTGGGGGCCGAGGGTCGGCGTCTCCTCTCTGCGAGGGTCGGCGTCTCCTCCCTCCGAGCACCCTTCTCTGGGGGCCGTGGGTCGGCGTCTCCTCTCTGCGAGGGTCGGCGTCTCCTCCCTCCGAGCGCCCATCTCCGGGGGACGAGGGTCGGCGTCTCCTCCCTCCGAGCACCCTTCTCTGGGGGCCGTGGGTCAGCGTCTCCTCTCTGCGAGGGTCGGCGTCTCCTCCCTCCGGCACCCTTCTCTGGGGGCCGAGGGTCGGCGTCTCCTCTCTGCGAGGGTCGGCGTCTCCTCCCTCCGAGCACCCTTCTCTGGGGGCCGTGGGTCAGCGTCTCCTCTCTGCGAGGGTCGGCGTCTCCTCCCTCCGAGCACCCTTCTCTGGGGGCCGAGGGTCGGCGTCTCCTCTCTGCGAGGGTCGGTGTCTCCTCCCTCCGAGCGCCCATCTCCGGGGGCCGTGGGTCGGCGTCTCCTCTCTGCGAGGGTCGGCGTCTCCTCCCTCCGAGCACCCTTCTCTGGGGGCCGAGGGTCGGCGTCTCCTCTCTGCGAGGGTCGGTGTCTCCTCCCTCCGAGCGCCCATCTCCGGGGGACGAGGGTCGGCGTCTCCTCTCTCCGAGGGTCGGCGTCTCCTCTCTCCGAGGGTCGACGTCGCCTTCCTCCGGGCGCCCTTCTCCGGGGGACGAGGGTCGGCGTCTCCTCTCTCCGAGGGTCGGCGTCTCCTCCCTCCGAGCACCCATCTCCCGGGGACGAGGGTCAGCGTCTCCTCCCTCCGAGCACCCATCTCCCGGGGATGAGGGTCAGCGTCTCCTCTCTGCGAGGGTCAGCGTCTCCTCTCTGCGAGGGTCGGCGTCGCCTCCCTCCGAGCACCCTTCTCTGGGGGCCGAGGGTCGGCGTCTCCTCCCTCCGAGCGCTCTTCTCCGGGGGACGAAGGCCGGCGTCACCTCCCGACTAATCTCCCCTTTCCTCCTTCCCATATGAAGAGAGGTTAAAGCGACGGGGACTTTTCAGTTTCGAAAAGAGGCGACTGAGGGGGGATAGGATAGAGGTCTATAAAATCATGAGTGGTGTGGAGAGGGTGAATAAAGAAAAGTTATTTATTAGTTCCCTAAATAGAAGAACTAGAGGACACCAAATGAAACGAATGGGGAGCAGGTTTAAAACGAATACAAGCAAGTTCTTCACACAGTGTGTTGTTAACCTGTGGAACTCCTCGCCGGAGGAGGCTGTGAAGGCTAGGACTATAATAAGAGTTTCAAGAGAAGCTAGATAATTTCATGGAGGTTAGGTCCATAAAAGGCTACTAGCCAGGGGATAGAAATGGTGTCCCTAGCTTCTGTTTGTCTTCACACAGCGTGTTGTCAACCTGTGGAACTCCTCGCCGGAGGAGGCTGTGAAGGCTAGGACTATTACAGAGTTTAAAGAGAAGCTAGATAAATTCATGGAGGTTAGGTCCATAAAAGGCGATTAGCCAGGGGATAGAAATGGGGTCCCTGGCCTCTGTTTGTCAGAGGCGGGAGAAGGATGGCATGAGACAAGAACGGCCATGCGGATGAGATGAAAAAGCTTTATTTGGCATCTCCGCATCCAGGAGAAAGTGGCCAAGGAAACATGTTCCCCTCACCTAAGAACTAGGCATCAGCCAATGACGTGAATAGGCTGAACCCAAACAAAAGGCTGGTTTTTCGGCGCCCCGTGCACAACCAGCGGAACTCCTTGCTGCAGGAGACAAATCGCTTGATCATTGTCTTCGGTTCACCTGGTGCTGGCCACTGTCGGCGGACAGGCTACTGGGCTAGATGGACCTTTGGTCTGACCCAGTCCGGCCGTTCTTATGTTCTCCCCAGGCCGTTTGTGGAGACCCGAGCCGCCGCGCACGGGCTGAATATGTACAACGAGATTGGGTTCCAGAAGGACAACCAAGGGGAGTACAAAGCCTCGCAGTGCATCCACATGGACTGTCTGAGGTACCCGGGCGCCCCGTCCCTTCCCCTCCTGGCTCTGGGGGAAAGTCGGAGGGCTGGGGACCGACGCGCCGTTTCCCGGGACCGGGCCGGCTCGTGTTTTCGAACACAGCCCGGCCTGACGGTTGTTCCTCTCAGGTGGGTGAAGAGAGACAGCTACCTGCCGGTGGGAAGCCACAACCTCAAAGCGGCAGCCAAAGCCAAGCTGGGCTACGACCCGGTGGAGCTGGACCCCGAGGAGATGTGCCGGATGGCGACGGAAGAGCCGCAGGTAACGGGAGACGGGTCTGGGGCGATATCGCCGGACGCGGGATCCGTCCGGGCGCCGTGGCGAGTTCCGCGGCGGTTCACCTCCGGCGACGAAGGGGCCGCCTCCGATGTGGCGGGGAAGGCTCCGTGTCCGCCGCGCCGCTGAATTCATCCGCCTGTTCCCCCGGCAGACCCTGGCCACGTACTCGGTGTCGGACGCTGTCGCGACCTACTACATGTACATGAAGTACGTGCACCCTTTCATCTTCGCCCTGTGCACCATCATCCCCATGGAGCCCGACGAGGTGAGTTGGGGCAGCGTTCCCGCTCTGCTGAGCGCTAGGGCGGCCGCCCAGGAGAGATTCGGGTGCCGCCCGACTGCTTGGTAGAGTGCCTAGAGCTGCGTTTCTGTGGTGGTGCACTTCTGCTTGCGCCTTGGTGCACGCAACAAAATTTATTCCACGCGCAGGTGGCAAAAACGAGAGAGGACATTGGTGGTGGGCGCCCAGAAGAGATTCGGGTGCCTCCCGACTGCTTGGTAGGGTGGCCAGAGCTGCGTTTCTGTGCGGGTACGCTTCTGCTTGCACCTTGGTGCACGCAACAAAATTTATTCCATGCGCAGGTGGCAAAAACGAGAGAGGACATTGGTGGTGGGCGCCCAGGAGAGATTCAGGTGCCGCCCGACTGATTGGTAGAGTGCCCAGAGCTGCGTTTCTCTGGTGGTGCACTTCTGCTTGCGCCTTGGTGCACGCAACAAAATTTATTCCGCGCGCCAATGGCAAAAACGACGGGGAACATTGGTGATGGGCGCCCAGGAGAGATTCAGGTGCCGCCCGACTGATTGGTAGAGTGCCCAGAGCTGCGTTTCTGTGCGGGTGCACTTCTGCTTGCACCTTGGTGCACGCAACAAAATTTATTCCACGTGCAGATGGCAATAACGAGAGGGAACATTGGTGGTGGGTGTCCAGGAGACCTGCAGATCGGTCTCCAGCTGGCAGGGTGGCTCCCCTAGAGAGATTCAGGTGCACCGCGGCTCATTGCTAGTGTCCATAGCTGTATTTCTATGGGTGGTGCACTTCTGTCTTCACTTTGGTGCATGGAACAAAATTTATTCCACGTGCAGATGGCAATAACGAGAGGGAACATTGGTGGTGGGCGCTGAGGAGAGATTCAGGTGCTGCTTGGATGGTTGGTAGAGTGCCCACTGCTGTGTATCTATGGATGGTGTATGTCCGTGTGCGGCATGGTGCACACAACAAAATTTATTCCGCGCGCCGACGGCAAAAACAAGAGAGGACATTGGTGGTGGGCGCCCAGGAGAGATTCAGGTGCCGCCTGACGAATTGGTAGAGTGCCCAGAGCTGCGTTTCTGTGGTGGTGCACTTCTGCTTGCACCTTGGTGCACGCAACAAAATTTATTCCACGTGCAGATGGCAATAACGAGAGGGAACATTGGTGGTGGGTGTCCAGGAGACCTGGAGATCCGTCTTCAGCTGGCAGGGTTTTGATCTTTACCCCGAGGGCAGCTGCTTGTACTACCAGTCGTGAGGACGTTTCCTGCCCTTGCACTAATACTGGTGACGCAGGCAGTTGCGATGTCTCGCACGAGCCCTGGTGATGCAGGGAGAGGTGGCGCTGGCACGTCCGCACACTTCGCCACCGGGAAGCCGTGTCCGTGCGCATGCGACCGCTCCCGAACGTCACTACAGCCCCGTGTCGATTTTGCCTGTCTCCCCCTCCGCCAGGTGCTCCGGAAAGGCTCCGGGACGTTGTGCGAGGCGCTGCTCATGGTGCAAGCCTACCACGCCAACATCATCTTCCCCAACAAGCAGGAGCAGGAGTTCAACAAGCTCACGGACGACGGGCACGTGCTGGACTCGGAGACCTACGTGGGGGGCCACGTGGAGGCGCTGGAGTCGGGGGTTTTCCGCAGCGACATCCCCTGCCGCTTTAAAATGGTGCGCGCCAGGACGTGCTCTCCCCTTCTCCGGGGGGGCGGTGGGGTGTAGTCGTTCTTCCTCCTTAATTTTCGGTTGGGTTGGGATCTTGCGGACCTGGGCGCCGGAATCCAGATGGAGCCAAAAAACCTTGTTAGGAAAGGAACGGAGACGGAACCAACCCAAAGGGAATGCTGGGATTCGGGACCTCACAGCATCGGAGTGAACCCTACAGTCGGCCACCCTGGGCAGCGCCTGTCTTCCTGTCCCCTCAGCACCCCACACAACCTCCTGTCCTCCTCCACGCCCTACCTACAGTCCCGAATGCACGCCCGGGGGGTGTGGCTTTCCAGCTGGCCTCGCTGGGGGATGAGAAGCCCCCATTCCCTTTGGTGCAGCTAGATTAGTGTTTCCTAAACTGTGTTTCCTGCTGCGAGGCAGTTGGAGGTGTTCCCCGGAGTTCAAAATGGCCGCCCTTGAAGGGACAGGCGATTTTTTTTTTTTTTTTTTTGCACGCAGCAAAAAATCTTTCTCCTGTATAAAAAAAAAAAATGGGTATTCCTCAGTCTTAAAACGTTTAAGAAACGCTGAGCTAGACCCTGGGACGCGAGAGCCGTTTTCAAGTACAGAGAGTCCCCGCCTGACGAACGCGTTACGTACCAAACACTTGGTCGGAACGCGATCGGTTCGGGAGTCGGACTCCATTCGTTGAAATGGGACACCGCGCTGTTCGTAAGCGCGGCGCGCTGCTCGAAAGTCGGGGACCGGCTGTCCGGGAGGTGGGTCGTAAGGGCGGGTGGTCGTACGTCGATGCATTCGTAAGTCGGGGACTACCTGTACCGACGAGGGTTCACAAGGAGGAAAAATTGTTCGGGGCCTCTGAGGATAGGACAAGAAACATCGGGCTGAAATTGCAACAATGGACGTTTAGGTTGGAAGTTAGGAAGACATTTTTATCTATCCGGGTGGTGGAAAACGGGAGTAAGTTGCCGACGGAGGTTGTGGAAACTCCATTGCTGGAGATATTGAAGAGCAGGGTGGATAGATATCGACCAGGGTTGGTCTAGACCGGTGTTTCTCAACCAGTGATACGAGTACCCTTAGGGGTACTCGAGAGAAGTCTGGGGTGTACGTCACCACAACTGAAATTTGGAGAAAACTGACTTTGTTTTACGTTTTACAGTCCTTTATTACTTTAGTACTTTTTACACCTCAAAATTTCATCGCCCGCCTGGCTACGATGAAGTCGTTTCAACAAATGTGTTGCAACGGTAGAAAAAAATGTTGTGTGTCTATAAGTACCCCCAGTAGCTACAGTTTTCAATTTTTTTTGTGTTTTGTATGAAGTACTCCTTTTTCAAAAAAAGTTGAGAAACACTCGTCTAGATGGGGCTTAGTCCTGCCGTGAGGGCAGGGGATTGGACATGATGACCTCCTGAGGTCTCTTCCAGTTCTATGATTCTGTAGACATCTACCAGGGGTGGTCCAGAAGGTGCTTGGTCCTACCGTTAGGCAGGGGACTGGACTTGATGACCTCCTGAGGTCCCTTCCAGTTCTATGATTCTGTAGACATCTACCAGGGATGGTCTAGATGGTTCTGCTAGGAGAGTAGAGGACGGGACTTGATGACCTCTCGAGGTCCCTTCCAGTTCTAATGTCCTGTGATTCTGCAGACATATACCAGGGATGGTCTAGACCCGCGTTTCTCAAACTGTGGGTCTCGACCCCCTCAGGGAGTTGCGAGCAGCTTAGAGTGGGGTTGCGGTATCACCAAGTTTGAGAACCCCTGGTCTAGACGATGTTCAGTCCTGCTGTGAGGGGCAGGGGACTGGACTTGATGACCTCCTGAGGTCCCTTCCAGTTCTATGATTCTGTAGACATCTACCAGGGATGGTCTAGATGGTCTTGGTCCTGACAGGAGAGTAGAGGACGGGACTTGATGACCTCTCGAGGTCCCTTCCAGTTCTTTGATTCTGTAGACATCTACCAGGGATGGTCTAGATGGGGCTTGGTCCTGCCGGGAGGGCAGGGGACTGGATTTGATGACCTCCTGAGGTCCCTTCCAGTTCTATGATTCTGTAGACATCTACCAGGGATGGTCTAGATGGTCTTGGTCCTGCTAGGAGAGTAGAGGACGGGACTTGATGACCTCTCGAGGTCCCTTCCAGTTCTATGATTCTGTAGACATCTACCAGGGATGGTCTAGATGGTCTTGGTCCTGCCAGGAGGGCAGGGGACTGGACTTGATGACCTCTCAAGGTCCCTTCCAGTTCTATGATTCTGTAGACCAGGGATGGTCTAGATGGGGCTTGGTCCTGCCGGGAGGGCAGGGGACTGGACTTGATGACCTCCTGAGGTCCCTTCCAGTTCTATGATTCTGTAGACATCTACCAGGGATGGTCTAGATGGTCTTGGTCCTGCTAGGAGAGTAGAGGACGGGACTTGATGACCTCTCGAGGTCCTTTCAGTTCTATGATTCTGTAGACCTCTACCAGGGATGGTCTAGATGGGGCTTGGTCCTGCCGGGAGGGCAGGGGACTGGACTTGATGACCTCCTGAGGTCCCTTCCAGTTCTGTGATTCTGTAGACCTCTACCAGGGATGGTCTAGATGGTCTTGGTCCTGCCAGGAGGGCAGGGGACTGGACTTGGTGACCTCGCAAGGTCCCTTCCCGTTCTAGTGTTCTAGGATTCTGTTCTCCTCCTAGGTAGTGCATGTCTTAGCCAAGGAAGGGAGATGCCTCCTAGAGCGAGTTGTAGGTTCGTATGGGGAGTGGCATGTCATAGGGATGCCCCCTCATGTCTTCGGCCCATCTACAGCTCCATAGCTATGTCCCCACCAACCAGGGGGGGTGAGAAGAGCTGGAGATGGCCTCATTGTTACTCCATCCCTTCCCACGCCTCCCCCCAGAATCCCGCTGCCTTCGACTTCCTGCTGCAGCGTGTGGAGAAGACTCTTCGGCACGCTATCGAGGAGGAGGAGGGCTTGCCGTTGGATCAGGTCACCAACCTCCAGGAGGTAACTCGGGCCTTGGCCTGCTTCTGGGTGGGGCACAAGCCCATCTCCTGGAGGTGTGTTAGCTCCCCGTTTCGGTCTTGAGTTCGCCTCTTCCCTTCCTGGCCCCGTTGCCGTTGTGTCCCGCACTCACCCCCTCGCTTCTGAGGTCATCGCGTCTCCTGAGGCTCACCCTAAGCATGCTCTTCCATGGGCTCGTAGGCCGGATCCTTGGGCGCTCTGTGGTCACGGGAAGGTGGTGTGACCCCTTCCGCTCCTGTCTGGCCTCTGCCTCTCTCCCCTCCCCGTAGGTGTGTGATGAAATCAAGGCCAAGCTGAGCTCCTTGAAGGACATCCCAAACCGGATTGAGTGTCCCCTCATCTACCATCTTGACGTGGGGGCCATGTACCCCAATATCATCCTGACAAACAGGCTGCAGGTGGGTAGCGGGCCAGGAGGGCGGGGCCCTGAGGTCGAGGCGGGCGTTTGGAAGGGCTTGCTATAAAACAATGTCAAGTCAATAGACTTCAGCTCAGATTGGGTGTTAACTCTGAAACCTAATGCGATAGCCCTGAAACTTAATGCTGGCTGGCCAGGCGTTAGCCCTGAAACCTAATGATGGCTGGATTGGTGTTAGCTCCAAAACCCAATGTTAGCTGGGCCTGTGTTAACTCTGAAGCCTAATGCTGGCTGGATTGGTGTTAGCCCCGTAACCTAATGTAGACTGGACTGGTGTTAACTCTGAAACCTAATGTGGGCGGGATGGGTGTTAGCTCCGAAACCCAATGTTAGCTGGCCATGTGTTAACTCTGAAACCTATTGTTGGTTGGACATGCTAACTCTGAAACCCAATGCCGGCCGGACAGGCGTTAGCTCCGAAACCTAATGTTGGCTGGACATGTGTTAACTCTGAAGCCTAATGTTGGCTGGATTGGTGTTAGCCCCGTAACCTAATGTAGACTGGACTGGTGTTAACTCTGAAACCTAATGCGGGCTGGATGGGCGTTGGCTCCGAAACCCAATGTCAGCTGGGCATGTGTTAACTCTGAAACCTATTTTTGGCTGGACATGCTAACTCTGAAACCCAATGCTGGCCGGACAAGCGTTAGCTCCGAAACCTAATGTTGGCTGGATGGACATTAACTCTGAAGCCCAATGTTGGCTGGACATGTGTTAACTCTGAAACCTAATATTGGCTGGATGGATGTTAACTCTGAAACCTAATGTTGGAGGGTAATGTCAACAGTGTCTTGGTGTTGCTATAAAAGGAGAGATGTCTCTAAGGGGACAGAGCACTGAAGCTGCTAGCTGTCTAGGCTGCAGGGTTAGCCGCAGGCCCGGTTCTCTGATCTTTCTCTGTCTCCCTCCCTCTCCAGCCTTCGGCGATGGTGGACGAGGCCACGTGTGCTGCCTGCGATTTTAACAAGCCGGGTGCCAATTGCCAGCGCCGGATGACCTGGCAGTGGCGAGGGGAATTCAGTGAGTGTCGCCGCGCCGGCCTCGAGCGGTTGTTCCCCGCCTCCTGCCCCGGCGCGCTCACGGCTGCCCTTCCCTTGCAGTGCCCGCCAGCCGTAGCGAGTACCACCGCATCCAGCAACAGCTGGAGTCGGAGAAGCTGCCGCCGCTCTACCCGAACGGCCCGCCCCGGGCCTTTCACGAGCTGTCCCGTGAAGAGCAGGCCAAGTTTGAGAAGAAGCGCCTAGCAGGTCGGACACGGTTGCGCCAGCATCTTCGGGGGGCCCCTCCAGCGTTTGGGTGCTTGGCGCGGAGTGTCAACCCCTTTACGTTGTGAACCACGCCCTCGAGGCACAGCTCCCTGCTCTAGTTGGTGGAGAACGCGGGCGGATCGGCCTACACCAGCGTTTTAGTGTGTTCCGCGGCACACCGGTATGCCGCAAGGCAGTCGGAGGTGTGCCGTGGAGAGAACAGAATTCAAAATGGCTGCCCTTAAAAGGCCACGCCTCTTTTTTTTTTTAAAACCTCAACTTTTCTTTGGGGGCTGCTTTTTTGTCGGGGGGGAAAAAAATCATTGGTGTTCCCCATGAAAAAGAAAAGTGTTTGGGGTTCCTCGGTCTTAAAAAATTTAAGAAACATTGGCCTACCGTGTGAACAGCTGATTTATGTCTGATGGGCGTTCACTCTGAAACCTAATGTCGGCCAGTAACGTGTGTGTTCTTACTGCCTATGAGGCACTGTGGGGCAGACACAGCCCCCTATGCTGGGGGTGCCGGCAGAGTGGGGGTGTGGGTAGAACAGCTTTATCTCTCTGGCGCAGATTACTGCCGCAAGGCTTATAAGAAGCTGCACGTCACCAAGGTGGAAGAACGCGTCACCACCATCTGCCAACGGGAGAACTCCTTCTACGTGGACACGGTGCGGGCCTTCCGGGACCGGCGCTACGAATTTAAAGGGCTGCACAAGGTACGGCGCTTGGATCCCTCTGCTCTGGACAAATGCGAAGTTCTCTGCTTCGGAAGGGACGATCCGCGTCCCACCTACAAAACGGGAAGCGACTGTCTAGGAAGGAGTACGGCAGAAAGAGATCTGGGGGGGGAGAGCGAACCACAAGCGAAATATGAGTCGACAGGGCGACGCCGTTGCAAAAACAAACGTGAGTCGGGGAGGCCTTGTAGTGAGCAAGACACGAGACGTCGTTCTTCTGCTCGGCTCTGCGCCGATTAGGCCTCCATTGGAGTTTTAAGTCCAGTCGTGGGCCCCACATTTCCCGGACAAGGTGGAGAAATGAGAGAAAGTCGAGAAAAGAGCAATCCAGATGATGAAAGGTCTAGACCGTAGGTTCCCAAACTGGGGTGGGGGGAGGGTGTGAAGAAATTCTACGGCGGGCGCGAGGTGACCTAGCCCCCTCCGAAGAAAGAGCCCCATCTGTCTAGTTAAAAAAAAATTCAGAAAATCCATGTTGGGACAGAGAAAGGATGGAGCGTCCCGGGCAGACTTCAAAATGGCTGCCTTAAAAGGGCAATGCCTGCTCTGCTCTTAAAAGGGCAACTTTTTTTTTTTTTTTTTTTAAACATTGGTCTGTTTTTCGGCCCCCATCCCTTGCTTTTTTGGGTTTTTTTGTTCAAGTTTGGCTGCTATTTGGGAGGGGGGAGGCGCGGCGTGAGGGTTTCTCAAAAAGGGGGCGTCGTGCCGAAAAGTTTGAGAACCATCGGTCTAGGCGACATGAGGGAAGACGGAAGAAATTGGGCTTCTTTAGTTTGGTAAAGAGAAGACAGAGAAGGGACAGACGAGCAGCTGTCGAGTACTTGAAAGAATCATAGAACCCCAGGGCTGGAAGAGACCTCAGGCGTCATCAAGTCCAGCCCCCTGCCCAAGGCAGGACCAACCCCAACTCAATCAACCCAGCCAGGGCTTGGTCAAACCGGGACTTAAACACCTCTAGGGATGGAGACTCCACTACTCCCCTAGGGAACCCGTCCCAGGGGTTCCCCACTCTCCTTGGGAAATCATTTTTCCTAAGATCCAACCTCGACGTCCCCCACTGCAACGTTGCTCCTTGTTCTGCCACCACTAAGAACAGCCTCTCTCCATCCTGTTGGGACCTCCCTTCAGGAAGTTGAAGGCTGCTCTCAAATCCCCCCTCGCTCTTCTCTTCTATCGACTAAACAAACCCAAATCCCTCAGCTTCTCGTTGTAGGTCGTGTGTGCCAGGGCGCCCTGTTGACTCATCTCCAGCTTCTCATCCACTGTAACCCCCAGGTCCTTTTCTGCAGAACGGCTACTTAGCCAGTCAGTCCCCAGCCTGTACCAATACTTGGGATTCTTCCGTCCCAAGGGCAGGACTCTACGCTTGTCCTTGTTGAACTTCATCCCATTTCTTTCGGCCCAATCCTCCGATGTGTCTATGGGTACGTCTAGACTACAGGCTTTTGGCGATAGATACTGTCGACAAAGAGCGTCTAGATTGCATCCAGTTCTGTCGACAAACCAAGCCGCTTTGTCGACATGACAGTATAGACCAGGCATGTCCAAAGTCCGGCCCGCGGGCCAATTGCGGCCTGTGTTCCGGTTTAATACGGCCCCACAGGTAATTTGGCAATATCTATCTTTTATGGCCCCCAACGAATCCATATGTATTGAGATGAATACATTGTAAAATCTCAGTTAATGTTAATTGGTCTAAATCAGTTATAAATCTATTTGGACACAACATGTATACTTGGTGTTATGTTCCTGTTCATATTTTTTGAACTTAAAAGTTGACAGACAACCTTTATTACCAATAATATGTAATGTACTTTACAATGTTCCTGACATATATTTCAGCTTCCTGGATTTTTTTTTCATCTGGCCTTCAGATACGAAAGGCAGAGTGATTTAACACCTGTTTAGATTGGTCATCCATGTGCCGAAATGAAAAGTATGCCGTTGGCAATAAACTTTGCCTAAAATAGTTCATTTGCATTTAATTTTAAGGGTTCAAAGAATGTCAGGCAAAATGGTCGGCCCTCACGCATGTTCACGTCATCAAATCTGGCCCTCTTTGAAAAAAAGTTTGGACACCCCTGGTATAGACGAAAGGACAGTGTAGATGCAATAACGTCTTCTGTCGACAAAAGGCATTATTCCTGGCAGAATGAGATGTACTGCCGTCGGCAAACCTGCCGCGTTCTGTTGACATTGGGTCGACAGAACTCAGGGTATGTCAGATACTGTTGACAAAGCTACTGTCGACAAAGAGCGTCTAGACTGCATCCAGTTCTGTCGCCAAAGCAAGCCGTTTTTTCGACATGACAGTGTGAACGCAAAGGACAGTGTAGTTGCAATAACGCCTTCTGTCGACAGAACTCTGTCGACAAAAGGCGTTATTCCTCGTAGAATGAGGTTTACAGCCGTCAACAAAACTGCTGAATTCTGTCGATGTTATGTCAACAGAACTCAGTGGCTGTGTAGACGCAGGTATAGTTTCGTCGACAAAAGTCCACTTTTGTCGACAAAACCCTGTAGTCTAGACACACCCTCAGTGGGGGTGTGTCTAGACTACAGGGTTTTGTCAACAAAAGTGGATTTTTGTCGACGAAACTATACCTGCATCCACACTGCCTTTGAGTTATGTTGACATAACATCGACAAAATTCAGCAGTTTTGTTGACGTATGTAAACCTCATTCAACGAGGAATAACGCCTTTTGTCGACAAAGTTCTGTCGACAGAAGACGTTATTGCATCTACACTGTCCTTTGTGTCCACACTGCTTTGTCGACAGAACTGGATGTAGTCTAGATGCTCTTCGTGGACAGAAGCTTGTAGTCTAGACACACCCTAAGCCACTCTGGACCCAATCCCTGCCCTCCAGTGTCTCTACCTCTCCCCCTAGCTTAGTGTCAGCTGCAAACTTGCGGGTGATACAAGGAGGGAGAAAAAGTGTTCTCCTTGGCCTCTGTGGATAGGCCAAGCTGCAATTTAAGCCCGTTGCTTCGAGCAAAGTTTAGGTTGGACATTAGGAAAAACTTCCTAACCCTCTGGGTGGCTAAAGACTTGAATAAATTGCCCAGGGAGGTTGTAGAGTCTCCATCCTTTGAGATACTGGATAGGCGTCTATCAGGGATGGTCTAGACAGTGCTGGGTCCTGCCAGGAGGGCCGGGGACTGGACTTGATGACCTCTCGAGGTCCCTCCCAGTTCTGATGTTCTGTGAGGTCTTGCTCCTTCAGCCCAGGTGAAGGGAGACGGGTTGATATGCCACGCTGACCCGTGCGGCGCTCTCTCCTCCCAGGTATGGAAGAAGAAGCTCGCCGCGGCCGTTGAGTCGGGAGATGCCTCGGAAGCGAAGCGCTGCAAGAACATGGAGATCCTCTACGACTCCTTGCAGCTGGCGCACAAGTGCATCCTCAACTCCTTCTACGGCTACGTCATGCGCAAAGGGTGGGTGCCGGGCACAGGTCGCCCCGGGGAGTCGGTGCCTTCGTCCAGCTGGTCCCTGGGCCTGTGGGTGACACAGGGATCCTGGCATGCACCCCCCACCTCCCACCCCCGGTCTGGCATTGCTGTGGTGGCCCCAAGAAGCCAACTGAGAGGAAGGCCACACGGGGCGGATTGGCGTTGCTATGGTAGCACCAAGAGGCCAACTGAGAGGAAGGCCCCACGGGCCGTATTGGCGTTGCTATGGTAGCACCAAGAGGCCAACTGAGAGGAAGGCCACACAGGGCGTATTGGCGTTGCTATGGTGGCCCCAAGAAGCCAACTGAGAGGAAGGCCTCACTGGCCGTATTGGTGTTGCTATGGTGGCCTCACGGGCCTTATTGGTGTTGCTGTGGTGGACCCAAGAGGCCAACTGAGAGGAAGGCCCCATGGGCCGTATTGGCGTTGCTATGGTGGCCCCAAGAGGCCAACTGAGAGGAAGGCCCCACGGGCCGTATTGGCGTTGCTATGGTGGCCCCAAGAGGCCAACTGAGAGGAAGGCCCCACGGGGCGTATTGGTGTTGCTATGGTGGCCCCAAGAGGCCAACTGAGAGGAAGGCCTCACGGGCCGTATTGGCGTTGCTATGGGGGTACCAAGAGGCCAACTGAGAGGAAGGCCTCACGGGCCGTATTGGCGTTGCTATGGGGGTACCAAGAGGCCAACTGAGAGGAAGGCCCCACGGGCCGTATTGGCGTTGCTGTGGTGGCCCCAAGAGGCCAACTGAGAGGAAGGCTCCACGGGCCGTATTGGCGTTGCTGTGGTGGCCCCAAGAGGCCAACTGAGAGGAAGGCCTCACGGGCCGTATTGGCGTTGCTATGGTGGACCCAAGAGGCCAACTGAGAGGAAAGCCTCACGGGCCGTATTGGCGTTGCTATGGTGGCCCCAAGAGGCCAACTGAGAGGAAGGCCTCACGGGCTGTATTGGCGTTGCTATGGTGGCCCCAAGAGGCCAACTGAGAGGAAGGCCCCACGGGGCGTATTGGTGTTGCTATGGTGGCCCCAAGAGGCCAACTGAGAGGAAGGCCTCACGGGCCGTATTGGCATTGCTGTAGTGGCCCCAAGAGGCCAACTGAGAGGAAGGCCCCACGGCCTGGTCCCGGGGAAGGGGATAGGAGTTTTGACCTTCCAGGGACAACCTTCTTGCTCTTCAACCTGCCCTTCTGGGGCTGCTGGCTGTGCCCTTTGGTTGGCCCCGGTTCAAGCCTGGCCCCTCTCGCCGACAGGGCCCGTTGGTATTCCATGGAGATGGCCGGCATCGTTTGCTTCACTGGCGCTAACATCATCACGCAAGCCAGGGAGCTAATTGAGCAGATTGGGTAAGTGCCGGAGGGGATTTACGGCCCCCGGGCGGGGGGCTGTGGAAGGGGGCACTTGGCTGCAGACCCCGTGGCATGAGGGCTTGTGGATGGCAGATGGGCACAGACGTTCTCCCACATGGAGGTGCCTCCACGTTGGCTGGGCATGCTCTTCAGATCGGCCAGGCCCGTGTTGCCTCTTCCACGATGTGCTTTCCCTTCCTAGGAGACCGCTGGAGCTGGACACGGATGGAATCTGGTGCGTCCTCCCCAACAGCTTCCCAGAAAACTTCGTCATCAAGTCGACCAACGCCAAGAAGCCCAAGGTGACCATCTCCTATCCCGGCGCCATGCTGAACATCCTGGTGAAGGTAAGGCCAGCCCCAGCTGGGAGGAGTGGCCAGGTCAGGACCAGTGGGGGACTCTCTGCTCCCCTTGCCTCCGCTGGTCCGAACCGTGCTCCCGGTGGCTCGCCAGGCCGGGTCTGCAGTGACGGAGTCCCGTGGCGCTGTGTTGGCAGGAAGGCTTCACGAACGATCAGTACCAGGAGCTGGCCGACCCGGCGACGCTCACCTACGTGACCCGCTCCGAGAACAGCATCTTCTTTGAAGTGGATGGACCCTACTTGGCCATGATCCTTCCCGCCTCCAAGGAGGAGGGCAAGAAGCTGAAGAAACGGTGAGTGTCTCTGCGGGATCGCGAGGGAGGCACCTGGGCTGTTCATGGACAGGAGCACGAGGCGAGCCGGGCGGTGGCTGGTCATTGCTCAGCGCTGCACGGGTCTTGGGAAATCTTTCCACCGCTCTGTCTTATGCCAGCTTCTTCGCTTCGTTAGTCTTCTGCGTCTTTCTTCATCCAATGTTTCCTTGCTCATCCTCTCTTCCTAGTTCCTGGACCTCTGGTAGGTATCACCATGGGAAATACTTTTCTTGAGTTGTTCACCGTCATCCTCCAAACCACCGTTGTCCTCTGTCTTGAGGGGTCCGTCGTCGTCCTCCAAACCACCGTCGTCCTCTGTCTTGAGGGGTCCGTCGTTGTCCTCCAAACCACCGTCGTCCTCTGTCTTGAGGGGTCCGTCGTCGTCCTCCAAACCACCGTCGTCCTCTGTCTTGAGGGGTCCACTGTCATCCTCTGTCTTGAGGGGTCCACCGTCGTCCTCCAAACCACCGTCGTCCTCTGTCTTGAGGGGTCTGTCATTGTCCTCCAAACCACCAAAAGCGACGAGGAGTCCTGTGGCACCTTATAGACTAACTGAAGTGTAGAGCATAAGCTTTCGTGGGCAAAGACCCACTTCGTCAGATGAGTGGGTCTTTGCCCACGAAAGCTTATGCTCCTACACTTCAGTTAGTCTATAAGGTGCCACAGGACTCCTGTCGCTTTTGCAGATTCAGACTAACACGGCTACCCCTCTGATACTTGACTCCAAACCACCGTCGTCCTCTGTCTTGAGGGGGTCCACCGTCGTCCTCCAAACCACTGTCGTCCTCTGTCTTGAGGGGTCCACCGTCGTCCTCCAAACCACTGTCGTCCTCTGTCTTGAGGGGTCCACCGTCGTCCTCCAAACCACTGTCGTCCTCTGTCTTGAGGGGTCCACCGTCATCCTCCAAATCACCGTCATCCTCTGTCTTGAGGGGTCCGTCGTTGTCCTCCAAACCACCGTCGTCCTCTGTCTTGAGGGGGTCCACCGTTGTCCTCCAAACCACTGTCGTCCTCTGTCTTGAGGGGTCCACTGTCGTCCTCTATCTTGAGGGGGTCCACTGTCGTCCTCCAAACCACTGTCGTCCTCTGTCTTGAGGGGTCCACTGTCGTCCTCTGTCTTGAGGGGTCCACTGTCGTCCTCTGTCTTGAGGGGTCCACCGTCGTCCTCCAAACCACCGTTGTCCTCTGTCTTGAGGGGTCCACTGTCGTCCTCTGTCTTGAGGGGTCCACCGTCGTCCTCCAAACCGCCGTTGTCCTCTGTCTTGAGGGGTCCACCGTTGTCCTCCAAACCGCCGTTGTCCTCTGTCTTGAGGGGTCCACCGTCGTCCTCTGTCTTGAGGGGTCCACTGTCGTCCTCTGTCTTGAGGGGTCCACCGTCGTCCTCCAAACAACCATTGTCCTCTGTCTTGAGGGGTCCACCGTCGTCCTCCAAACCATCGTCGTCCTCTGTCTTGAGGGGTCCACCGTCATCCTCCAAATCATTGTTGTCCTTTGTCTTGAGGGGGTCCACTGTCATCCTCCAAACCACCCTCGTCCTTTGTCTTGAGGGGTACGTCGTCGTCCTCCAAACCACCATCGTTCTCTGTCTTGAGGGATCCGTCGTTGTCCTCCAAACCACCGTCGTCCTCTGTCTTGAGGGGTCCACTGTCGTCCTCTGTCTTGACTCTTTTGTAACAACATTATTTCTCACCCCAACTCTTGTGCTTCGGAGGTCTTCTGTGGTTCCCCTCAACCAGTTCGTTTTTGCTGAGAAACCTTCTGTCCCCCTCTTCTGGGCGTGGATTTTTTCTCCTCCCCCCTTTCAGTGTGGGCGCCGTTACGCTGATTTCTGCTTTGACCCAAAAATGGCTGCGGGATGGGGGCAAATGGATGTGGTTGCTGACCCGGGTGGGCACCATGGCCAGTCGGGGCCATTCCCCACTCGTCCGCGTGCAGAAGATGGGAGCTCACAAAGAGTTGACAAGAACCAGTGTCTGTAGAGAGGAAAAGTGACAAGGAGTCCTGTGGCACTTTATAGACTAACTGAAGTGTAGGAGCATAAGCTTTCATGGGCAAAGACCCACTTCGTCAGACCCACAGGGCTACCCCTCTGATGTAGAGAGGAAGTTTTTTTAACAAAAACTTCCTCCCCAGAATCACGGTACACCGATTTTGGGGAATTTGCTGCCCCCATCAAGTGCTTTTTATCCCTAAAACTGGGGGCGTGGGGGGGGGGGGAGAGACACTTTAAAGTCACTCCCAGAGGTACTCCAAGCTCTTTTGCCCCTAACGTACTTGAAAACAGAGAAGAGAAAAACAAGTTGCAGTCTCTGGTAGCCGACCTCTCCGATACACACAGTCCGATCTTCCAGGACACAAGAAGCAAACCCTCACCGTAAAAGAGAGTGATTTTTTTTTTTTTATTATTCCAAACCAAAAGAGAGACTTGAGAGAGCCGACTTGGTTGCGAGATGTTACCGAGCAACGAAGGAAAACCAGTTAAAACAGAGAAAAATCTCTGGCACAAGGCTTAGATGGTAATTGGAGCGTAGAATCGCACACACGAGTTCAGAGCAAACCATAAAATAAAGAAAAATTACGACGAAGGTGACTGGATTCACTTTTCCCCGTTACTTACCTCTGATTTTCTCTTGATTCGGTCTACTTCCATGCCCGAATTCCTGCCTGGGTTTAAATCATTCTGTGTCTCTCGACTCCTTGGTTTCTCTCCCCCACACAAAGAAAGCAGGCAGGGAATCTGTGTCCAACTTAGATTGCAACACCGGATGCCGATTGGTTCTCTGGCGCCTTGCCTGTGGCTTTGCTAGCTACCTGGGCTTAACCCGGGGATGGCAAATGGGCCGGGGGGCCCGGATCCAGGGCTGGCGAGCAGGGGGCCTGGATCAATTAAGGTCTGGGGGGGCGGGGGAGGGCGCGAACCCTCCTCCCACCCTGCTAGCAGCATGTGGTGTTTTGAAGGCAGCCCCGCCCCTTCCTGTGTAGGCCCCGCCCCTTCCTGTGTAGGCCCCGCCCCTTCCTGTGTAGGCCCCGCCCCTTCCTGTGTGGCCTGAGGCTACTTCACGCATTTTTAAGTGGCCCCTGGGCAAAAATAATTGCCCACCGCCGGCTTTATCCCTTAGTCGCTGGGGGCTGGTCGCTGGGGAGTCCAAGAACCTGGTGAGGTCTAGGTAAGAAGAACCTAGCAAGGCCGCATCCTCCAGCACCGGGCAGGCCTCTGACGGCCGCTGTCTCCCAGGTACGCCGTGTTCAACGAGGACGGGTCCCTGGCGGAGCTGAAAGGCTTCGAGGTGAAGCGGCGCGGGGAGCTGCAGCTGGTGAAGATCTTCCAGTCGTCCGTGTTCGAGGCCTTCCTCAAGGGCACCACGCTGGAGGAGGTCTACGCCTCGGTGGCCAAGGTGGCCGACTATTGGCTGGACGTGCTGTACAGCAAGGTGAGTGGCCGCCCGTTTGCTCCTCCGGGAGTTGGGCACGGTCCCCTGGAACGGACAACATCCCTGCTGCTGGAGTTATGGGAGAGTGGGAAGTTGTAAGAGCGGCCATATTGGGTAAGACCAAAGGTCCATCCAGCTCAGGGTCCTGTCTTCCGACAACGGACAACGCCAGGTGCCCAGAAGGAGTGAACACAACAGGGAATCATTGAGTGATCCCTCTCTGTCACCCATTTCCAGACAAACAGAGGCTAGGGAGACCATTTCTAACCATGCTGGCGATAAGTCTTGGTGGACCTCTCCTCCATGACTTGATCTAGTTCTTGTTGGAACCCTGCTGAAGTCCTGGCCTTCACCCCATCCTCTGGCGAGGAGTTCCACAGGTTGACTGGGTGCTGTGTGAAGAAATAGGTTGACCGTGCGCTGCGTGAAGTCCCCTAGTTTCCCCGAGTGCAGTACGGCACACTAGAACAGGACCCGTGTTTGTAGCACTCCCTTAGCAACCGTTGCCCCTATTGGGTTCATGTTTGCCCCTCTCCAGCAACTCTGATCCCGGGATGAGCGTAGCCCACTGTCCCCGAGGTGGCTCACTTGGTGGGCACGTCTCCAACACGTTGCGAGACAGAGCCAGGAAAGGACCCCAAGAATGGATTCCCCTCTCCCATTCTGCGGGAAGGTCAGACAAGGATGCGGAGGTGTCAGGTTTGGTGACCTGACCTCCATCCGAGGAGGAGGGAAGCCCTGGTCAGAGATCAACGGGTCGTGATCAACGGCTCGATGTTAAGTTGGCGGTCGGTATCAAGCACGTTGCCCCAAGGATCGGTTCTAGGGCCGGTTTTGTTCAACATCTTTATTGATGACTTGAATGAGGGGAGGGATTGCGCTCTCGGCATGTTCGTGGACGACTCTAAGCTAGGGGGAGAGGTAGACACGTTGGAGGGCAGGGAGAGGGTCCAGAGTGACCTAGACACATTGAAGGGTCGGGCCAAAAGAAATCGGATGAGGGAAGCCCTGGTCAGAGATCAACGGGTCGTGATCAACGGCTCGATGTTAAGTTGGCGGTCGGTATCAAGCGCGTTGCCCCAAGGATCGGTTCTAGGGCTGGTTTTGTTCAACATCTTTATTGATGACTTGAATGAGGGGAGGGATTGCGCTCTCGGCATGTTCGTGGACGACTCTAAGCTAGGGGGAGAGGTAGACACGTTGGAGGGCAGGGAGAGGGTCCAGAGTGACCTAGACACGTTGAAGGGTTGGGCCAAAAGAAATCGGATGAGGTTCAACAAAGACAAACGCAGAGTCTCACTCTTGGGATGGAAGAATTTCAAGCATTGTTACAGTCTGGGAACCGACTGGCTAAGTAGCAATTCGGCAGAAAAGGACCTGGGGTTACAGTGGAAGAGAAGTTGGATGAGAGTCAACAAGGCGTCCTTGTAGCCAAGACGACTAACGGCATATTAGGGTGCATTAGGAGGAGCATTGCCAGCCGATCTAGAGACACGATTCTTCCCCTTTATTCGGCTCTGGTGAGGTCACATCTGGAGTGTTGCGTCCAGTTCTAGGCCCCCCACTACAGAAAATGGGGAGAGTCCAACGGAGGGCGACCAAAATGATTCGAAGGCTGGAGCTCTTGACCTATGAGGGAGAGACTGAGGGATTTGGATTTAGTCTACAGAAGAGAAGAACGAGGGGAGATTTGAGAGCAGCCTTCAACTCCCTGATGCCAAAAAGAACGGAGAGCGGCCGTTCTCAGACGGCAGAACGAGGCGCAACGGTCTCAGGCTGCAGTGGGGGAGGTCGAAGTTGGAGAGGAGGAAAAACGATTTCCCGAGGAGGGTGAGGAAGTGCTGGAATGGGTTCCTTAGGGAGGGGGCGGAATCTCCATCCGTCGAAGTTGTGAAGTCCCGACTTGACCAAGACCTGGCTGAGATGATTGAGTTGGAGTTGATCCTTGAGGACCTCTTGAAGTCTTCTCCAACCCTAATCTTTTGTGAAGACGCTAGCCCGGTAGGACGTTCCTGACGGGTGGAATCGGGTGATGAAGTAGACCTCTCTGGTTCTCCTATCTGCCCAACTCTGGCTGGGTTCACGTCACTGACCCACAGGGATGGGGTTTTATGGAGTCTGGCCACGTTCCCAACTCAGACCGGGAGACCTTTGATGGACAAGGAACCAGAAACTGGGAGGACATGAGTAACCCAAGGATGGTTGCAGATCCTCCGAGGACACTTCGAAGCCTCCAACGGCCGCTCTCCTGCCTGGTCGGGGGGATCAATTTCATTTGTTGTTTTGGGGCGTTTAATGTGGTGTAATGCAAAGTAATGCACGTTGGGGGAAAAATAACCCCAACTAGACATACACTATGATGGGGACTAATTTAGCTATAACTCATCAGGAGATCTTGGAGTCATCGTCGATCGTTCTCTGAAGACATCCACGCCGTGGGCAGCGGCCGTCAAAAAAGCAAACAGGATGAGAGGAATCATTAAAAAATTGATCGAGAATAAGACGGAGAATATCTTATTGCCCTTGTAAACATTCATGGGACGCCTACATCTGGAATACTGTGTACAGATGTGGTCTTATCTCAAAAAAGATCTACTGGCATTAGAAACGGTTCAGAGAAGGATAACTAAAACGATTTGGGGTTGGAAACGGGTCCCATCTGAGGAGAGATTAAAAAGACTTGGACTTTTCAGCTTGGAAAAGAGGAGACTAAGAAGGGATGGGATAGAGGTCTATAAAATCGTGAGTGGTGTGGAGAAAGCGAATAAGGAAACGTTATTTACGTGTTCTCATAATATAAGAACTAGAGGCCACCAAGTGAAACTAATGGGCAGCAGGTTTAAAACAAACCAAAGGAAGTTTTTCTTCACGCAGCACACAGTCAATCTGTGGAACTCCTTGCCACAGGATGTGGTGAAGGCTAGGACTTCAACAGGGTTCAAAAAAGAGCTGGGTCAGGGAGGTTACGTCTGTTGCACTTCCTCACACCTACTTAGGAGCAAACCTGGACAACAAGTGGTCTTGTGCGGCATTGCTTTTAGGGTTGTGTATTGGTACAGATTCTTAAGAGTAAAGTGATTAGTCACTCTCGTCTATCCGATTCATGCTGGTAGTTGTTTCGGCACATCCCTTCATCCTCGTAACACGAGGGTTACGGGGATGGCGAAAAACGCGTCGGCTCTTCCGAAAAACACTTCCAGTATCCCGGAAAAACTCTGCCGTCTGGACGTACCCTCGGCTGGTAGCAGTTCTTTGTGATGTTCTGAAAGACAAAAGGAACAATTTTCTACCCCCGTGGGGGGGTGGCACGTTCTATCTTGTAACGCTCCCCTCCTCCACAAGTATTCTTCACGCAGCGCGCCGTCAATCTGTGGAACTCCTCGCTGCAGGAGGCTGTGAAGGGCAGCGCCCGGTCCATCTGTGGAACTCCTCGCTGCAGGAGGCTGTGAAGGGCAGCGCCCGGTCCATCTGTGGAACTCCTCGCTGCAGGAGGCTGTGAAGGGCAGCGCCCTGTCCAGGAGGTTGTGAAGGCTAGCAGGGTTGAAAAGAGAACTAGATACATTCATGGCTATTAGCCAGGATGGGTAAGGCAGAGGGTGGAGATGGATGGCAGGAGAGAGATCGCTTGATCGTTACCTATTTGGTCCACCCCTTCTGAGGCACCTGGTGCTGGCCACGGTCGGCAGACAGGACACTGGACTAGATGGACCTTTGGTCTGACCCAATATGGCCGTTCTTATGTTCTCAAGTTACCTGACCATGGCAGTTCTGTCATTCCCGGCCCCCGATGTAAATCCAGGTTCTCCCCAGAGCCCATCTCCCCAGCAAAGCAAGCTGCAACCTGTCTGTTCCCAGAATGCCTCTGTAAGCATCAGGCCTCTCTCCCCCTCCTCACCCCCAGGCTGCCAACATGCCGGACTCGGAGCTGTTTGAGCTGATTTCCGAGAACCGCTCCATGTCCCGCAAGCTGGAGGACTACGGGGAGCAGAAATCCACCTCCATCAGCACGGCCAAGCGCTTGGCCGAGTTCCTCGGGGACCAGATGGTGAAGGACGCCGGGCTGAGCTGTCGCTTCATCATCTCCAAGAAACCAGACGGGGCGCCGGTCACCGAGAGGTAAATCCACCCAGGAGGGCGCAGGAGTCTCCCACCGAGGGGCTGAAGTAGGAGTCTCTTCCTGGGGCGACAGACGGTATGGGGGTGGAGGGAGAGTAGACTGCAGTTTTTCAAGTATCTAACATGCTTCTCCGATCCTCAGAGGCCGAGGAGAACAAACGGGCTTAAATTGCAACAAGGGAGGTTGAAGTTGGCCATTGGGGAACACTTCCTACCTGTCTGGGTGGTGAACCACCGGAATATATTGCCTGGGGGAGGTTGTGGAATCTCCATCACTGGAGATATTGAAGAGCAGGTTGGGTAGACATCTACCAGGGATGGTCTAGATGGGGCTTGGTCCTGCCAGGATCCTGGACTCGATGACCTCTCAAGGTACCTTCCAGTTTTAGGATTCTAGGATTCTGTAGACATCTACCAGGGATGGTCTAGATGGGGCTTGCCATGAGGGCAGGGGACTGGACTCAATGACCCGTCAAGGTTTCTTCCAGTTCTGGTGTTCCATGAAACTATAGACATCTACCAGGGACGGTCTAGATGGGGCTTGGTCCTGCCGTGAGGGCAGGGAATGGAACTTGATGACCTCTCAAGGTCCCTTCCCGTTCCAGTGGTCCATGATTCTCTAGACATCAACCAGGGATGGTCTAGATGGTCTTGGTCCTGCCGTGAGGGCAGGGAACGGGACTTGATGACCTCTCGAGGTCCCTTCCAGTTCTAGTGTTCTATGATTCTATAGACATCCACCAAGGATGGTCTAGATGAGTGTTTCTAAAGCTTTTTTAGACCAAGGAACACCAAACAATATTTTGTTTTATGAGGAACACCAAGGACTTTTGGTTGAGCAAAAAAAAAAGGCCAGGGGGGAGGGAGTTATTGGGGGCAGAGGGGAGAAGTCACCTGCCCCTTTAAGGGCAGCCATTTTGGACTCTGTTTTCCATGACACACCAGTGTGCCACGTAACACAGTTTAAGAAACTGGTCTACATGGTCTTGGCCCTCTTGTGAGGACAGGGGACTGGACTTGGTGACCTCTTGAGGTCCCTTCCAGTTCTAGTGTTCTATGATTCTATAGACATCTACCATCAATGGACACTGGTGATACTGAAGAGCAGGTTGGGTAGACATCTACCAGGGATGGTCCAGATGGTGCTTGGTCCTGCCATGGGGGCAGGGGACTGGACCTGATGACCTCGCGAGGTCCCTTCCCGTTCTAGTATTCAATGATTCTATGATTCTATAGATATCTACCATCAATGGTCACTGAAGATATTGAAGAACAGGTTGGGTAGACATCTACCAGGGATGGTCTAGATGGTGCTTGGTCCTGCCATTAGGGCAGGGGACTGGACTTGATGACCTCGCGAGGTCCCTTCCCGTTCTAGGATTCAATGATTCTATAGACATCTACCATTGATGGACACTGGAGATATTGAAGAACAGGTTGGGTAGACATCTACCAGGGATGGTCTAGATGGGACTTGGTCCTGTCGTAAGGACCAGGGACTGGACTGCATGACCTCTGGAAGTCCCTTCCGGTTCTAGGATTCTAGGATTGAAGACGGCAGTGAGTCCTAGTGGGAAGGGGGCTATGCAGACTCTAGCCCCCCCTGCAGGTACCCATGGGTGACCAGCGCTCTCTGCCTCTCCCAGGGCCATCCCGCTGGCCATCTTCCAAGCTGAGCTGAGCGTGCGGAAGCACTACCTCCGCAAATGGCTGAAGAGCCCCTCCCTGCAGGACTTCAACATCCGCACGGTGAGTGGCCGCAAGCCAGGTGTTCCCCTCGGGTAGTTGCCTGGCCCTGGTGCCCAGCTAGTACGCGGGTAAGGGGTCACGCTCTGGCTGGCACCTCCTCTTCCCCCAGATCCTGGACTGGGACTACTACATCGAGCGACTGGGCAACACCATTCAGAAAATCATCACCATCCCCGCCGCGCTGCAGCAGGTGAGGGGTGGTGGGGCCGGGAGGGGCTGGTTCACCGGGCCCCTCTCCCCACGGCCGCCATCACACGCCCTGTCCCTGCAGGTGAAGAACCCCGTGCCCCGCATCCGGCACCCCGACTGGCTGCACAAGAAGCTCCTGGAGAAGAACGACGTCTACAAGCAGAAGAAAATCAACGAGCTGTTCACTAGCGAGGGCAAGAGACAGGTAATGGGTGATGCGTTAGCTGGGCCGCGTGGGGCCCTGTGTTTGTGCACCCTGGCTGCCGGCCCCCTGCACCCTGCCCTCGCCTGCACCCTGCCCTCGCCGGCCCCCTGCACCCTGGCCACTGCCCTCGCCGGTCCCCGCCCCCCTGCACCCTGCCCTCGCCGGTCCCCGCCCCCCTGGTCCCTGCCCTCGCCGGTCCCCTGCACCCTGGTCACTGCCCTCGCCAGCCCTCTGCACCCTGCCCTCGCCGGTCCCCTGCACCCTGGTCACTGCCCTCGCCAGCCCTCTGCACCCTGCCCTCGCCGGTCCCCTGCACCCTGGTCACTGCCCTCGCCGGTCCCCTGCACTCTGCCCTCGCCGGCCCCCGCCCCCCTGCACCCTGCCCTCGCCGGTCCCCTGCACCCTGGTCACTGCCCTCGCCGCCCCCCTGCACCCTGCCCTCGCCGGTCCCCGCCCCCCTGCACCCTGCCCTCGCCGGCCCCCGCCCCCCTGCACCCTGCCCTCGCCGGTTCCCTGCACCCTGGTCACTGCCCTCGCCGGCCCCCTGCACCCTGCCCTTGCCGGCCCCCTGCACTCTGCACCGTGCCCTCGCCGGCCCTCTGCACCCTGGCCACTGGCCCTCTGCACCCCCCTGAACCCTGGCTGGCAGCCCCCTGGCCACTGGCCCCCGGCGGCCTCCAGTGCCCTGGCTGGCGGCCCCCTGTGGCCCCCTACACCCTAGCCACTACAGCTGAGAGCCCTTGTTCCCACCCAGGTCACTGCCAACCAGCCCCAGGAGGGCCCCTCCTGCTCCCAGGTGGCCGACATGGAGGATTTTGGGGCGCCCAAGCCTCTGCAGCCGGCCGTCCCCATCACCAGCAAGCGCAAGAGGGTCCCGGTGGCCGGGGAGAGCCAGGAGCTGTCCGAGAGCCTGGAGCTGACCCAGTCGTGGCGGGAGATCTTGGGCCCGCCCCCGCCTACCGGCACCACCAAGGTAAGGCGCGGTTCCCTAGGGAGCCGTCCCCTCTCCGGGATCCGGTCACCCCCTTCTGCTCTCTCCCCCTAGGAGGAGCGCCAGGCCTGGCTCCGCTACCACAAGAAGAAGTGGGAGCTGCAGGCCCGGCAGCGGCAGGCGCGCCGGAAGAAGCGGCGGCTGGCGGACGGCCAGGCGGCGCCGGGCGGCGGCGCGATCCGGGACGGGCCCGCCACGGGGCTGGGCAGCTACCTGCGCCGGACGGCCCGCAGCATCCTGGACCTGCCGTGGCAGATCGTGCAGGTACCGGTCCCCCCCGGCGGGCCGGCTTTGTCCCCGCGGGCCTGACGGTTGAGAACATCCGTGGGGCGGGGAGAGGGCGGGGCTTTCTGAGCTCATGGGGGGGCAGTGTAGAGGAGCTACGCTCTCGCCCACCGAGCCCTCCTTCCGCCCCACACAGGTGGCGGAGACCAGCCAGCCGGGCCTGTTCCGGCTGTGGGCCGTCATCGGGAGCGACCTGCATTCCCTCAAGCTGAGCATCCCCCGCGTCTTCTACGTCAACCAGCGGGTGGCCAAGCCGGAGGAGGGAGCGGTCTATCGCAAGGTGGGGGGAGCCCCTCCCTGCCCCCTCTCGGGCGGTGACCCCCTGTCAGCTAGAGGCCCGGCGGAGGCCGTCAACCCGGCTCTGCCGCGGCCCTTCCGACCCGCAGCCCCCCGGTATCCCAACCAGTCCCCCCCCTCAGCTCTGCTAATGCTCCTTGGTTCAGACCTCCCCCTCCCCCGTGGTCCCAGCCAGCGCCCCCCAGCTCTTCGAGTGCCCCTCAGTCTTCCCTGCAGCCTCCGCTGCTGGACTCCTGGCCCCTGCTCCGGGGGGGCCCCCCTGTACCCGGGCCCCTGCTCCGGGGGGGCCCCCCTGTACCCGGGCCCCAGCTCCGGGGGGGCCCCCCTGTACCCGGGCCCCAGCTCCGGGGGGGCCCCCCTGTACCCGGGCCCCAGCTCCGGGGGGGCCCCCCTGTACCCGGGCCCCAGCTCCGGGGGGGCCCCCCTGTACCCGGGCCCCAGCTCCGGGGGGGCCCCCCTGTACCCGGGCCCCCGCTCCGGGGGGCTCCCTGCACCCGGGCCCCCACCCCGGGGGGCTCCCTGCACCCGGGCCCCCACCCCAGCGGCCCCCCTGCACCCGGGCCCCCACCCCAGCGGCCCCCCTGCACCCTGGCCACAGCTCCAGTGGGGCCCTGTATCCTGGCCCACAACCCGGCGGGCGCCCCCGCCCCGGCGGGCCCCTGTATCCTGGTCCCCACCCCAGTGGCTCCTGGCACCCTGGCCACAGCTCCAGCGGGCCCCCACCCCGCCAACCCCCCTGCACCCGCCTTGGCCACGACTGCTACGGCGATTTGGGGACGTGCGCAAGAGACGCCGCCGCACGCCCGGTTCCCTGGGGGCACGGGCTCGAGTCGAGCAGCCCACGCAGCTAGCTCGGAAAGCGGCGGTGGTTCTGTCGCCGGGCCCGCGGCGCCCTCTGACGGCGGCGCTCCCCGGCAGGTCAACAGGGTCCTGCCCCGTTCCAACTTGCTCTACCATCTCTACGAGTACTCCGTCCCCGAGGACCTCTACCAGGAGCACCTCAACGAGATCAACGCCAGCCTGGCCGCCCCGGACATCGAGGGGGTGTACGAGACTCAGGTGACGGCGCCCGGCCCTCCCTGTCTCCGCACTGGCCGGACCCTGTCCGCCCTCCCAAGCCGGCTCTCCTGGGCCTCCCCCCACAGGACCCCGGAACCTGCTCCCGTGCAGAATTGGGGGCGGAGCTCCGCTCTACGTCCTCAAGGAGGCTAACGCGCGATGCCCCTCCCCAGGTGCCGTTACTTCTCCGGGCCGTGATCCACCTGGGCTGCGTGTGCATGGTGAGCCGGCAGCTGGTCCAGCATCTCACAGGCCGGGAGGCGGACACCTTCGCCCTGGAGCACCTGGAGATGCGTTCGCTGGCCCAGTTCAGCTACCTGGAGCCAGGTGAGGCCTCGCGGCCAGGGCGGGTCTCCGCAGGGCAGGCGGCCCAAAACGCTGACTTATCTGTTTTGCCTTCTTAGGGAGCATCCGTCACATCTACCTCTACCACCACGCCCAAGGCAGCAAGGCGCTTTTTGGCCTCTTCGTCCCCGCCCAGCGCAAGGCCTCCGTCTTCGTGCTGGACACGGTAAGGCCGGGAACCGGCGGGGTCTTTTCGGCGGACTCCCCGGGCCGGTCCCCCGTGCTGACACACCTCTGCTCTTGTCCCAGGTACGCAGTAACCAAATGCCCAACCTCGCCAACCTGTACACGGCGGAGCGCGGCAACATGGCGGAGAAAACGGGCGAGGAGCTACTCCCGCCGGATAAGCATTCCTTCGAGGTGCGGGCCGAGACCGACCCCAAGACGGTCTCCCGGGCCATCCAGCGCCTGCTGCTGGCCTACAAGGTAAGGTGCCAAGCGGTGGTGGCGGCGGCAAATTGGTGGAGGCGGACGATAAATTTTCAAACGGTACTAAACGGCTCAAGGTAGTTAAGACCGAAGCGGACGGTGAAGAACGTCAAAAAGATCTCCCCAGAGTGTGCAAACGATACTAAACGGCTCAAGATAGTTAAGACCGAAGCGGACGGTGAAGAACGTCAAAAAGATCTCCCCAGAGTGTGCAAACGATACTAAACGGCTCAAGATAGTTAAGACCGAAGCGGACGGTGAAGAACGTCAAAAAGATCTCCCCAGAGTGTGCAAACGATACTAAACGGCTCAAGATAGTTAAGACCGAAGCGGACGGTGAAGAACGTCAAAAAGATCTCCCCAAAGTTTGCAAACGATACTAAACGGCTCAAGGTATTTAAGACTGAAGCGGACGGTGAAGAACGTCAAAAAGATCTCCCCAAACTGAGTGATTGGGCAACAAAATGCCAAACGAAATTTAACGTGGATAGATGTAAAATAATGCACGTTGGGGGGAAAAATAACCCCAACTAGACATAATATGATGGGGAGCTAATTTAGCTGCAACTGATCAGGAAAGAGATCTTGGAGTCGTCATGGATCGTTCTCGGAAGACGGCAGCGGCCGTCAAAAAGGCAAACAGGATGTGAGGAATTGAGAATAAGACGGAGAATATCGTATTGCCCTTAAATAAATCCGTGGCATGCCCACATCTGGAATACTGCGTACAGATGTGGTCTCCTCTCAAAAAAGAGAGAGTGGCATTAGAAACGGTTCAGAGAAGGGCAACTAAAATGATTCGGGTCCCCTATAAGGAGAGATTAAAGAGCCGGGGAATTTTTAGCTTGGAAAAGAGATAGGATAGAGGTCTATAAAATCATGCTGAAACAAAAGACAGGACTATGCAGCTCGTAGATGGAGTCTCCCTCGCTAGAGGTGTTTAAGTCTCGGCTTGACAAAGCCCTGGCCGGGTTGATTGAGTTGGGATTGGTCCTGCCTAGAGCAGGGGGCTGGACTTGATGACCTTCTGAGGTCTCTTCCAGTTCTATGATTCTAAGACCAGACTAACACGGCTACATCTCTATTACTATAAAATCAGGAGCGGTTTTGGAGAAAGCGAATAAGGAAACGTTATTGACACGTTCCCATCATATAAGAACTAGGGGCCGCTGAATGAAACGAATGGGCAGCAGGTTTAAAACAAATCAAAGGACGTTCTTCTTCACGTGGTGCAGTCAACCTGTGGAACTCCTCGCCGGAGGAGGTGGTGAAAGCGACAGGGTTGAAAAGAGAACTAGATACTTTCATGGAGTTAAGTCCATGAATGGCTAAGGAACAGTGTCCCCGGCCTCTGTTTGTCGGAGGGTGGAGATGGACGGCAGGAGAGCGCTTGGTCGTGATCTGTTCGGTTCACTCCCTCTGGTGCACCTGGCATTGGCCAGAGTTGGGTTTTTTTAAGACCGAGAAACACCAAACAATTTTTTTGAGCAACACCAAGCATTTTTTGTTTAACAGGGGGAAAAAAAAAAGATGCCTGCCCCTTTAAGGGCAGCCATTTTGGACACTCCTCTCTGTGGCACACCTCCGACTGCTCCTTCTCCCCTACAGCTGTTCCCCCCCAGAACAGTGTGTTTTTTTAAGACCGAGGAACACCAATCTTTTTGAGCAACGCCAAGCATTTTTTGTTGAGCCAAAAAAAAAAAAGTTGCCTGCCCCTTTAAGGGCGGCCATTTTAGACTCTCATCTCTGTGGCACACCTCTGACTGCCTCTCCACGGCCCCCTCCCCCTCTTCCCCGTGCAGGACGAGCGCCGAGGCCCCACGCTGATCGCCGTGCAGTCCAACTGGGCCGTGAAGCAGCTGGCGAGCGGGATTCCCGTCTTGGAAGAGTTCCCCATGGTGCCCATGCGGGTGACGGACGACATCAGCTACGCCGTCCTGGATTGGCAGCGCCACGCCGCCCGCCGCATGATTCGCCACTACCTCAGCCTGGACACCTGCCTGTCGCAGGCCTTCGAGATGAGCAGGTTGGGTGTCCGGGGGTGGCAGGGCTGTGCCCCAGTGCGGGGAGTCGTGGCTGGCTGCGCCCTTCAGATGGGGCGGGTGGAGGTCAGCCGCCCGTCCCTCCTGCTCCCCTACCTTGGAAAAGTTTTGAGTCTTGTGTCCAGTTCTGGGCACCACATTGCAGGAAAGATTTCAGAAAATCCAAAGTAGAGCAACAAAAAAGGTCTAGAAAACACGAGTGATGAGGGAAGACTGAAAGAATCGGGCTTGTTTAGTTGGGAAAGGAAAAGGTCGAGAGGGCACACGATAGCGGTTTTCACGTATCTAAAAGGGTGTCACGAGGAGGGAGAAAACTTGTTCTCCTTGGCCTCTGAGGATAGACCAGAAGCAATGGGCTTAAACTGCAGCAAGGGAAGTTGAGGTTGGACATTAGGACAAATTTCCCGCTTGTCCGGGTGGTGAAACACTGGAATAAGTTGCCGACGGAGGTGGTGGAGTCTCCATCTCTGGAGATATTGAAGAGCAGGTTGGATAGACATGGACCAGGGATGATCTAGACCGGTGGTTCCCAACGTTTTCGAGCATACGGACCCCTTTTCAATCTATTAAAATGTCATGGACCCGCCCCTGCCTGCGGGAACGAAAAAAGAGAGAGCGGGGGAAAAAGGAAGAGGGAGAAAGGAGAGAAGAAGAGAGAACGGGAGAGAAAAAAGAGGGAGGAGAGAGAAGGAGAGAAAAAAGAGAGAGGAGACAGGGAGAGGGAGGAGGCGAGAGAACGAGAGAAAAAAGAGAAAGAAAGAACGAGAGGGGGGAGAGAAGGAGAGAGGAAAAAGGGAGGAGAGAGAACGAGAGAGGAAAAAGGGAGGAGAGAACGAAAGAGAAAGGGACAGAGGGAAAGAATGAGAGAGAGGAGAGAAATGAGAGAACGAAGAGAAAAAAGTGGGAGAGAACGAAGAGAAAGGGGGAGAGAGAACGGAAAGAGGGAACGAGCGGGGAGAGAAACAAGTGGGTGGGGGGAGAAAAAAGAGAGGAAAGAGAATGAGAGAACAAAGAGGAGAGACAATGAGAGAGAACGAGAAAGGGACGAGGGGGGGAAAAGGAAAGAACGAGAGAACGAGGATGAGAAAAAAGGGGAGAGAACGAGAGAAAAGAGAGAAGGGGAGAGAGAGAGAGAGGAGAGAGAGAATGAGAGAAAGAGGAGAGAATGAAAGAGAAAAAGGGAGGGAGAGGAAAAGAGAACGAGGGGAGGAGAGAGAAAGGGGAGAACGAGCGAGAAAAGGGGAGAGACAATGAGAGAGAATGAGAGAAAAAAGGGGAGAGACAATGAGAGAGAACGAGAGAGGGGGAAGAAGAAAATGAGAGAGAATGAGAGGACGAGAAAAAAGGAGAGGGAACGAGAGAAAAGAGGAGAGAGAACGAAAGAAAAAAGAGGAGGAGAGAAAAAAGGGGGCAGAGAACGCGAGAGAAAAAGGGAGGAGAGGAAAAGAGAACGAGGGGAGGAGAGAGAAAGAGGGGGAGGAGGAGAGGAAAAAAAGTGGGGAGAGAACGAGAGAGGGGACGAGAGAGGGGGAAAAAAGAAAACGAGAGAGAATGAGAGGACGAGAAAAAAGGAGAGAAAATGAAAGAAAAAGGAGGGGAGAGAAAGAGAGAGAATGAGAGAAAAAAGGGGACAGAGAACGAAAGAGAAAAAGGGAGGAGAGCGAGAACAAGAGAGAAAAAAGGAAGGAGAGAGGAAAAGAGAACGAGGGGAGGAGAGAAAAAAAGGGGAGAGACGATGAGAGAGAGAACGAGAGGGGGGAAAAAGAAAAAAGAGAGAATGAGAGAACAAAGAGGAGAGACAACGAGAGAGAATGAGGAAGGGGACGAGAGAGGAAAAAAGAGAATGAGAGGACGAGAGAAGAGAGAGAGAACGAGAGAGAGAAAGAGGACGAGAGAAGAACGAGAGGAAGGCGAGATTTAGACTGCGGTTTTTGTCAGGAAAAGCTATGCAAAATGCTCTTTTTCCGATTTATTTATTTTTTCCCCGGAAGAGGCTTTTCTGAAATTCGGCCCGTCTGCAGTGGGCCAAATTTCGGAAAAGCCTCGTCTTTCGGAGGAATCCTTATACCTTGTGGAACGAGGAAGACCGGGCTCCCCGAAAGAGCTAATTGGCTCTTCTACAAAAAGAAGCGAAAAAGCAAACGCGTTCCCTGGATACAGCAGGGGGGGGTTCTGGGATACTGGAGGTATCCCGGAAAACCCCCCGCGGCGTAGACATAGCCAGAGAGAGAAAAAGAAAGGATCGGGCTTGTTGCAATGGGTCGGATCTTTATTTTTAAACTCCCCACGGACCCCCTACAGCTCGGGACCCCCTGATCTAGACGGTGCTTGGTCCGGGCGGGGGACGGGACCGGCCGCCCTCTCCCGTGCTAGCGCGCTCTGATCCCCCGCCGTAGATACTACCACATCCCCATCGGGAACCTCCCCGACGACATCTCCACCTTCGGGTCCGACGTCTTCTTCGCCCGCCACCTGCGGCGGCACAACCACCTGCTGTGGCTGTCGCCCGCGGCCCGCCCGGACCTGGGGGGCAAGGAGGCCGACGACAACCGGCTGGTGATGGAGTTCGACGACCGAGCCTCGGTGGAGATCAACAACCCGGGCTGCTACTCCACCGGTGAGGGGCGGGACCCGCCGCTAGCGACGGGCCGGCTGGCCCCTGCCACCTCGCCGTGGGGCGGCCCTAGTGACTCGCTGGGGCTAGCAGGTGTCTGGCCTGGGGCTTCCTGGCGAGTTTCCTGGGTCTTCGCGTCGGCTGAGGGGCGGGACCTCCTAGGCTCCGCCCACACAACCTGAGGAGCCCTCTGGTTGGTGGTAGGCTTCAGGCTCCGCCCACTCCCCCTGTGGCCGGCTGAGGAGGTTTCTGGCTCCGCCCATGCCCCCTGTGGTCAGCTGAGGATTCTGGCTCCGCCCATTCCCCCAAGGAGCCGGTGGGTTTCTGGCTCCTCCCACGCCCCCTCTGGCCAGCCGAGGAACCCTCTGGTTGGTGGCGGGCTTCAGGCTCCGACCACACCACCTGTGGCCAGCCAAGGAGCCCCCTGGGTGGTGGTGTGTCTCTGGCTCCGCCCACATGCCCTGTGGTCAGCCGAGGAGGTTTCTGGCTCCGCCCATTTCCCCCAGAGAGCCGGTGGGTTTCTGTCTCCTCCCACGCCCCCTCTGGCCAGCCGAGAAGCCCTCTGGTTGGCGGCGGGCTTCAGGCTCCGCCCACGCCCCCTGTGGCTGGCTGAGGTTTCTGGCTCCTCCCCCGTCTCCTCTGGCCAGCCGAGAAGCCCTCTGGTTGGCGGCGGGCTTCAGGCTCCGCCCACGCCTCCTGTGGCCAGCCAAGGAGCCCCCTAGGTGGTGGTGGGTCTCTGGCTCCGCCCACATGCCCTGTGGTCAGCCGAGGAGTTTTCTGGCTCCGCCCATTTCCCCCAGAGAGCCGGTGGGTTTCTGGCTCCTCCCACGTCTCCTCTGGCCAGCCGAGAAGCCCTCTGGTTGGCGGCGGGCTTTAGGCTCCGCCCACGCCTCCTGTGGCCAGCTGAGGAGGTTTCTGGCTCCGCCCATTCCGCCAGGGAGCCAGTGGGTTTCTGGCTCCTCCCACGCCCCCTCTGGCCAGCCGAGGAACCCTCTGGTTGGTGGCGGGCTTCAGGCTCCGCCCACACCACCTGTGGCCAGCCAAGGAGCCCCCTGGGTGGTGGTGGGTCTCTGGCTCCGCCCACACGCCCTGTGGTCAGCCGAGGAGGTTTCTGGCTCCGCCCATTTCCCCCAGAGAGCCGGTGGGTTTCTGGCTCCTCCCACGCCCCCTCTGGCCAGCCGAGAAGCCCTCTGGTTGGCGGCGGGCTTCAGGCTCCGCCCACGCCTCCTGTGGCCAGCTGAGGAGGTTTCTGGCTCCGCCCATTCCCCCAGAGAGCCAGTGGGTTTCTGGCTCCTCCCACGCCCCCTCTGGCCAGCCGAGAAGCCCTCTGGTTGGCGGCGGGCTTCAGGCTCCGCCCACGCCCCCTGTGGCTGGCTGAGGTTTCTGGCTCCTCCCACGTCTCCTCTGGCCAGCCAAGGAGCCCTCTGTTTGGCGGCGGGCTTCAGGCTCCGCCCACGCCTCCTGTGGCCAGCTGAGGAGGTTTCTGGCTCCGCCCATTCCGCCAGGGAGCCGGTGGGTTTCTGGCTCCTCCCACGCCCCCTCTGGCCAGCCGAGGAGCCGTCTGGTTGGTGGCGGGTTTCAGGCTCCGCCCACGCTCCCTGCGGCTGGCCGAGGCGCCCCCTGGTGGTAACAGGTTCCTAGACTTGTTGTGGTCCCAGCTGGCGTGCGGCGTGCCAGCCCAGACGCAGCTGCAATTCCGGGCTGGGCCCAGCGCTTCCTCCAAGAGTTGGGGAGCTGGGGGACCCAGGCGGGAGTCCAGCGTGGCTGTGGCGAGGGGCATTGCTGCTCCGCCCCCTCTCGCCCTCCTTGACGGGCGGCTTCTCCTCCAGTGTGTGTGGAGCTGGACCTCCAGAGCCTAGCCGTGAACACAATCCTGCAGTCCCACCACATCAACGACATGGAGGGCGCCGCCAGCACCAGCGTCAGCTTCGACGTCCTCCCGCAGGCCTCCCTCGAGGACATGGTGACGGGCAACCAGGCGGCCGGCCTCCCGGCCAGCTACGACGAGACCGCCCTGTGCTCCAACGCCTTCAGGTGCGGCCCGGCTCCGCAGGGAGCGCCGCTAAGGGCCGTCTCCGGCCCGTGTGTTGTGCGGCTGGCGGAGCAGGAGGCATCTCCCCAACCTGGAGTTTTGGCCATTCTGTGGGGGCGGGGATGCTAGAGCGCAGACTCCGTCTTGGGTGGGGGGGAGCTTCTGGGGTTCCTCTGGTGGCATCTAGAGGACATTGGTGGCATCTGGAGGACGTTGGTGGCATGTGGGGTTCCTCTGGTGACATCTAGAGGACATTGGTGGCATGTGGGGTTCCTCTGGTGGCATCTAGAGGACATTGGTGGTATCTGGAGGACGGTGGCATGTGGGGTTCCTCTGGTGGCATCTAGAGGACGTTGGTGGCAGCTGGGGTTCCTCTGGTGGCATCTGGAGGATGTTGGTGGCATGTGGGGTTCCTCTGGTGGCATCTGGAGGATGTTGGTGGCATCTGGGGTTCCTCTGGTGGCATCTAGAGGACGTTGGTGGCATGTGGGGTTCCTCTGGTGGCATCTAGAAGAGGTTGGTGGCATCTAGAGGACATTGGTGGCATGTGGGGTTCCTCTGGTGGCATCTGGAGGACGTTGGTGGCATCTGGGGTTCCTCTGGTGGCATCGGGAGGACGTTGGTGACATGCCACCAACGTCCTCCAGATACCACCAACATCCCCCCGATGCCACCAGAGGAACCCGACATCAGGGGGAGGTTGGTGGCATCTGGGGTTCCTCTGGTGGTATATGGGGTTCCTCTGGTGACATCTGGAGGACGTTGGTGGCATCTGGAAGACGTTGGTGGCGTCTGGGGTTCCTCTGGTGGCATCGGGAGGAGGTTGGTGGCATCTGGGGTTCCTCTGGTGGTATGTGGGTTCCTCTGGTGGCATCGGGAGGAGGTTGGTGGCATCTGGGGTTCCTCTGGTGGTATGTGGGTTCCTCTGGTGGCATCTGGAGGAGGTTGGTGGCATTTAGAAGACGGTGGTCTCCCTCTCTCCCGGCAGGATCCTGAAGAGCATGGTGGTGGGCTGGGTGAAGGAGATCACACAGTACCACAACGTCTACGCCGACCACCAGGTGATCCACTTCTACCGCTGGCTCCGCTCCCCGGCCTCCCTGCTGCACGACCCGGCCCTGCACCGCACCCTCCACACCATGATGAGGAAGCTCTTCCTGCAGTGCGTGAGGGCCAGGAGGGGTGGGGAGGAGCTGGCCTACTGGGTCCGTGCACGCCAACGGGAGGACCCCCCTCCCTCGGCCAGGTCGCCCCTCACGTCTTCCCTCTCCCCAGGCTGGTGGCCGAGTTCAAGCGCCTCGGCTCCACGGTGGTCTACGCCAACTTCAACCGTCTCGTCCTGTGCACCAAGAAGCGGCGCATCGAGGACGCCCTGGCCTACGTGGAGTACGTCACCAACAGGTGGGCCAAGACGCCGGGGCCCGTGGAGATGCGGACGCTGCCCCTTCCTCCCCTGGCCTCTGCAGGGCAGAGCCGGTGCCCGACTCCCCTAGTCCCTCAAAGCCAGCAGGGCTGACCATCGTCTCTTTCCCTCCAGCATTCACTCCAAGGAGATCTTCCACTCCCTGACCATCTCCTTCTCCCGTTGCTGGGAGTTCCTGCTGTGGATGGACCCAACGAACTATGGGGGCATCAAGGGCAGGGTGCCCTCCAGTGCCCCCTCAGCGGAGGTAAGAGTCTGGGCGGGGCAGAGGGCTGGGTGGAGGGCCGCCGGGCCAGGCATGGGGCCGATCTCTTCTGCCCGGGACCCTTTGTAGGCGGAGGCCAACAGAAGGCAAGAAGAGTCTGAGGAGGAGGAGGAGAAAGATCAAGAGGAGACCAGCGTGGAGGACTTGCTGGAGAACAACTGGAACGTGGTGCAGTACCTCCCCCAGGCGGCCTCCTGCCAGAACTACTTCCTCATGATCGTGTCGGGTGAGTGCGCCCCGGGGGGGCTCGCCTGGTGGGTGCCCGCCATAGCGGGGAGCGTGGCGCAAGGCAAATCTTCAAAAAAGGGAAGAAGGACGATCCAGGGAATTATAGGCCGGTCAGTCTTACCTCGATTCCTGGAAAAATCATGGCAGGGATCCTTAAGGAATCCATATTGTGGCATTTGGATGAGAGGAAAGTGATTAGGAATAGTCAGCATGGATTCACAAAGGGCAAGTCGTGCCTGACCAATCGGATTAGCTTATGGTGAGGTAACCGGCTCGGTGGACATGAGGAAGTCAGTGGATGTGATAGACCTTGACTTTAGCCAGGCTTTCGATACGATCGCCCTCAATATTCTTGCCAGCAAGTGAAGGGAATGTGGACTGGATAAATGGACGGTAAGATGGATAGAAAGATGGCTAGAAGGCCGGGCCCAGCGGGTAGTGATCAACGGCTCGAGGTCAGGATGGCGGTCGGTTTCTAGCGGAGTGCCCCAAGGTTCGGTTCTAGGACCGGTTTTGTTCAACATCTTTATTAATGACCTGGATGAGGGAATGGATTGCACCCTCAGCAAGTTTGCGGATGACACTAAGCTAGGGGGAGAGGTAGATACGCTGGAGGGCAGAGATAGGGTCCAGAGTGACTTAGACAGATTGGAGGATTGGGCCACAAGAAATCGGATGAGGTTCAACAAGGACAAGTGCAGAGTCCTGCACTTGGGACGGAAGAATCCCAAGTATTGTTACAGGCTGGGGACCGACTGGCTAAGTAGCAGTTGTGCAGAAAAGGCCCTGGGGGTTACAGTGGATGAGAAGCTGGAGATGAGCCAACAGGGCGCCCTTGTAGCCAAGAAGGCGAATGGCATATTCGGTTGCATTAAGAGGAACATCGCCAGCAGATCCAGAGATGTCATTATTCCCCTTTATTCGGCTTTGGTGAGGCCACATCTGGAGTATTGTGTCCAGTTCTGAGCTACAGAAAGGACGGGGACGCATTGGAGAGGGTCCAGCGGAGGGCGACCAAACTGATTCGGGGGCTGGAGCATATGACCTACGAGGAGAGGCTGAGGGAGTTGGGTTTGTTTAGTCTGCAGAAGAGAAGAGTGAGGGGGGATTTGAGAGCAGCTGTCAACTTCCTGAAGGGAGGTTCCAAAGAGGCTGGCGAGAGGCTGTTCTCAGTCGTGACAGATGCAGAACAAGGAGCAATGGGCTCAAGTTGTGGCGGGAGAGGTCCAGGTTGGATATTAGGAAAAACGATTTCACTAGGAGAGTGGGGAAGCCCTGCGATGGGTTCCCTAGGGAGGGGGTGGAGTCTCCATCCCTAGAGGTGTTTAAGTCTCGGCTTGACAAAGCCCTGGTTGGGTTGATTGAGTTGGGATTGGTCCTGCCTAGAGCAGGGCACTTGATGACCTTCTGAGGTCTCTTCCAGTTCTATGATTCTAAGTGTCCATCTTGCTCCCCTCTTCCCCAGCCTACGTCGTCGCCGTGTACCACAGCATGAAGGAGGAGCTCCGGCGCAATGCCCCCGGCGCCACCCCGGTCCGGAGACGAGCCGGCAGCCAGGCCTCCCAGGAGCCCGCGGGTGAAGCGGGCGCCCTGCCCGGTGAGTGAACCCTTCCCGCCAGGAAGCGAGCTACCCCGGTGCATCCAGTTGGCTGAAAGTGCCTCTTCTCCCTTCAGGCGTGATCACTTTCTCTCAGGACTACGTCGCCAACGAGCTCACCCAGAGCTTCTTCACCATCATCCAGAAGATCCAGAAGAAGGTGACCGGCTCCCGCCACGCCACGCTGCCCTCGGACATGTTCCCGGTCCTGCCCGGCTCCTACCTGCCGCTCAACAACCCGGCGCTGGAATTCGTCAAATACGTCTGCAAGGTGGGCCTTCCGGCTGGAGTTCCTTCCGCCTGCCCGGGACCCGTCTGCGGCAGGTGGCTCATACAGCTCTCCCCTCCGGTAGGTGCTGTCCTTGGACGCCAACATCACCAACCAGGTGAACAAACTCAAACGAGACCTGCTCCGCCTGGTGGACGTGGGCGAGTTCTCGGAGGAGGCCCAGTTCCGCGACCCCTGCCGCTCCTACGTCCTCTCCGAAGTCATCTGCCGCAACTGCAACTTCTGCAGGGACCTGGACCTATGCAAAGAACCAGGCGTGTCTCAGGTACTGGGGGCTTGCCCAGCCCGGGGCCTTGCTGGGCTGGACTTGGGCACGTGTCCCTCTGACCCTGTCTCTGCCCATAGGATAGCGCTGTGCCGCCCGGCTGGGTGTGCTCCAATTGCCAGGCAGAGTATGACCGCGACGGCATCGAAATGGCTCTGGTGGAGGCCCTGCAGAAGAAGCTGATGGCCTTCACGCTCCAGGACTTGGTGAGAATCAGACAATCGTAGAATCTTAGAACGGGAAGGGACCTCAAGAGGTCATCGAGTCCCGTCCTCTGCCCTCACGGCAGGACAAAGCCCCATCTAGACCATCCCTGGTAGATGTCTACAGAATCATAGAACTGGAAGGGACCTCAGGAAGTCATCAAATCTAGACCCCTGCTGTCACGGCAGGACCAAGCCCCACCTAGACCATCCCTGGTAGATGGCTATATAATCACAGAATCCTAGAACCTCAAGAGGTCATCAAATCCATCACTTGTCCTCATGGCAGGACCAAGCACTGTCTAGACTATCCCTGGTAGATATCTACAAAGCCATAGAACTGGAAGGGACCTCGAGAGGTCATCATGTCCAGTCCCCTGCCCTCATGACAGGACCAAGCAACATCTAGACCATCCCTAGTAGATGTCTGTAGAATCCCAGAAACGGAATAGGCCTCGAGAGATCATCAAGTCCCATCCCCTGCCCTCACAGCAGGACTAAGCCCCATCTAGACCATCCCTGGTAGATGTCTACAGAATCATAGACCTGGAAGGGACCTCAAGAAGTCATCAAATCTAGTTCCCTGTCCTCCCGGCAGGACCAAGCACGGTCTAGAGTTAGACCATCCCTGGTAGATATCCATGGAATCATAGAACTGGAAGGGACCTCGCAATGTCATCGAGTCCCGTCCCCTGCCATCACGGCAGGACCAAGCCCCATCTAGACCATCCCTGGTAGATGTCCATGGAATCATAGAACTGGAAGGACCTCAAGAAGTCATCAAATCTAGTTCCCTGTCCTCCCGGCAGGACCAAGCACGGTCTAGAGTTAGACCATCCCTGGTAGATATCCATAGAATCCTAGAAATGGAAGGGACCTCGCAATGTCATCGAGTCCCGTCCCCTGCCCTCATGGCAGGACCAAGCCCCATCTAGACCATCCCTGGTAGATGTCTACAGAATCATAGACCTGGAAGGGACCTCAAGAAGTCATCAAATCTAGTTCCCTCGCCTCCCGGCAGGACCAAGCACGGTCTAGAGTTAGACCATCCCTGGTAGATATCCATGGAATCATAGAACTGGAAGGGACCTCGCAATGTCATCGAGTCCCGTCCCCTGCCATCACGGCAGGACCAAGCCCCGTCTAGACCATCCCTGGTCGATGTCTATCCAACCTACTCTTCAATATCTCCAATGATTGAGATTCCACAACCTCCCTGGGCAATTTATTCCAGTGTTTCACCACCCTGCCAGGTAGGAAGTTTTTCCTAATGTCCAACCTCAACCACCCTTGCTGCAGTTTAAGCCCCTTGCTTCTGTCCAATCCTCAGAGGCCAAGGAGAATAATTTTTCTCCCTCCTTATAACGCCCTTTTAGATATTTGAAAACTGCTATCACATCCCCTCTCCGTCTTCTCCTTTCCAAACTAAAGCCCAGTTCTTTGTCTTCCCTCCTCACTCATGTTCTCTAGAGCAGTGTTTCTCAACCAGTGGTCCGAATTCCCACGGGGGACTCGAGAGAAGTCTGGAGGGAGAGGGGTGTCAACACCACTGACATTTGGAGAAAACGATTTTTGTGTTGAAGCGCTATGAAACGTATTCTTTTTGTACTTTTTACACGCCAACATTTCATCGCCCGCCTGGCTATGCTGAAGGGCTGTGTCTAGACTGGCAAGTTTTTCCGCAAAATCGTCTGATTTTTGCGGGAAAAACTTGCCAGCTGTCTACACTGGCCGCTTGAATTTCCGCAAGAACACGGACGATCTCATGTAAGATCGTCAGTGTTCTTGCGGAAATACGATGCTGCTCCCGTTCGGGCAAAAGTCTTTTTCTGAAAAACTTTTGCGCAAAACGGCCAGTGTAGACAGCACAGTCGTGTTTTCGGCAAAAAAAGCCCCAGTCGCGAAAATGACGATCGGGGCGTTTTTGCGGAAAGCGGCGTCTGGATTGGCCACGGACGCTTTTCCGCAAAAAGTGCTTATGCGGAAAAGCATCCTGCCAATCTAGACGTGCTTTTCCGAAAATGCTTTTCACGGAAAAGTTTTCCGTTAAAAGCATTTCCGGAAAATCATGCCAGTGTAGATGTAGCCAATCGGAGTAGAGCGGAAGAACGACTTCTTGTGTCTTGCTCACCCCACTCCTGGAGGTGCGTCCCAGTATCACGTTGGCTGTTTTTGGCAACCGAGTCGCACTGGTGCCTCATATTTAGCTTGTGGTCCACTCGGATCCCTTTTTGCAGGACTCGTTCCTAAGAGCGCCCACACTGGGTCAAACCAAAGGTCCGTCTAGCTCTGTGTCCTGTCGGCCGACAGTGGCCAATCCCAGATGCCCTAGAGGGACGGAACACAAACGGAATCATCATGGGATCCTGTCGTGTTGCCCGTTTCCAGACAAACCGAGGCGAGGGACACCGTTCCTACCCATCCTGGCCAACCTCACTTCCAGGAATCTATCTATGTAGCTCTTTTTTGAACACTGCTCATGTCCTAGTCTTTCCTGCATCCTCTGGCGAGGAGTTCCACAGGTTGGCAAAAACAGACTCGCTTCCCATTCTGTGCCAAACGGAGTGTTCTTTCCGACGGGGAGGGCTCTGCATTGGTACGCCCTGTGGCCGGCACCAGAACCGCACGAGGCGAGCATGGCAGATCTCCGCCCTAAGCAAATCTCTTCCGCTCCCAGGTGTGCCCCAAGTGCAAAGGCGTGAAGGAGGCTCACATGCCCATCTACTGCAGCTGCGCCGGGGACTTCACCCCGATGATCTCCACCCAGGTAGGTCCTTCCCCCACCCTGGCCCTCTCCTGCCTCCCCCGCCACATCAGGGCAGGGCTTCCTGATGTTCCTGACTCTTCCCTGTGCGCCGGCAGGCCTTCGTGGACCAGATCCACGTCTTCCGCAGCATCGCCCAGCACTTCGGCATGGCCCACCTGCTGGAGACCGTCGAGTGGCTGCTGCAGATGAACCCCCAGCTCCGGCGATGACGGAGGAGGGCCGCCGATGGTGGCAGCGGTGGGATGACCCGCAGCGAGAGGCCGCTGTTAAGTCTGAGCTTGGACCTGCTCAAAGACCCCACTCAAAGGCCCCTTTTTCCAGCAGCCTCGGGCATCGTGGGCACCTGGGCTTGCCCGCGACAGCCGAAATCCCAGCTCGGCCAGGCCCGCCCGAGGGGGCTGGAGAGGGACAAATGCATGGGGCTGGCAGGCAAATTGGGGGCGGGGGGCACCCATCTCTGGCACGGACTGTGGCCGCTGGCACCCGGCAGCTCTCCTTTCGGTGCCCTGTCCTACAGGATGGGCGGCTGATACGGTGGGGGTAGTGGGGGGGGGGTGTTTTTTTATTGGGATGTTTGATAATTGGGAATAAAGTGCCTCTAACGAGCTGCCCCCGTTGTGGGGGGTGGGCAGGGGGCCGTACGGGGCGCGATGCGACAGCCGAGGACGCGGCGGGCACGGGAGCATCCGGCAGCATCCTTTGAACACGCGTTCGAGTCGATTCAGATTGGTCCCCCACTCGCCCACGGCCTGACGGTTTTCTCTGTCGGGTGGCTCCGGGGACCCTCCTGCATCCCTGATTGGAAAGGAGAAGAGCCCGTTTCCCGGTGTTGGCCAGCAGGGGGCGCAGGTCGCCTGCTTTTGCGGCCGCCTGGGGAGCTGGGAACGCTCTGGTGTGTCAGTTTCTGGCCCGGGGGTCGCTGGTCACGTCCCACCCCGCCTGAGCCGTAATTTCTGTGGGTCTGCTCCCTTTGAGATGTTGGACTCTGCCCCCTTTTCCCCGCCCCGATTTATAGCTGGCGTCGCACACACCCACCCCTGCCCCACCTTTTTGTTATGGAAATATTATGCAGCGATTTTCCCCCCCCCCCCCGCCCTGTACCCACTCCCTGATTCCTTGCGCCCCAGTGTGCTGGGGTGGGGGGGGCGGGCGGGGAGCCACCAGGGCCCCATCTCTGCAGAGCCCAGACCTGCTGTGGAAAAACCAAGCCCCTGCCCTCCTAAATCAAACACCTATGTGCATTTCCTCCCCGCCAATGCTGCCCCCTACCTAAACACTATACCCCCCCTGCCCCCCATCCTATGTGCCTGGGCTCTGCCTTAGAACGGCCACACCAGGGAGGGAAGTGGGGTCTTTGAGCAGATCCAAGCTCAGACTTAACAGCGGCCTCTCGCTGCGGGTCATCCCACCGCTGCCACCATCGGTGATCCCACCGCTGCCCCCACCGGTGGGCCACGGGTTGACCAGACAGGGGAAAGGGATCTCTCTTGCAAGGGCCAGATGCACAGTCAGCCCATGCAGCAGCTGCGCCTTCCCTCCCCCGGCGTGACTGGGAACTGGAGCTGGCCGGCCGGGGCCGAGAAACCCGACCCTAATGGTCCTGTGTCGGGAATCGCGCTGAAGGAGACGCCGGCCGGCCGTTCTGGGAAGCAGCGCTTCCTGCCGGTGCGTGTCGGCTGTGAATTCCCCTCCCAGGACTCCCACGCTGGGTTGGGCGGTTCAAGATCTGTGGCCACCCACGGCAGCCCCCGGCGCAAGGTGGAAAGGCCCCACACAGCAGGCGGACGGGGCTCGGTGAGCCGTAGCGATCCCTGCAGGTAGATCAGGTCTCTGCCTTGTGAGGGAGAGCATGGATTGCTCTTGAGACTCCAGGAATTAAATAGAAGCCTCCAGGAAGCTGTCGTGAGCCAGCTCGAACCTCGATCAGAGCTGTCGATGAACGGCACAGCCGATCCGTGCAGTAAGCCGGTGGGTGTGCAAAATGCCAGCGTGGGAGGTCGTGGTATTTGCCTGCCCACCAGTGTTTCTTTCCTGGGGGCTTTGGCGTGTAGTGAAATCGTGGCCCGGCGTCTGATCTACGTGAGTCACCGTGAACGTGCCCACTTGTGTGTCTACGCTACACCGCAGCCGACCCCACACGCGACAGCCCTCGATGCCAAAACCGGGTCTGTCGTTTTCTTCCCTGTCCCGTTTTCTAGCAGAATTCACTAGTTTGGAAGCACGTGAATCAGCAACGGAACCTACGCCCGCTTCCCGGCGCACGTGGTGCTTTCGCACGCTTGTGTGTCGGTGCGAGACGTGTGAAATGATTCAGTGGATGTGCCTTATTTTTACCGGCAGCGGACGGACGGTGCCGGTGTGAGCGGGCTTAGCGCTTCTGGCTCTGTCTTTAACGCCGTTGCCTCGTGACGAAATCGACCACGAGAGACCGCCACCGCCCCCATCTTCTGCTCCTGGGACCTTCCTCTCAGCCCTGCCCAAAGGCAGCTGGTCTCCTTCCCTTCTTCCCGCAGCGGATCGGGACCCAGCATCCCGTTAAGAGCAGAAATAACTTTCCGCCGCTTTCTCAAGCCAATCGGAGACGTCCCCGACTCGGCTCTTGGATTCTGGGGGGGACGTAGCAGGACTCTGTCCCCTTGCTTGTGAAACCAAGCTGCCTGCAGCCGAGATGCCAAAGGCTTGTGGCTTCCAAGCTGCCCCTGCCCCATTTCCCGGTGGGGCTGGCGCCAGAGGTCTCGGGAGCAAGCTGCTAATGCGCTGAGTTTTGCCGCAGACGCAGAAGAGCCGGCAAATGTGATTATACTTGGCTCCTCTGAGCTTCCTCTCAATTACCTCCCTGCCTCTTTCTAATTGACTTAACGCGCTGGCCGGGCACTTAGCGGTCCCCAGGGTGCATGGGGGGGCCGGATCCAAAGGAGGCAGGGGTTGGAGTGGGTGATGGGGGAGGGAGGCCTGGTTGGGAAGGTGGCGGATTGTGGCTGGGCTTAGACACGGCTCTCCCGGCCTTCCCACAGCGCCCCCTGCTGGCACATCTGCTGCGCCCGCACTCCTGGTAAAGGGGTACCCAGGGAATTATAATTTCCCCCACCACCACCAGCCACTGCTCCTGCCTGGGTGTCTAGCCCCCCACCCCCCCGTTGAGGACCGCAAGGCTGCCAGTAGATGCGGCTAAGCTGGTGTTCCCACCCCACACCCTCGGTGCTAACTGGAGTGCAGTTGGCAACGCCCCATCAGGGGAAGTAGGTGGGCGTGGCACCGGACTAGCGCCCACCCACCTGCATTCTGGCCTCCTAGGAGCTGATCCAGCCGTGGCGGGTCTTAGGGGGTGTTGAGGCTGTCCAGCTGTAGAGCGAGTTCCTGGCTGAGCTCTGCGGCCCAGGGGTGAAATCCGGACTGGGCTGGGGGCGTTCCTGGCCTCCCGCCTTGTAACAGTTGTGTGGGGCACCGCTGTGAGGATCGAATCGGGGCCAACGGCTTAGAACCAGGGCTCCCTGCGGCCCAAGTCGGGGGGGATCCTCCGTGAGGCACCAAACCAGTCACACACGCACCCCTCTGGCCGGCAAGAAATCCCACAAGCAACCCCCGTCGACACTCCGGTTGTACCTGGGCCGCCCCCTATCTTCCACAGGTGAGAGGTTATGAAATGATTTGGGGTTGGGAACGGGTCCCATATGAAGAGAGATTAAAGAGAACGGGGACTTTTCAGCGTGGAAAAGAGGAGAGTGAATAAGGAAAAGTTATTGACTTGTTCCCATCGCATAAGAACGAGAGGCAGCAGGTTTAAAAGAAATCAAAGGAAGTTCTTCACACAGCGCACAGTCAACTTGTGGAACTCCTCGCCGGAGGAGGTTGTGAAGGCCAGGATTATATCAAGGCTGAAAAGAGAACTAGCTACGTTCATGGAGGTTAAGTCTATTGATGGCATTAGCCAGGATGGGTAAGGATTGGTGTCCCTAGCCTCTGTTTGGAGAAGGATGGCAGGAGAGAGATCGCTTGGTCGTTACCTGTTCGATTCACTCCCTCTCGGCAATTTGGTATTGGCCACTGTCGGCAGACAGGCTACTGGACTGGATGGATCTTTGGTCTGACTCAGTACGGCCGTTCCTATGAAAACCACAGGATGAAAAGTCTAGAGCAGTGGTTCCCAACCTGTGGTCCACGGACCCTTGGCGGTCCACGGCGGTACCCCAGGGGTATGGGGGACCTTTAAAAATAAGAATCGGGCCCACCACGGTGGGCCCAAGTCTTTCTTTGTCTTGTTTTCTCTTTTCCTCTTTCCCCCTCACCTTTCTTTTCTTGTATTTATTTCTCCTTTTTTCTTTCCCTGTTTCCCTTTCTCCTTTTTTCTCATGTATTTTTTTTCTTTTTTCCCCCCATCTCTTTTTTCCTTTTTCCCTCTTTTCTTTTTTCTCTTGTATTTTTTTCTTTTCTTTTCTCTCTCTTCTTGTTTCCCTCTTTTCTTTAAATTTTTTTCTCCCTTTCAATCTCTCTCTTTCTCTCTCTCTCTCTTTTTTCCTGTTTTCCTCTCTTTTCTTTTTTCTCTTTTAGGCTAGGTCTACACTACAGCGTTTTGAGGCAATTTTTCCGCAAAAACTTGCGGAGCGTCCACTCTTCAAGCACGTTTTTCCGTAAGTAAAATGAAAGAACGCGGGGATTTGCAGTGTAGGTATTCTTCCTTCTACGAGGAATAACTCCTTTTTGCACAAGATCGGGGCCTGGAAAAAGATGTGTGTGGATGGGGATCTTGCGCAAAAAGGCGTGTGGGGCTGGGAACGGGGGTTTTTTTGTGCAAAAAGAGACAATCGAAAAAAGCACAGGTGCCTTGGTGGTCATTCTGTAAATAGAAATCGGAGTTTCCTTTTGAGAGAGTCTCCAGGCAGTCTGGATGCGCTCTTGCGCAAAAGCGCATTGCTTTTTTGAGGCGCTTTTGCAGTGTGGATGCGCTTTTGTACAAGACATTTTTGTGGAAGATTTGTTCTGCCAAAAGGTTCTTGCACATGAAGCCTGCACTGTAGACATCCTCTCTTTTTTCTCCTTTTCTTTACTCTCTTGTTCTGTCTTGTATCCCTTTTTTCTTTCTCTTTTTTCTTATTCTTTTTTCGTCTCTTTTTCTCTTTTTTTGTTTCCTCTTTTTTTTCTCTCTGGCAGGAAAGGAAGGCAATCCGTGAAATTTTAATCGATTGAAAAGGGGTCCGTATGCTCAAAAAGGTTGGGAACCATTAGTCTAGAAGACGTGACCTATGAGGGACGACTGAAAGAATTGGGTTTGGTTAGTTTCGATAACAGTAGACTGAGAAGGGACAGGATAGTAGCTTTCAAGTGTTACAAAGAGGAGGGAGAAAAATTGTTCTCTGAGGACAGGACAAGAAGCAATGGGCTTAAACTGCAGCAAGGGAGGTTTAGGTTGGACATTAAAGGTGTGTCTAGACTACAGGGTTTTGTCGACAAACGTGGACTTTTGTTGACAAAACTATATCTGCATCTACACTGCCTTTGAGTTATGTCAACATAACGTTGACAAAACTCAGCCATTTTGTCGACGTATGTAAACCTCATTCTACGAGGAGTAACGCCTTTTGTCGACAGAGTTCTGTCGATAGAAGGCATTATTGCATCTATACTGTCCTTTGCGTCCACACTGTTATGTCGACAAAGCGGCTTGCTTTGTCGACAGAACTGGATGTCGTCTAGACGCTCTTTGTCGACAGAAGCTTTGTCGACAGTATCTGTCGACAAAACCCTGTAGTCTAGACATACCCTAAGAAAAACTTCCTACCTGTCCGTGTGGTGAAACACTGGGATAAATGGCCAAGGGTGGTTGTAGAGTCTCCGTCACTGGAGATATTGAAGATCAGATTGGGTAGACTTCTACCAGGGATGGTCTAGGCGGTGCTTGGTCCTGCCATGAAGGCAGGGGACAGGACTTGACCTCTTGAGGCCCCTTCCAGTTCTAGTGTGCTATGAACAATCGCCCCAAATTCCCTTGGACACTCCAGCATTGGCTGTACTCCAACCAGCCCCGCTGTTTCCACAGGTAATATGGTCTGAAAACCCACCTCACCCGATCCAAACAGGTTCTTCCAGTCCCGAAGGGCCCGCCCACCCAGTCAACATAGGCCTCAGATCTGCCCCAAAAGAACCCGCCGAGCCAATCCTCTAGAATCTACCATCTACGGGTTTATTGAGGAAGAAGAAAGAAAAGGTTGAGCGTAGGGTCGTTAAAGGAAGCTCGTGACATACATCAATCCCCAAGGTCTTAGTCGAGACGGAACAAACTGCCGACTTCAACGTCTCCGGAGTACGTCTGATGTCAAGATGGGTCAACCAATCCTTCCGAGTTCTTTATCATGAAGATACGGCTGAAGTTCAGAGCAGGCATGAAGACAGATGGTGGCAGGATCCATCCATAATTTTGCCCACGGGGAGGGAAATCCTTTGTCCTCCTGGGTGAAGAGACCTGCCCGGAGGGAGCCGGTCCCGTGCTCAACAAAGTTGGCCATGGTCCTTTGGAAGCAACTAGCAGAATTCAGAAGTTTCTTGGCTGCTGTTATGGGCCATTTTTCACGCCACCACCCCTCGCAAGTAGGGGGGGACCCTTGCCGCCCTCTCCCAGAGCGAAATGTCGAAAAACGAGGGCCGGGACCGTCGGCGTAACTTCGCAAACCAAAATCCTACAAGCACAGGCATCACGGAAGTTGAGTTGGCAAAGTGGGCGCTTTCCTTGGCCACCGCCCTCGGCCCCGAATCTGGAGCACCCCCCCGCCTCGCCATGCCTACTAACATCCGACAATGTCACAGCAGCAGGTGGGGGGGCGGAGGAAGCTCAGAGCGGTCTGGAACCCGGGGGGCCGGCCGAGAGACCCAGCCGGGGCAGGCGTCTTCCATGGTGCCTGCTGGTGGGGTCTTCTCCACACAACTGGACATCTGGCCGGATAGAGGAGAGGGAGCAGTTAATGACTCAGGCTTGGTCCATGGCTTCCTGCTAGGATTTCTCACTAGAGGCAGTGGAGTCTAGTGGTGGGAGCCGGGATGGCTTTGCTCCAGCTGTGCTGTGATGTGGACAGTAACCCCCCACCACCGTGCCGGGGAAGGGGGCCATGGTAGGTCCCTCCCAGCCTGGCACGAGCAAGGGGCCGGGATGGTACCTGGTCGAATTTGCAGGTGCTGTACACCTCGTTCTTGTTCATGAAGGTCAGTAAGATCCAATCGCAGAGGAAGGAGCCCTGGTGTGGGGGTGGGGAGAGAGACCAGAGAAAAGGGGTCAGTGCCCAAGAGAGCCCTGGGGGGGGCAGGAGACGGGGGCAGCGCCCTGGCACGTACTCACCACTCCCACCGAGGTCAGCGCCGTGGCCAGGTTGATGATGGTGGGGATCAGGCTGAACTTGCCCGCCTAGGCAGTAGGAGAGAGGTGTCGGCCTTCCCCAACTGGGCAGGGGAGCTGGCGACGGGGCCCGGCCTGGCCTCGCAGGGTCCCATAGGGCCAGCCCCGATGCAGGGGAGGAAGGTGCCAGGCCGGGCCCCCCGGTGCCAGCCCTGATGCAGGGGAGGGAGGTGCCAGGCCGGGCCCCCCGGTGCCAGCCCCGATGCAGGGGAGGGAGGTGCCAGGCCGGGCCCCCTGGTGCCAGCCCCGATGCAGGGGAGGGAGGTGCCAGGCCGGGCCCCCCGGTGCCAGCCCCGATGCAGGAGAGGAAGGTGCCAGCCGGGCCCCCCGGTGCCAGCCCCGATGCAGGAGAGGAAGGTGCCAGGCCGGGCCCCCCGGTGCCAGCCCCGATGCAGGAGAGCAAGGTGCCAGGCCGGGCCCCCCGGTGCCAGCCCCGATGCAGGAGAGGAAGGTGCCAGCCGGGCCCCCCGGTGCCAGCCCCGATGCAGGGGAGGAAGGTGCCAGGCCGGGCCCCCCGGTGCCAGCCCCGATGCAGGAGAGGAAGGTGCCAGGCCGGGCCCCCCGGTGCCAGCCCCGATGCAGGGGAGGAAGGTGCCGGCCGGGCCCCCCGGTGCCAGCCCCGATGCAGGGGAGGGAGGTGCCAGGCCGGGCCCCCCGGTGCCAGCCCCGATGCAGGGGAGGGAGGTGCCAGACAGGGCCAGGCCCAGTGTAAGGGAGGAAGGTGCCAGGCCGGGCCCCCCGGTGCCAGCCCCGATGCAGGAGAGGAAGGCGCCAGGCCGGGCCCCCCGGTGCCAGCCCCGATGCAGGAGAGGAAGGCGCCAGGCCGGGCCCCCCGGTGCCAGCCCCGATGCAGGAGAGGAAGGTGCCAGGCCGGGCCCCCCGGTGCCAGCCCCGATGCAGGAGAGGAAGGTGCCAGGCCGGGCCCCCCGGTGCCAGCCCCGATGCAGGAGAGGAAGGCGCCAGCCGGGCCCCCCGGTGCCAGCCCCGATGCAGGAGAGGAAGGTGCCAGGCCGGGCCCCCCGATGCAGGAGAGGAAGGTGCCAGGCCGGGCCCCCCGGTGCCAGCCCCGATGCAGGAGAGGAAGGCGCCAGCCGGGCCCCCCGGTGCCAGCCCCGATGCAGGAGAGGAAGGCGCCAGGCCAGGCCCCCCGGTGCCAGCCCCGATGCAGGAGAGGAAGGTGCCAGGCCAGGCCCCCCGGTGCCAGCCCCGATGCAGGAGAGGAAGGTGCCAGGCCAGGCCCCCCGGTGCCAGCCCCGATGCAGGAGAGGAAGGTGCCAGCCGGGCCCCCCGGTGCCAGCCCCGATGCAGGAGAGGAAGGTGCCAGGCCGGGCCCCCCGGTGCCAGCCCCGATGCAGGAGAGGAAGGTGCCAGGCCGGGCCCCCCGGTGCCAGCCCCGATGCAGGAGAGGAAGGTGCCAGGCCGGGCCCCCCGGTGCCAGCCCCGATGCAGGAGAGGAAGGTGCCAGGCCGGGCCCCCCGGTGCCAGCCCCGATGCAGGAGAGGAAGGTGCCAGGCCGGGCCCCCCGGTGCCAGCCCCGATGCAGGAGAGGAAGGTGCCAGGCCGGGCCCCCCGGTGCCAGCCCCGATGCAGGAGAGGAAGGCGCCAGCCGGGCCCCCCGGTGCCAGGCCCGATGCAGGGAAGGAAGGTGGCAGGCAGGTCGGCGCCAGGCAGAACTCTCTCCCCACCTGGCCATGCACGATGACGTCGACGCGGATGCCGTAGGCCTTGACCAGGCTCCGGGCCTGGGTCCCGTTGCAGTTGTAATACTTGGCAAACCTGGGCAGGAGAGAGCAGGGGGGTGAGAGCCGAGCGAAGCTCCGGGGCAGGGGTGCTGCGGGGCGGGGAGGGGCGCTGCCCGGGAGCAGGTACCTGTAGTTGTAGCCAACAGACCCGCGGGCCGCCTTGGGGTCCAGCCGGCGGAAGGAGTAGCGGGGGTTGCAGGCCGAGCGGGGTAGGTCCAGGTTGCAGTCCCAGGTGATGATCACCCCGACCACACCGCCCTGCAGGGGGCCCAGAGAAGGGCAGGACTGGCCGGACCCCCCCACTCAACCCCCCCCCCCCGGGCCGGGTAAGGGGTCCCCCGCGCACCCTACCTGCTCGGCCAAGGCCGTGAAGTTCTCACCCGCCTGTTCCACGATGGAGCCCAGGCGGAAGATGGGGCAGTAGAGGGCCGTGGTCTCGTTGAAGGTGCAGGCGCTCAGGTAGCCGGTTTGATCGTCCTTCACGTTCCCTCTGGGGAGACACGCCCGGAGCTGCAGCGTAGCCTCCCCCTGCCCCCCACCGTGCAAGGGAACAACATGCCACGTGGACCTCCATGTGACCCACAGGCCCCCGGACCCTGGGCAGGTGTGCACACCTGTGCAGGTGCAGACCTTCCCAGGCAGGTGCATATGCACCTGTGCAGGTGCATACACGTGCAGGTATGCACACCTGTGCGTATACATACCTGTGCAGGTGCAGACACGCCCAGGTAGATGCATATACACCTGTGCAGGTCCACATACCTGTACAGGTGCATTCATACCTGTGCAAGAGCATAGACTCCTATGCAGGTGCATGCACACCTGTGCAGGTACACAGCAGTGCAGGTGCATACCTTTGCAGGAGCATACACTTCCATGCAGGTGCATACACACCTGTGCAGGTATGCACACCTGTGCATACCCAGACCTGTGCAGGTGCGTACCCAGACCTGTGCAGGTGCATACACGCACGTGCAGGTATGCATAGCTGTGCAAGTACACACCTGTGGGTATACATACCTGTGCAGGTGCAGACACTCTCAGGTAGGTGCATACACACCTGTGCACGTGCATACACATACAGGTATACATACCTGTGCAGGTGCAAACACTCCCAGATAGATGCATCTACACCTGTGCAGGTCCACACACCTGTGCAGGTGCATACACATACAGGTATACATACCTGTGCAGGTGCAAACACTCCCAGGTAGATGCATCTACACCTGTGCAGGTCCACACACCTGTGCACGTGCATACACATACAGGTATGCACACCTGTGCAGGTGCAAACACTCCCAGGTAGATGCATATACAACTATGCAGGTCCACACACCTGTGCAGGTGCATACACATACAGGTATGCACACCTGTGCAGATGCAAACACTCCCAGGTAGATGCATATACACCTGTGCAGGTCCACACACCTGTGCAGGTGCATACACATACAGGTATACATGCCCGTGCAGGTGCAGACACGCCCAGGTAGGTGCATATACAGCTGTTCAGGTCCCCATACCTGTACAGGTGCATACATACCTGTGCAAGAGCATACACTCCTATGCAGGTGCATTCACACCTGTGCAGGTACACAGCTGTGCAGGTGCATGCCTTTGCAGGAGCATACACTTCCATGCAGATGCGTACACACCTGTGCGGGTACACATACCTGCAGGTATGCACACCTGTGCAGGTACACAGCTGTGCATACCCATACCTGTGCAGGTGCCTACCTATACGTATGCAGGTGCATACACGCACATGCAGGTATGCACAGCTGTGCAAGTACACACCTGTGAATACTCATCTGTGCAGGTAAAGACACTCCCAGGTAGGTGCATACACACCTGTGTGGGTGCATATACACACCCACACACGTATGCACACCTGTGCGGGTGCATATACACACCCACACACGTATGCACACCTGTGCGGGTGCATATACACACCCACACACGTATGCACACCTGTGCGGGTGCATATACACACCCACTCACGTATGCACACCTGTGCGGGTGCATATACACACCCACTCACGTATGCACACCTGTGCAGGTACACACCTGTGTACACATATACCTGTGCAGGTGCAGGCACGCCCAGGCAGGTGCGCGCACACCTGTGCACAAACACCCCCCCATGCACCTGCCCAGCTGTAGAGCCATGTTTTCAGACCCCTATACCCGCACCCCACAGCCGTCTTGACAGGGTGCTGAGCCGCAGTGCCAGGCCGGCTCTAGGGGGCCGGCCTCCAGCCAGGTCGCCCGCCGGCTGTACCCACGTAACCCGGCAGCCCCAACCACCATCCCCACCACGCCAGTGCCTCCCACCCCCGCCCGGCGCGGCTCCTGACTGGCACTGCCAGGGCTGGGCACGTCCGTTCGCTGGTCGCTGCTCCCGGGCGGGGCCGTACTTGGAGAACCGGAAGCGTGGGAAGTGGATGTTGTTCTTGATGAGGATGGTGAACTGGGCGGCCATCTCCCCCAGGGACTCGCTGGCCAGGGCAGAAACAAGAGTCAGCCACTCGCTGGTTACGGGGGTCCCCTCCCTAAAGCGTCTTTCCATGGCCACAAATGCCGGCCCCTGCCCCCGCCGAAACCCAAATCCCCTTTATGCGCCCGCCCCTTCTGGGATGGGTATCTTGTCCCCCTCTACCCAGCTCTGAGAGATGCCAACAGGCCTCGCCCGCCTGTTGTGGAAGGGCGGCTAGTCGGGAATACAGCACTTGACTGACAATGCACCTTCCATGGGGCAATCCGTAGCCAAGGGACTTTGCTGTGAATCTGTCGACCCACAGAGCTGGTGGCAAAGAAACGGACGTGGGCCGGTGACTTACTCATGGGACACTCTCCAGAGCCTTCGCCCAGCGAGAACAATGGGATTCCCTGCACAGGAGCGTCCTTGCCATGAAATCTGCCCCGAAGGACTAAAGGCCCATCCGGCCGAAGATTGCACTCCAGAGACTTTTAAGATCACAGATTGTTCCATCTCTACCGTAGGTCTGCACCAGGAACTTTGTAACTCTTGTATCTACTGTGGGCCCTTGAACAACTTTAATTGCAACTTCCTTTCTTGTCAATTTCTAGTCAAGTTCAAGTTCTTTCTAGTCAATTTCTAGTCAATTTTTTTCTTTCTAGACAATTTCTTTTCAATTTCTAGTCAAGTTCAAGTTCTTTCTAGTCAATTTCTAGTCAATTTTTTTTCTTTCTAGTCAATTTCTTTTCAATTTCTAGTCAATTTTTTTTTCTAGTCAATTTCTTTTCAATTTCTAGTCAATTTTTTCTTTCTAGACAATTTCTTTTCAATTTCTAGTCGAGTTCAAGTTCTTTCTAGTCAATTTCTAGTCAATTTTTTTTCTTTCTAGTCAATTTCTTTTCAATTTCTAGTCAATTTTTTCTTTCTAGACAATTTCTTTTCAATTTCTAGTCGAGTTCAAGTTCTTTCTAGTCAATTTCTTTCTTTCTAGTCAATTTCTTTTCAATTTCTAGTCAAGTTCAAGTTCTTTCTAGTCAATTTCTAGTCAATTTTTTTCTTTCTAGTCAATTTCTTTTCAATTTCTAGTCCAGTTCAAGTTCTTTCTAGTCAATTTCTAGTCAATTTTTTTCTTTCTAGTCAATTTCTTTTCAATTTCTAGTCAATTTTTTCTTTCTAGACAATTTCTTTTCAATTTCTAGTCGAGTTCAAGTTCTTTCTAGTCAATTTCTAGTCAATTTTTTTCTTTCTTGTCAATTTCTTTTCAATTTCTAGTCAAGTTCAAGTTCTTTCTAGTCAATTTCTAGTCAATTTTTTTTCTTTCTAGTCAATTTCTTTTCAATTTCTAGTCAATTTTTTTCTTTCTATTCAATTTCTTTTCAATTTCTAGTCGAGTTCAAGTTCTTTCTTTTCCATTTCTAGTCAATCTTTTTCTTTCTTGTCAATTTCTTTTCCATTTCTAGTCAAGTTCAAGTTCTTTCTAGTCAAATCTAGTCAATTTTTTTCTTTCTAGACAATTTCTTTTCAATTTCTAGTCAAGTTTCTTTCTTTCTTTTGCTACATCTAGACTGCAGCTCTTTTCTGGGATACTGGAGTTATCCCAGAAAAGCAATGCCCCATCTAAGGAACGCGTCTGCTTTTTCGGAAGAATTTCCAAAAAAGCGGACGCATTCTTTCCCCATCCCTGCAAACCTCATTTTACGTGGAAGAGAGGATGGCTCAGAAGAACAGGTTTTTCCGAAATTTGGCACCATATTAGACGCGCCAAATTTCAGAAAAGCCTCTTTTGAAAGAAAAGTGGAAAACGGGACGCAATTTGCGTATCTTTTTCTGACTTTTCTTTGTAGTCTAGATGTTTTCTTTCTTTTTCTTTTGTTTTCTTTTCCATTTCCAGTCGATTTATTTTTCTTTCTTTCCAATTTCTAGTTTTTCTTTCTGCTCCTGCCTCTTTCTTTTCTATTTCCAATCAATTTCTTTTTCTTTCTTCTCCTTCTCCTGCCTTTCTTTCTTTCTTTCCCTCCATTTTCCTTTTTCTTTCTTTCTTTCTTTCTTTCTTTCTTTCTTTCTTTCTTTCTTTCTTTCTTTCTTTCTTTCTTTCTTTCTTTCCCTCCATTTTTCTTTCTTTCTTTCTTTCTTCTCCCCCTCCCTCGTCTTTCTTTCTTTCTTTCTTTCTTTCTTTCTTTCTTTCTTCTCTTTCTAGTCAATTTCTTTCTTCTCCTTCTCTGCCTCTTTCTTTTCTATTTCCAATCAATTTCTTTTTCTTTCTTCTCCTGCCTCCTTCCCTTGACTGTTCTTTCTTTCTCTTTCTCTTCGCCTCCCGCTGCCTCCTTCCCTCTTTCTTTCTCTTCTCCCCCCCCCCCCCCGCCTCCTTCCTTCTTTTCTCTTCTATTTCAAGTCAATTTTCTTTCTTTCACTTTTCGCTGTTAAATTCTACAGCATCCGCCTAGCGAACGCTTTTGGGCCTGGGAGCACCTCCTCTGATCAGGGGCGATGGGTTTTCATAACCTCTCGCCTGTGGAAGGAGCGGGGCTGGCTGGGGCCCAGGGAAGGCGGGTGTGTCCAAGTGGCTTTGCTTGTGGGACTTCTCGTGGGCCTGTGGGACTGGTTTGGGGGACCCACACACCCCTTTGGGGCTGGAAGGAGCCCTATTTCTACGCAATTTGCTGTGATTTGACCCTCACAGGGTCATCCCTCCCAGAATCCTCCCTCCCGCCATGCAAACTATGCAGCCCTATGGGGCACCAAATTCAGTGGGGCTCCAGGCCCCTCCCCACACACCCCTTCGCTACCTGACCGTGTGTCCGTCTTCCACGGGACACCAGGCGGTGACCTCGCAGGTCTTCCCCTGCCCGCGGTAATAGGGGACGCAGCGCCCCGTCCTCTCCCCTGTGGGGACAGACGGACGGCCTGAGCGGGCGGCCCTGGGGGCAGTGCCCGGGAAGGGGGGGGGGACTGTCATCTCCCACAGGCTCACCGTGGCCCAGCATGTCCATGTGCCCAGGCAGGCAGTCGCTGTCGGCACGGCAGGCGGCGTGAGGGACCTCCTGGCTCTGTGGGGACCAAAACCAAGGTCAGGGGGGTCCTGGGGGGTGGGGGCTGCGAAGGGGGGGAGGGGGGGAGTTGGACTGTGCCGTTCTCCCTCCCCCCCCCCGTGATCCGAGATGCGCCGTGTGTAGAGCGCCCTCCCCACACCCTTTCACTAGGGCAAGCCCCTGCCTCATTTCTCCCGCCTCCCCCCCAAGTAGGGGCCTTGCCCCATCGCTCCCCCCAGCCCCCCTCACCTCGGGGCAGGTCTCCAGCGTCTGGGAGGGGGTGACTTCCACCCGGGTGATGATGCTGAACACGCTGCCGCCCTGCAGTGCCGACAGGAGGAGAGAGGGAGGCGCGTTTGCCGTGGGGAGACCCCCCCCCCCAAGCCATGGCGCCCAGTGCCCCTGAGGGAGGTGCTACCCCCCCAGCTGCGGGTGATGCTCACTGCCAGACAGCCTGGGGCCTGCTGGTCCTAGAGAGGTACTCTCGGGAGGCTGGGAGGGCCAAACTTGACTGCATAAGGGGCGGGTTGGGTGGATGTGGGGGGCTGGATGAGCCAGGCACAGCCCCCCCAGCTGGTGATTTGGAGGAGCCAATCCAGCTGTGGGGAGGCAGCTCTGGGTCTGGTGGGGGAGACGGGCCAGCGCGCCCCACGCTGGATCCTGCTACACCTCCCCCCCCTGCAGGGTTCAAGGGGAGCCCTGAGGGGACAATGACGGAGTGGAGGGGTCACTGCTTTGTGGAGGGGGCGTCAGGGAGACAAAATTGTGAGGGAGGGGCGACATCGCAGCCTGGCGGGGGAGGGGGCCGGCCCCCCAGCCTCACCTCGGCGGGTTTGACGTACTCCTCCACGTCCCAGACCCGGCTGGGCGAGCGGGTGACGCCCTTGACCTTGGTGACGACCGAGCTCTCGGGCCCCGTCTCGCGCTCCTGGTAGCCCTTCTGGACGATGAACACGTACCTGTAGGGGGGGCAGTCTCAGGGACACCCCATCCCCACCTCCTGCTGGCCTTGGGAGCCCCGCACTGTCCCCTGGGCCCTGGCATGGTGAGTTGTCTGCTCCCCCGCCCCGGAGAAACACGGCCCGATCTGTTCTGAGGACAGAATCCCCTACCTACCAATGCTACCGGCCATGCGGCTCTCAAATAGGGGGTGTATTGAGCATACGGCCCCCTTTTCAATCTATTGACATTTTGTGGACCCACCCTCTCCCTGAGGGAGGGAGGGAGGGAGGGAGGGAGGGAGAAAGAAAGAAAGAAAGAAAAAGAAATAGAAAAGGAGAAAAGAGAAAAGGAGAGAGAGAAAGAAAAGGAAGGAAGGAAGGAAGGAAGGAAGGAGGAAAAAAGAAAGGAAGAAAGGAGGAAAAAAGAAAGAAAGAAAGAAAGAAAGAAAGAAAGAAAGAAAGAAAGAAAGAAAGAAAGAAAGAGAAAGAAAGAAAGAAAGAAAGGGAGGAAGGAGGAAAGAAAGAAAGAAAGAAAGAAAGAAAGAAAGAAAGAAAGAAAGAAAGAAAGAAAGACGAGGGAGGGGGAGAAGAAAGAAAGAAAGAAAGAAAGAAAGAAAGAAAGAAAGAAGGGAGGAAGGAGGAAAGGAGGAAAAAAGAAAGAAAGAAAGAAAGAAAGAAAGAAAGAAAGAAAGAAAGAAGGGAGGAAGGAGGAAAGGAGGAAGGAAGAAAGAAAGAAAGAAAGAAAGAAAGAAAGACGAGGGAGGGGGAGAAGAAAGAAAGAAAGAAAGAAAGAAAGAAAGAAAGAAAGAAAGAAGGGAGGAAGAAAGAAAGAAAGAAAGAAAGAAAGAAAGAAAGAAAGAAAGAAAGAAGGGAGGAAGGAGGAAAGGAGGAAGGAAGAAAGAAAGAAAGAAAGAAAGAAAGAAAGAAAGACGAGGGAGGGGGAGAAGAAAGAAAGAAAGAAAGAAAGAAAGAAAGAAAGAAAGGAGGGAGGAAGGAGGAAAGGAGGAAGAAAGAAAGAAAGAAAGAAAGAAAGAAGGGAGGAAGGAGGAAAGAAAGAAAGAAAGAAAAGAGACCAAAAACGAGAGACAGAAAAGGAGGAAAAAAGAAAGAAAGAAAGAAAAGAGACCAAAAACGAGAGACAGAAAAGGAGGAAAAAAGAAAGAAAGAAAGAAAAGAGACCAAAAACGAGAGACAGAAAAGGAGGAAAAAAGAAAGAAAGAAAGAAAAGAGACCAAAAACGAGAGACAGAAAAGGAGGAAAAAAGAAAGAAAGAAAGAGAAAAGAGAGAGAGAGAGAGGAAAAAAGAAAAGAAAGAAAAGAAAAGAGAGAAAGGAGAGAGAGAAAAGAAAAGAGAGAGAGAGAGAGAGGAAAAAAGAAAAGAAAGAAAAGAAAAGAGAGAAAGGAGAGAGAGAAAAGAAAAGAGAGAGAGAGAGAGGAAAAAAGAAAAGAAAGAAAAGAAAAGAGAGAAAAGAGATGGGGAAAAAAGAAAAGAGAGAAAAGAGACAAAAGAGGGGAAAAGAAAGAAGAGAGAAAGGAGAGGGAGAAAAGAAAAGAGAGCGAGAAAGAGAGAACAGAGAAAAGAAGAGAGAGGAAAAAGGAAAAAAGAAAAAGAAGAGAGAAAAGATGAGAGAAAAGAGAGAGAAAATAAAAGAGAAAAAGAGGAAAAAGAGATAGAGAAAAAAGATAAAGAAAAGGAAGAGCGAGAAGAAAGACAGACAGAAAAAAGAGGGAGAAAGAAAGAAAGAAAGAAAGAAAGAAAGAAAGAAAGAAAGAAAGAAAGAAAGAAAGAAAGAAAAAGAAGAGAGAGAGAAAAAAGAGAGAGTGGGAGAAACAACAAAAGAGCAAGAAAAAGAAAGGATCGGACCCGCCACATTGGGCCTGATCCTTATTTTTAAACTTCCCCTGGACCCCCTGCAGTACCATCGTGGACCCCCAGGGGGTCCTGCTGGGCCGTGCAATGTGACTTCTTGGGGCCCAGTCGGAATCCTGCCCTGGATCCAGTTATTCCCATCTCACAGGTGCGAAGGTGGGCGGGGTCTCCCTTCCCGCTCCCTCGTGCCACGCACGCCCCACCGTGCGTTGCACGGGGGAGCCGTTCGGCCGTCTGCCCCCACTGAGAACAGCCTCTCGCCATCCTCTGTGGAACCCCCCTTCTGGGAGTTGACAGCTGCTCTCAAATCCCCCCTCGCTCTTCTCTTCTGCAGACCAAACAAACCCAAATCCCTCAGCCTCTCCTCATAGGTCATGTGCTCCAGCCCCCGAATCATTTCGGTCGCCCTCCGCTGGACCCTCTCCAATGCGTCCACAGCCTTCCTGTAATTGGGGACCCAGAACTGGACACAATACTCCAGATGTGGCCTCACCAGAGCCGAATAAAGGGGAATAATCACTTCCTTAGATCTGCCGGCACAAAGTATACCAGGCGAGGTGCCCATAAAAAAAGAGAGAGAAAAGAAAAGAGGAAGAAAGAGGAAAAAAGAGAGAAAGAAAGAAAAAGAAGAGAGAGAAGAAAAAAAGAAAAAAGAGAAAAAGAAAAGAGAAAAAAGGATGAGAGAGAGAAGAGAGAAAAAGAGAGATGGGGAAACAACAAAAGAGAGGAAAAAAAAGGATTGCTGATTTCACACAATTCCTACGCACGTCTCGTACTTGTCAGGATACAAGGGGGCATGTAGCGTGACGCACTCTTGTGGCAGTGGGTGTGAGGCTGAGGGACGCATGTGGCCGGCACATTGCAAAGGGCCCGTGCGGAACGGCCCAGCGAGTTGTTCTTGACTGACAATGCACCTTGAGAGACACGTCTGATGAGCCTTCTCGGGAGCGTTCAATCTGCCTTCTACCGGCGAGGAACCGAGTCGTGCTCTGGGGATTTGCCCACGTGACCGAGCGTGCGACGGGGCACCATCTTGTGGCTGCACATTTCCACAGGCAGACCAATGGCGGTCCTGGGAACGCCACCGTTTTCGTCTCGTTCCTGTCCTCGCCTCTTTTCCTCTCCACCGTCTCGACTGCCCGGCTCTCCGAACCTATATATCGCCGGCATGTTCTCGCCAGACTCCGGGGAGCCTTTCGATGATTCGGAAGTCACCAGAAACGTGACATCGGCGTTGTCTAGCGCTGCTTCCACATTGCACTTGGACCCAAATTGAATTCCTTGAACACTTTCGTGGTATCGTGAGTTTTCGTGGGCACAGCCTACTTCTTCAGATGCCTGGAGTTTTTAATCTGACGTTTCATCCGAAGAATGCTCGTGATGCCGTTGACGTGTTTCGTTCCACCCGACCAGTTGTTGTGTTTTCTGTACAGACTAACTCGCCCACCCCTGACGCGTCTTTAACACGTTCGACGCTCGCCTTTTCGCATTTCTTTTTACAGCTACATTTTGAGATCCTGAAAGATCAGCCACTGCGTGTGGTTGGGGCAAAATCTAGTTATGGACTGATCCGGGAGGATGGCTGGTTTTTCGGGCTCAGGCGCCCTTTTTCCTGTGACACGTCTGGTTTTAAGAAACCAGATATGGGGCATCTTTTTGGGTCGGGCCACTGCCCCACCGAAAAATCAAACGGGGGCCAGGCAAGAGAGAGAGGCCAAAAAAAAATCACTGATTTTGCCCTCCGATGGAAAGAAACGCTTCCCTCCAAAAGGAATAACCCACCCAAATGGACGGACTTGGTTTCCGACAGCGAGGGGTGTAGGAAAGAGGGAACCGGAGGAATCGGAATCCCCCGGGAGACATTTTGCTCTGTTGCGACTCCTGGCCGACAACGGGGCCGACAAAAAAGAAGAACGTTTTGACGGAAAATGTTGGGATGAAATTTTTAAAAATGGTTCTGGTGTGGATGGTGGCGGAGAGGAAGAAAGCAAAACAGTCTAATGGGAAACCACACACACACAGTCCTATTCCCTGGTCAGTTTTATACACACACACACACACACACACACACACACACACACACACACACACACACACACACACAAATACACTCTCTCCCATTCCCTGGTCAGTTCTCACTCACCCGCCCCCCCACACCTCCCATTCCCTGGTCAGTTATACATACACACACACAGTCCTATTCCCTGGTCAGTTTTATACACACACACAACCCTATTCCCTGGTCAGTTATACATACACACACACACACACAGTCCTATTCCCTGGTCAGTTATACACACACACACACAGTCCTATTCCCTGGTCAGTTTTATACACACACACAACCCTATTCCCTGGTCAGTTATACATACACACACACACACACAGTCCTATTCCCTGGTCAGTTATACACACACACACACACAGTCCTATTCCCTGGTCAGTTATACACACACACACACACAGTCCTATTCCCTGGTCAGTTTTATACACACACACAGTCCTATTCCCTGGTCAGTTTTATACACACACACAACCCTATTCCCTGGTCAGTTATACATACACACACACACAGTCCTATTCCCTGGTCAGTTACACACACACACACACACAGTCCTATTCCCTGGTCAGTTTTATACACACACACACAGTCCTATTCCCTGGTCAGTTTTATACACACACACAGTCCTATTCCCTGGTCAGTTATACATACACACACACACACACAGTCCTATTCCCTGGTCAGTTATACACACACACACACACAGTCCTATTCCCTGGTCAGTTATACACACACACACACACAGTCCTATTCCCTGGTCAGTTTTATACACACACACAGTCCTATTCCCTGGTCAGTTTTATACACACACACAACCCTATTCCCTGGTCAGTTATACATACACACACACACAGTCCTATTCCCTGGTCAGTTACACACACACACACACACAGTCCTATTCCCTGGTCAGTTTTTTACACACACACACACACACACACACACACACACACGCATGCACACAAATACACTCTCTCCCATTCCCTGGTCTGTTCTCACTCACCCTCCCCCCCCCCCACACCTCCCATTCCCTGGTCAGTTATACATACACACACACACAGTCCTATTCCCTGGTCAGTTACACACACACACACACACACACACACACACACACACAGTCCCATTCCCTGGTCAGTTACACACACACACACACACACACACACACACAGTCCCATTCCCTGGTCAGTTACACACACACACACACACACACAGTCCCATTCCCTGGTCAGTTTTACACACACACACACACACACACACACAGTCCCATTCCCTGGTCAGTTTTACACACACACACACACACACACACACACACACAGTCCCATTCCCTGGTCAGTTACACACACACACACACACACACACACAGTCCCATTCCCTGGTCAGTTACACACACACACACACACACACACACACAGTCCCATTCCCTGGTCAGTTACACACACACACACACACACACAGTCCCATTCCCTGGTCAGTTACACACACACACACACACACACACACACACAGTCCCATTCCCTGGTCAGTTACACACACACACACACACACACACACACACAGAGTCCCATTCCCTGGTCAGTTACACACACACACACACACACACACACACAGAGTCCCATTCCCTGGTCAGTTACACACACACACACACACACACACACACACACAGTCCCATTCCCTGGTCAGTTTTTTACACACACACACACACACACACACACACACACACACACACACACACACACACACATCCCTGCAACCCAGAATTGCCTTTTCCTCCCCCGTCCCGGCAAGGGAAGATGAGGCAGGATCAAAGCCCGTTGCTCAGGGCAGGGGCCAGACCTGCCCCCGGGCCAGGCCGCGGACACGGCCCCCCTCCTGCCTCGCCTCTTCTGCCCTGCCCCGATCCCCCCCTCCCGATGTGTTTTCTCGCCGTTCCCCCGGCCTGCCCCTCTGCTCCCCCCACCCTGCCCAGCCCCCCGGCCCGGCCCCTACCAGACAAAATAGAACAGGATCAGCCCTTGCACCCCTCGGTACATGACGCCCAGCTTGCGGCTTTTCACCACCATCACTTGGGGGGTCTCGTAGTCCCAGAACTCCCAGAAGCAACGCCAGCAGCCCCTAGCCCCGGGCCACCGCCGTGGGGCCTTCTCCATCTGCAAGCAGGCTGGGGGGCGCTCCTCCCTCTCCTGTCTCGCCTCTACTTCTCCGGGCTGCGGGTTCATGCTCTGAACCTCCCCAAGAGCCAAGAAGTCGTCGCCCGCCTCTGTGGCATCTGGAGGGATCCCCCCCCCACACACACACACCGCCCCGGAGCGCCCGACGCTGCCCATCTGTACAGCACGGATGCGTCTACGTCACGCCCACAATTTGCTCCCTCCTGGGAGAGGGAGGCCGAAAACCAGCCCCAGGCTCGGCGAAACGCACCGACCTCGTCCGTTTCAGCCTGACCCGGCGCAGGGCGGGCCTAATGGAGCAGCTGGTGCAGGACGCGATCAATAAAGACGGAGAGGGAAGGGGACGCCGTGAATGCCGCTCGACTCGGGCTAATGGGGCCTGTCGCATGAACGAGGCAGCTGCCGTGGGGGGCACGACCCACTGGGTGGAGACCGGTAAGCGATTGCTGGAATGCACTGAGACTCCGGCCCGGCGCTTGAAAGAGAGCGCGCGCCAGAAATCGGCGTGATCGAAAGTGGGGCGGTTTCGCGCGCACACACACACACACACACACTGGTGTTTTGTGGAATTGACGCGTGGCCGCAAATACGCCTCGCTCGACGCCACTCGGGACAAACTCGCCCCCGTCCCCCCTCAATCTTAACAGCCCAGATTGCTGGATCTGTATTTTGGGGGACAGATCACCATTGTATGCACAGTTAGAAAGCTAGAGTACGGCAGGGGTTCCCAGCCTTTTGGAGCATACGGACCCCTTTTCAATCGATTAAAAATTCATGGACTGCCCCTCTTTGGGGGAGGAAAGGAAGAGAGAGGGGAAAAGGAGAGAGAGGGGGGGAAAAGGGAGGAGAAAAGAAAGAAAAAAGAGGGGAAAAGGAAAAGAGAGAAGAAAAGAGAGAGAGAAACAACAGAAAAGACGAGAGAAAAAAGGAAAAAGGGAGAGAGAGAAAAGAGGGGAAAGGGGAGAGAGAAACAATAGAAAAGAAGAGAAAAGAAAGAAGAGAAGAGAAAAGAAGAGGGAAAGAGAGAGAGAAACAATAGGAAAGAAGAGAAAAAAGAGAAAAGAATAGAGAGTAAAGAGAGAAAGAGAAAAACAATAGAAAAGAGAGAAAAAAGAGAGAGAAAAGAGGGAAAAGGAGAGAGAGAAAATAGAAAAGAAGAGAGAGAAAAGAAAAAAAAGAAAAGAATGGAGAGAGAAAAGAGGGAAAGAGAAAGAGAGAATAGAAAAGAGGGAAAGAGAGAGAGAGAAACAATAGGAAAAAAGAGAAAAAAGAAAAGAGAGAGAGAGAAAAGAGGGAAAATGAGAGAAACAATAGAAAAGAAGACAGAAAAGAAAGAAGAGAAAAGAAGAGAGAAAAGAGGAGAAAAGGGAGGAGAGAGAGAAACAATAGAAAAGAGAGAGAGAAGCAATAGGAAAGACGAGAGGAAAAAGGGAGAGAGAGAAAAGAGGGAAAAGGAGAGAGAGAAACAATAGAAAAGAAAGAAGAAAAGAGAAAAGAAGAGAGAAAAGAGAGAGAAAAAACAGGAAAGAAGAGAGAAAAAAGAAAAAAGAGAAAAGAATAGAGAGAAAAGAGAAAGAGAGAAAACAATAGAAAAGAGAGAAAAAAGAGAGAAACAATAGGAAAAAGAGAGAGAAAAGAGGGAAAAGGAGAGAGAGAAAATAGAAAAGAAGAGAGAAAAGAAAGAAGAGAGAAAAGAGGGAAAAAGAGAAAAGAATGGAGAGAGAAAAGAGGAAGAGAGAGAAACAATAGGAAAGAAGAGAAAAAAAAGAAAAAAAGAAAAGAATGGAGAGAGAAAAGAGGGAAAGAGAGAGAAACAATAGAAAAGAGAGAGAGAGAAACTATAGGAGAGAGAAAAGAGGGAAAATGAGAGAGAGAAACGAGAAAAGAAAAAAAGAGAAAAGAGGGGAAAGAGAAAAGAGGGGAAAAGAGAGAGAAACTACAGAAAAGGAGAGAAAAGAGAGAAGAGAAAGAGAGAGAGAGAGAGAGAGAGAGAAAAGGGAAAGAGTGAAAAGAAAAGAGAGGGGGGGAAAAGAGAAAACAGAGAAAAGAGAGGGAAAGAGAAAAAGAGAGAAAAGGAAAAGAGAGAGAGAGAGAGAGGGAACCAAGAAAAGAGAGAGAGAAAAGAGGAAACGAAAGGATCTGACACGTCGTGGTAGGCCCGAGCCGTATTTTTAAACTTCCCACGGACCCCCTGCAGTACCGTGGCGGACCACCGGGGGACAAAGGCCCTACTGGGACCCACTGGGCTAGGGGGTAATCTGTGGGGTTTAAATGTCCAAAGGAAGCCACCCAGGAGGTTTCCCTCAGCGTCGGGGGCTCCCCCAAACAGCCGGTTCTGCCCGTGTTTGACCTTCGGACTCCGTGTGACCCCCAACACGAAGGAGCCAGCCAGGGAACATCCCACGGCCGGGGAGAGCGCCGAACCGAAGACCCCCGCCCCACAGCGATGGAAAGTTTGCCGGCTCTTGGCCTTCGAGGGGCAGGACCCCCCAAAACGATCTTCCCCGGCTTGGACGTTTGGCTGAAGTCAGGGCCGGTTGGGGGGCGAGTTGCCCACACGTTTTTTTGGGGGTTCGAATTGGCTCCGGGGTTCTTGGAAACGCGGCGTCGAGGGGTTTTTGCCGGCGAACCCCTAAATCCGACGGGGTCCCCTCCTCGGTCACCGTTCTCCACGAGCCAACCCTGTGTGACTCAGCGCTACCCGGGGGGCGTCGGTGTGTGTGCCTGCACGCCGGGGGGGTATCTTTGGGGTTCTGTTCCCAGCGGGGTGCCGGTGCCCTGGCTGCTGGGCCCCAAACTGCCTTCTCCTCCGGCCTAAAGGGATTCGGGGTCCTGGATTGCTCCCCGGGCCAGGTAGGGGGCGGGCCTCAGCTCTGGAAGTGGACCGGGGGGGACGGAGAAGGAGATCCGGCCCGGCAGGATTGGGGGGGAGACGCCCCAGAGAGCTGTCTGGGAAGGAATCCGAAAGGGACTTTTGGGACCAGTCATTGACCCTTCTGTACGTCTGCTTCTGTACCCATGGTCTGCCCCTCATCCCCTCCCCAGGTCACCCCCAAATCCCTACACCCCCTCTTGTACGCTCCTGCTCCAAGTCACAACTCCCTCCCAGATCCTGCACCCCCAAACTCCTCCGGGTCACCCTCTCCGGCACCTACACCCCTTCCTAGACCTGACACCCCGAACCTCTTCCCCAGGTCACCCGCCAAACTCCTGCACCCCCTAAACTCCTGATCCTGGTCACAACATCCTCCGGGTCACCCACAACCTTTCCGGTATCCAAACCTCTTCCTAGACCTTGTACCCCAAACTCCTCCCCGATCCTACACCCCCCCCCAACAGCCTTTCCAGCAGCCACGCCCCCTCCCAGATCCTACCCCAGGTCACCACCCCCTCCAGCACCCCAACTCCTACCCAGAGCCCGCACCTCCTCCCGCACCCCACCCCCCCCATCCTGAGCCCCCTCCTGCACCCGACCTCCATCCCAGACCCGGCACCTCCTCCGTTCAAATCGTAGGAAGAGCCCGACCCTTGGCCACTCACTGAATTCTTGGAGTGGCCCCCGCATCAAAAATTACCGGGGGGACCCCCTCTCTTTTTGGGGGGCAAGCCCCCCAGCAGGGTTGCTCCCAATCAGCCGCAAAAAGAAGAGGCGGGATATCAGGCGATTTCTTTATTGACCCCCCCCCACATACCCCCATCGCCCGGCGTAACACCCCCCCATCGCCGGCTGAGTCCCCACGCACAGTCCCAACCACAGATCATGGTGTTGGGAATTGTAGCAGCCCCCTCCCTTTGCCAGGGTGGGCAGGAGAAGCCGAAGGGGGACAGACATCGGGGCAGCAACGCCTTGCGCAGGGTCCCGGGAGCGTGCCAAGCAGGATTCCTGGCGGCCAGGGCCAGATCCGCCTGCTGGTTGCTTCACAGGCCACGCCCCTGGTGGGAGGGCGGACCTTAGCCCCACCCCTAAGCAATTATTCACTCCAGACCCGCCCCCCTGGGATGGCGCACATCGGCCGCCACACCGCCAGGGAGCAGCGGCGGGGACGGGTGGGAGACCGTCTCGGGATGATGGTGGGGTGATGAGTCCGATCGGTGACAACGGGTCTCCTGGTTCAGCGAGATTAGGACCTGGCTCCCTCCCGCCGCGCCCGGGGAACCACAACACACACAACTTGCTACACAGGTGGCACCACAAAAGGTCGCACAACAGACGGGGAGGATCGGGAGGTTCTCGTTCCCATGTAGGAGCTGAGCGAAGCTATGGGAGATATCTCCTCCACGTTCTCCAGTCCAGATGGAGGTCGGCCCCCCGCCCCTCCCGGGGACCCACAACACACACAACTTGCTACACAGGTGGCACCACAAAAGGTCGCCCAACAGACGAGGAGGGTCGGGAGGTCCTCGTTCCCATGTAGGAGCTGAGCGAAGCTATGGGAGATATCTCCACCACGTTCTCCAACCCAGCCCGACGTCGGCCACTCGGCCCTCCAGGGGACCCACAACACACACAACTTGCTACACAAGTGGCACCACAAAAGGCGGCACAACAGACGAGGAGGGTCGGGAGGTCCTCGTTCCCATGTAGGAGCTGAGCGAAGCTATGGGAGATATCTCCACCACGTTCTCCAGCCCAGTCTTAGGTTGGCCACCAGGCCCGGCTGGAGCGTGACGCATGGACGGCGGAGGAGGAGCTGGAGGGAGGACCCTCTCCCGGTGCCCCCTCCGCACCCCATAAGTGTCAGATCCGGGCACCGCTCCACCCCGAACCTCAAGAGGTCCCCCCTCCACGAGTCCACAGCTGGGTGAGGGGGGTGTAGCTACGAAGTCGAGATCAGACCCGAGGATGGGGGCAGGGAGGCAGGGCCATTCCGTGGGGCTCGGCCCCCCCGCAGCCGCAGGTGCAGGAAGATGGTGCAGTGGGGGGCCACGCCGTAGTCCCCCAGGGTGTGGCCGTCCTCCAGCGGTTTCCCCTCCAGGCTGAGCCAGAACTGCCCGGCGTCGATCCTCTCCTGCTGCTGGACCCGGGCCCGGAAGGAGGCGACCCCCTCGGAGGGCAGGACGCTGTAGGTGCTGGTGCGGCCTTTGGGGTTCTTCACGAAAACGGGGCAGGGCTCCTCCCTCCTCACCATCAGCAGCACGGTGTCGCCGGGCGCCAGCGGGTAGTCGGCCAATCGGGAGCCGTCGCGGAGCTCCACGCCGTCGGGGCAGGCCAGCCGCTGCTGGGCCGCGGGCACCCCCGTCTGCTGGGCCAGCTGGGCCTTGAACGCCGCCAGGGGGGTGGCGCCGGAGGCCGCCACCGTGTGGGTCTCGCCCGTCAGCAGCGTCACCCGCAGCGACAACGCCTGGGGAGGAGACACCCGGCGCCGTCAGAGCCAAGGGGGATCGGGCACCCGCCCCTCAGGGAGTCGGAGCCCCGGAGCTGTCAGAGCCGAGGGGGATCGGGCACCCGCCCCTCAGGGAGTCGGAGCCCCGGAGCTGTCAGGACCCAGGGGGATCGGGCACCCGCCCCTCAGGGAGTCAGAGCCCCGGAGCCGTCAGGACCCAGGGGGATCGGGCACCCGCCCCTCAGGGAGTCAGAGCCCTGGATCCGTCAGGACCCAGGGGGATCGGGCACCCACCCCTCAGGGAGTCAGAGCTCTGGAGCTGTCAGGACCCAGGGGGATCGGGCACCCGCCCCACAGGGAGTCAGAGCCCCAGAGCCATCAGGACCCAGGGGGATCGGGCACCCACTCCTCAGGGAGTCAGAGCCCTGGAGCTGTCAGGACCCAGGGGGATCGGGCACCCTCCCCTCAGGGAGTCAGAGCCCTGGAGCTGTCAGGACCCAGGGGGATCGGGCACCTGCCCCTCAGGGAGTCAGAGCCCTGGAGCTGTCAGGACCCAGGGGGATCGGGCACCTGCTCCCTTAGGGAGTCAGAGCCGTGTAGTTGTCAGGACCCAGGGGGATCGGGCACCTGCCCCTCAGGGAGTCAGAGCTGTGGAGTTGTCAGGACCCAGGGGGATCGGGCACCTGCCCCTCAGGGAGTCAGAGCCCGAGAGCCATCAGAGCCAAGGGGGATCAGGCACCCACCCTGTAGGGACTCGGAGCCCCAGAGCCATCAGACCCAGGGGGATCGGGCACCCTCCCCTCAAGGAGTCAGAGCCCCGGAGCTGTCAGGACCCAGGGGGTGCCCTATCGATCTGGACCCCAGTGTGCTTGGTTAGGGGGTGCCCTTGGCAGTGGGGCGCTGGATCTGGGGGTCACTAAGAGATGCGGTGGGACGGGCCGTGGGGCACTGGATCTGGGGGTCACTAAGAGATGGGGTGGGAGGGGCCGTGGGGCGCTGGATCTGGGGGTCACTAAGAGATGCGGTGGGACGGGCCGTGGGGCGCTGGATCTGGGGGTCACTAAGAGATGGGGTGGGAGGGGCCGTGGGGCGCTGGATCTGGGGGTCACTAAGAGATGAGGTGGGAGGGGCCGTGGGGCGCTGGATCTGGGGGTCACTAAGAGATGGGGTGGGAGGGGCCGTGGGGCGCTGGATCTGGGGGTCACTAAGATATGAGGTGGGAGGGGCCGTGGGGCGCTGGATCTGGGGGTCACTAAGAGATGGGGTGGGAGGGGCCGTGGGGCGCTGGATCTGGGGGTCACTAAGAGATGGGGTGGGAGGGGCCGTGGGGCGCTGGATCTGGGGGTCACTAAGGGATGGGGTGGGAGGGGTTGATGGGGCGCTGGATCTGGGGGTCACTAGGAGATGTGGGGCTGGCAGGGGCAGGGATCCAGGCTGCGGCCGCTGCCCGGCCCGGCGAGGGAGGGGGAAGAAGCGGATCGGTGGGGCTGGGCCCCCCGGGGCAGGCAGCCGCTCCGCGCTCTCGCTCCGGCCCGCGGGCCGCCCCCCTGTGTCCCGCGGGCCGCCCGCCCCGACTCACCATGTCCGCAGCCCGCGGGTCTCTCGCTCCGCTCCGCCCGGCCCCGCCGCCGGCTCCGCTTTTATCCCCCCCGGCTCCGCCCCCCCGGCCGGGAACCGAAACCAGCCGCGGCCCCGGGTCGGTTTCTATCCCCCCCCCCCCCCCCGCATCCGCCGGGAAACGAAACTGACCCGCGGCGCGGCGCCCCGGGAACCCGCCGCCCCACACATGGGGGCCTGGAGCCAGGGGGCGCCCCCCGACCCGGCACATTGGGGCCCGGACCCGTAGGGCACCCCTCAGCCCCACACTCTGGGGCTCGAACCCATAGGGCATCCCCCAACCCATACCCTGGGTCCCGGACCCACAAGGCACCCCCCAACCCAGCACACTGGGGCCCAGACCCAGGGGGCGCCCCCCGACCCGGCACAGTGGGGCCCGGACCCACAGGGCACCCCCTCAGCCCCGCACACTGGGGCCCTATGGGTCTGGACCCCAATGTGCTGGGTTGGGGGTGTCCTATAGGTCCAGGCCCCAGTGTGCGGGTTGGGGAGCACTCTATGGGTCCAGGCCCTAGTGTGTGGGGTAAGAGGGTGCCCTATGGGTCTGGATCCCAATTTGCCGGGTTAGGGGGGTGTCCTATGGGTTTGGGCCCCAGTGTGCTTGGTGGAGGGGTGCCCTATGGGTCCAGGCTCTAGTGTGTGGGGCTGAGGGGGTGTCCTATGGGTCTGGATCCGTGTGCTGGGTTGGGGGGGTGTCTTATGGGTCCAGACCCCAGATTGTGGGGCTGAAGGGCTGCCCGGGGAATAGAGGGGGCGCAAGGCGGGGGCCCGAGGGATGCTCTGGTCTTTTAGCCACCTCCCTGGGCCTGCCTGGTTCCGGCACCTTTGGGCAGCTCCGTCCCCACCGGCCCCACATTATCCCCATCCGTGTGCGGAATAAATTTTGTGCTGTGCACCAAGGCACGATCCATGTGCACCACCTCTCGAAACACAGGGGCCGCTCTGCTAAGAGCTGGTGGCATTTCAATCTCTCTGGGGTGCCCCCCAGAACACAGGGCACACTGTGGTGTGGGGCTGGGGAGGAGGGGTCCCCGTGTACAGGGGGCGGGGTGTCCTATAGGTCTGGCACACAGCGTGTGGGGCTGAGAAGGGATCCCAGCTGTGCAAGCCCCGGTGTGCTGGGTTGAGTAGTGCCCTATAGATCTGCGCCCCAGTGTGCTCGGTCGGGGGGTGTCCTGTGGGTCTGGGCCCCACTGTGCAGGTTGGGGGGTCTCCTATGGGTCTGGGCCCCACTGTGCAGGTTGGGGGGTCTCCTATGGGTCTGAGCCCCACTGTGCAGGTCGGGGGTGTCCTATTGGCTATGGGTTCAGACCCCAGGGTGCGGGCTGCGGGGTGTCCTATGGGTCCGGACCCCAGTGTGCTGGGTTAGGGGTGTCCTATGGGTCCAATGTGTGAGTTGGAGGGGTGTCCTACGGTCCGGATCCCAGTGTGTGGGGCTGAGGGGTGCCCTATGGGTCCGGATCCTAGTGTGTGGGGCTGAGGGGGTGCCCTATGGGTCCGGATCCTAGTGTGTGGGGCTGAGGGGTGCCCTATGAGTCCGGATCCCAGTGTGTGGGGCTGAGGGGTGCCCTATGAGTCCGGATCCCAGTGTGTGGGGCTGAGGGGGTGCCCTATGGGTCCGGATCCCAGTGTGTGGGGCTGAGGGGTGCCCTATGAGTCCGGATCCCAGTGTGTGGGGCTGAGGGGGTGCCCTATGAGTCCGGATCCCAGTGTGTGGGGCTGAGGGGTGCCCTATGAGTCCGGATCCCAGTGTGTGGGGCTGAGGGGGTGCCCTGTGGGTCCGGACCCCACTGTGCCGGGTCGGGGGGCGCCCCCTGGGTCTGGGCCCCAGTGTGCTGGGTTGGGGGGTTCCCTATGGGTCCGGATCCTAGTGTGTGGGGCTGAGGGGGTGCCCTGTGGGTCCGGACCCCACTGTGCCGGGTCGGGGGGCGCCCCCTGGGTCTGGGCCCCCAGTGTGCTGGGTTGGGGGGTGTCCTATGGGTCGGGGCCGCAGTGTGCGGGTTGGGGGGGGGGTCGTATGGGTCCGGGCCCCAGTGTGCCGGGATGGGGGATGCCCTATGGGTCCGGGCCCCAATGTGTGGGGCGGCGGGTTCCCGGGGCGCCGCGCCGCGGGTCAGTTTCGTTTCCCGGCGGATGCGGGGGGGGGGGGGGGGGCGGAATAGAAACCGACCCGGGGCCGCGGCTGGTTTCGGTTCCCGGCCGGGGGGGCGGAGCCGGGGGGGGGGGGGATAAAAGCGGAGCCGGCGGCGGGGCCGGGCAGAGCGGAGCGAGAGACTCGCGGGCTGCGGACATGGTGAGTCGGGGCGGGCGGCCCGCGGGACACAGGGGGACGGCCCGCGGGCCGGAGCGAGAGCGCGGAGCGGCTGCCTGCCCCGGGGGGCCCAGCCCCACCGATCCGCTTCTTCCCCGTCCCGGGCCCGGCCGGGCAGGGGCTGCAGCCTGGATCCCTGCCCCTGCCAGCCCCACATCTCCTGGTGACCCCCAGATCCAGCGCCCCACGGCCCCTCCCACCGCATCTCTTAGTGACCCCCAGATCCAGCGCCCCACGGCCCCTCCCACCCCATCTCTTAGTGACCCCCAGATCCAGCGCCCCACGGCCCCTCCCACCCCATCTCTTAGTGACCCCCAGATCCAGCGCCCCACGGCCCCTCCCACCCCATCTCTTAGTGACCCCCAGATCCAGCGCCCCACGGCCCCTCCCACCGCATCTCTTAGTGACCCCCAGATCCAGCGCCCCACGGCCCCTCCCACCCCATCTCTTAGTGACCCCCAGATCCAGCGCCCCACGGCCCCTCCCACCCCATCTCTTAGTGACCCCCAGATCCAGCGCCCCACGGCCCCTCCCACCGCATCTCTTAGTGACCCTCAGATCCAGCGCCCCACGGCCCCTCCCACCCCATCTCTTAGTGACCCCCAGATCCAGCGCCCCACGGCCCCTCCCACCGCATCTCTTAGTGACCCCCAGATCCAGCGCCCCACGGCCCCTCCCACCGCATCTCTTAGTGACCCCCAGATCCAGCGCCCCACGGCCCCTCCCACCGCATCTCTTAGTGACCCCCAGATCCAGCGCCCCACGGCCCCTCCCACCGCTTCTCTTAGTGACCCCCAGATCCAGCGCCCCACGGCCCCTCCCACCTCATCTCTTAGTGACCCCCAGATCCAGCGCCCCACGGCCCCCACCCCATCAACCCCTCCCACCCCATCTCTTAGTGACCCCCAGATCCAGCGCCCCACGGCCACCCCACCCCATCAGCCCCTCCCACCCCATCTCTTAGTGACCCACAGATCCAGCGCCCCACCGAACCCCACCCCATCAACCCCTCCCTCCCCATCTCTTAGTGACCCCCAGATCCAGCGCCCCACGGCCACCCCACCCCATCAGCCCCTCCCACCCCATCTCTTAGTGACCCACAGATCCAGCGCCCCACCGAACCCCACCCCATCAACCCCTCCCTCCCCATCTCTTAGTGACCCCCAGATCCAGCGCCCCACGGCCACCCCACCCCATCAGCCCCTCCCACCCCATCTCTTAGTGACCCACAGATCCAGCGCCCCACCGAACCCCACCCCATCAACCCCTCCCACCCTATCTCTTAGTGACCCACAGATCCAACGCCCCACCGAACCCCACCCCATCAACCCCTCCCACCCCATCTCTTAGTGACCCACAGATCCAACGCCCCACCGAACCCCACCCCATCAACCCCTCCCACCCCATCTCTTAGTGACCCACAGATCCAGCGCCCCACCGAACCCCACCCCATCAACCCCTCCCACCCTATCTCTTAGTGACCCACAGATCCAACGCCCCACGGCCCCTCACCCCATCAGCTCCTCCCACCCCATCTCTTAATAGCCCCCCAGGTCCAGCGCCCCCCCACCCTCCCGCGTAACCCCGAGCAGCCTCCTCCGACGTAACACGATGGGCTCCCCGAGCCCTTGTGCACTCGCACGCCACTCGTGCAAACAGGGTGAGCGGTCGGTCACGTACCCCTGCAGGGGCTCTGGGGTACGGCGGCACCAGGTGCTGGCCAGCCGGGATGGGAGCCTGATCCCGATGGTACCGGGCCCCCGAGTCCCTGCGGGGTGGGTGCCCAATGCCCCTGGATCCGATGACTCCAGGGATCTGAGTCTCTGCGGGTCTGGTGCCTGATCCCCCTGGGTCCTGACAGCTCCGTGGCTCTGACTCCCTGAGGAGTGGGTGCCCAATCCCCCTGGGTCCTGACAGCTCAGGGGTTCTGAATCCCTGAGGGGCAGGTGCCTAATCCCCCTGGCTTCTGATCGCTCTGGGGTGCTGAGTCCCTGAGGGGCGGGTGCCCGATCCCCCTGGGTCTTGACAGCTCCGGAGCTCTGACTCCCTGAGGGGCGGGTGCCCGATCCCCCTGGGTCCCTACAGCTCCGGGGCTCTGACTCCTTGAGGGGCGGGTGCCCGATCCCCTTGGGTCCCGACAGCTCCGGGGCTCTGACTCCCTGAGGGGCAGGTGCCCGATCCCCCTGGGTCCTGACGGCTCCGGGGCTCTGACTCCCTGAGGGGCGGGTGCCCGATCCCCCTGGGTCCTGACGGCTCCGGGGCTCTGACTCCCTGAGGGGCGGGTGCGCGATCCCCCTGGGTCCTGACAGCTCCAGGGCTCTGACTCCCTGAGGGGCGGGTGCCCGATCCCCCTTGGGTCCTGACAGCTCGGGGCTCTGACTCCCTGAGGGGCGGGTGCCCGATCCCCCTCGGCTCTGACGGCTCCGGGGCTCTGACTCCCTGAGGGGCGGGTGCCCGATCCCCCTGGGTCCTGACAGCTCCGGGGCTCTGACTCCCTGAGGGGCGGGTGCCCGATCCCCCTCGGCTCTGACGGCTCCGGGGCTCTGACTCCCTGAGGGGCGGGTGCCTGATCCCCCTGCGTCCTGACAGCTCCGGGGCTCTGACTCCCTGAGGGGCGGGTGCCCGATCCCCCTGGGTCCTGACAGCTCCGGGGCTCTGACTCCCTGAGGGGCGGGTGCCCGATCCCCCTCGGCTCTGACGGCTCCGGGGCTCTGACTCCCTGAGGGGCGGGTGCCCGATCCCCCTCGGCTCTGACGGCTCCGGGGCTCTGACTCCCTGAGGGGCGGGTGCCCGATCCCCCTCGGCTCTGACGGCTCCGGGGCTCCGACTCCCTGAGGGGCGGGTGCCCGATCCCCCTCGGCTCTGACGGTGCCGGGTGTCTCCTCCCCAGGCGTTGTCGCTGCGGGTGACGCTGCTGACGGGCGAGACCCACACGGTGGCGGCCTCCGGCGCCACCCCCCTGGCGGCGTTCAAGGCCCAGCTGGCCCGGCAGACGGGGGTGCCCGCGGCCCAGCAGCGGCTGGCCTGCCCCGACGGCGTGGAGCTCCGCGACGGCTCCCGATTGGCCGACTACCCGCTGGCGCCCGGCGACACCGTGCTGCTGATGGTGAGGAGGGAGGAGCCCTGCCCTGTTTTCGTGAAGAACCCCAAAGGCCGCACCAGCACCTACAGCGTCCTGCCCTCCGAGGGGGTCGCCTCCTTCCGGGCCCGGGTCCAGCAGCAGGAGAGGATCGACGCCGGGCAGTTCTGGCTCAGCCTGGAGGGGAAACCGCTGGAGGACGGCCACACCCTGGGGGACTACGGCGTGGCCGCCCACTGCACCATCTTCCTGCACCTGCGGCTGCGGGGGGGCCGAGCCCCACGGAATGGTCCTGCCTCCCTGCCCCCTTCCTCGGGTCTGATCTCGACTTCGTAGCTACACCCCCCTCGCCCAGCTGTGGACTCGTGGAAGTGGGACCTCTTGAGGTTCGGGGTGGAGCGGTGCCCGGATCTGACACTTATGGGGTGCGGAGGGGGCACCGGGAGAGGGTCCTCCCTCCAGCTCCTCCTCCGCCGTCCGTCTGTCACGCTCCAGCCGGGCCTGGTGGCCAACCTAAGACTGGGCTGGAGAACGTGGTGGAGATATCTCCCATAGCTTCGCTCAGCTCCTACATGGGAACGAGGACCTCCTGACCCTCCCTGTCTGTTGTGCGACCTTTTGTGGTGCCACTTGTGTAGCAAGTTGTGTGTGTTGTGGGTCCCCTGGAGGGCCGGGTGGCCGACCTCCATCTGGACTGGAGAACGTGGTGGAGATATCTCCCATAGCTTTGCTCAGCTCCTACATGGGAACGAAGACCTCACGACCCTCCCTGTCTGTTGTGCGATCCTTTGTGGTGCCACTTGTGTAGCAAGTTGTGTGTGTTGTGGGTCCCTGGGAGGGGCGGCGGGCCGACCTCCATCTGGGCTGGAGAACGTGGAGGAGATATCACCCATAGCTTCGCTCAGCCTACATGGGAACGAGGACCTCCCGACCCTCCTCGTCTGTTGTGCGATCCTTTGTGGTGCCACTTGTGTAGCAAGTTGTGTGCGTTGTGGTTCCCGGGGAGGGACGGGAGGGAGCCAGGTCCCAATCTCGCTGCACCAGGATCGAACTCACCACCCCACAATCGTCCCGAAAAGGTGCCCCACCCGTCCCCGCCGCTGCTCCCTGGCGGCCGCCCTGTGCCGTCCCGGTGGGCGGGTCTGGCGTGAATAATTGCTTAGGGGCGGGGCTAAGCTCAGCCCTCCCACCAGGGGGCGTGGCCTGTGAAGCGAGGAGCCGGCGGATCCGGCCGGGTCGGTGTGGGGATTGGTCGGGACTGTACGTGGTGGGTCGGCCGGCCGGGGGGGGGTGTTACGCCGGGCGATGGGGGTACGCGGCGAGGTCAATAAAGAAATTTCACATCCCACCTCTTCCTTTCGTGTCTGATTGGGATCAACTCTTCTGGGGGGCTGGCCCCCCAAAAGAGAGAGGGGTCCCCCACTAATTTTTGATGGGAGGGGCCACTCCAAGAATTCGGTCAGTGGCCAAGGGTCGGGCTCTTCCTACGATTTGAACGGAGGAGGTGCCGGGTCTGGGGTGTAGGAGGGGGCTCGGGGTAGGGGAGTGGGGTGCGGGAGGGGGTGCGGGGTCTGGCTAGGAGCTGGGGCGAAGGAGGGGGTGGTGACATGGGGCAGAGTCTGGGATGGGCGTGGCTTCCGGAGCGGCTGCCGTGTGGGAGGCGGGGGTGCCAGGGGCTCAGCTCCGGCCCGGCCTGGGCGTGGGCGCCGAAATCTCTCCAGCCCGCCCGTCTCGCCCCGACGTAGCCTGCATCGGGGCTGGAAACCCCTGGATGTTAGCATCTGGGAAAGGTGCCCCAGTGGCCCTATGGTCCCCCAAATATTTTCCAGCCATCGGTAGATTTTTTTCCCACCCATGTGCGGAATAATTTTATGAGCACCTGGGAGCGCGGATGTGCACCACCCAGGGACACACCAAACCTAGCAGTGGGGGCTCTGCTGATCCTTTGCTCCTGATGCTTCCACGCCCCAGCTGATCGATCCGCAACCGCCCGGGGGTGAAGCTGCCCCACCCGGGGTCCCTAATTCCCATCTCTGGGGCAGATCCTCTGCAGGGAACAAGGCAGCAGCTGTCTTGCTGGTCCTGCTTTTTTGATGCAGGCAGAACGACCCATAGGCTGCCCTCCAAGTGTGGGTTGTGGCGGGGTGCCACAGACCCGGCCAGGACCCGTTCCCATCTCAGGCTCCGACTGCACCCTGGGGTGCCACCTTGCGACACACACCCCCCCCCCCGCCACAGGTCGGGCAGTCTGAGGGTCCAGCAGGAGGCGTGGCATCCAGATCTTGGCCCGGCCTCCCTCCCGCTGCACGCGCCCCCCCCCACGTGCCTCAGTTTACCCGGCTATCCAACCAGGCCACGGCTTGCTAAGCCTGGACAGCAGCTGCAGGCAGGCAGATGGCCACTAGGGGGTGGCAGAGAGCGGCTCCCACCTGAGGTGGGGGCGGGGTTTGCCAGAGGGCGGGACCAGGCGGCGGAGGGCGGAGCCAAGCCAGCTGCCCCAGCACAGGGGGGATATCTCCCCCCGGCCCAGGCCTGGCAGCGTGGGGCTGGCACACTGGGGCTCAGATGGGGACTCTAAGGCCGGGGGGGGGGGGCTGGCTTGCCTGGCGTTGGCCCCCAAGGCTCAGGTCTCCCCCCCCCCCCGCCTCCAGCGTGGGGCAGTTGGTGTTGGCCCCCACCCAGACCTCCCCCCACCTTCCCAGCCCGACCCGGCCCCCCCCACTCCGCTCCTGCACCCTCCCCACAGCCCCCAACTCCTGACCCCCTCCTGCACCCTTCCCCCCCTTCCTGTGCCCCCAACTCCCCACCCAGTTCGGCACCCTCCCTCCTGCCCAACCCCCCCCAAGTCTCCTTCCCGGCGGCCCCCCCTCCCTCACACAGACCCCCTCAATTTTGCCCCACAAAAGCCACTCCCCCCCCCCAGGCTCTGTGTGCGAGGGGAACGGGGGGAGGGGCTTTTTCCGTCTCAGTTGGGGGCCGCGTCAGTGACGTGTTGGGCTGGGGGGGGTGGTGTGGCCCTGGACTGGTTTTTCTGTGGGTCCCCAACCCCCCCCCCCAGGCAAGGGGGCGGGGGGTGCTGCTGGGGCACTGGAAAGGGGAGTCGACAGGGTCGTGTGGGGCACCCCAGTGGGAGTAGGCCTGGCGAGAAGTCCCGGCCCGTCTCCCCCCCAGCTGGGGCACCGGAAAGGCGAGTCGACAGGGTCGTGTGGGGCACCCCAGTGGGAGTAGGACTGCAGAGACGGCCCGGCGCGTCTGCCCCCCAGCTGGGGCACCGGAAAGGCGAGTCGACAGGGTCGTGTGGGGCACCCCAGTGGGAGTAGGACTGCAGAGACGGCCCGGCCCGTCTGCCCCCCAGCTGGGGCACCGGAAAGGCGAGTCGACAGGGTCGTGTGGGGCACCCCACTGGGAGTAGGCCTGCAGAGACGGCCCGGCGCGTCTGCCCCCCAGCTGGGGCACCGGAAAGGCGAGTCGACAGGGTCGTGTGGGGCACCCCAGTGGGAGTAGGACTGCAGAGACGGCCCGGCGCGTCTGCCCCCCAGCTGGGGCACCGGAAAGGCGAGTCGACAGGGTCGTGTGGGGCACCCCAGTGGGAGTAGGCCTGCAGAGACGGCCCGGCCCGTCTGCCCCCCAGGAGCCGGGCGGGAGGAGCCGGGCTCTTTGGACTCCAGAATTGCCTGGCGGAGTCACCCCGGGGCGGTGACACGGCAGCCGGGAGACCTTTGCGACACCTCAGGTGAGGGCCTGGCGTGTCCCCGCTGGGCCCTGGACTCTGCCCCCCGGGTCTGTTGGCCTCCCGGCGTGTGGGGATCGGCTGGCAGCCACCCAGCGAGGCCTCGCCTGCGCGGGTCCCGGAGCTCGCGGGGCTCTTCGGGGCAGGGGCCTGCCTCATGCTGAGGGATGTGTGGGGCTGACTGGGGGGGCTGTACCCACCTCATGCTGTGGGGCTGACTGGGGGGGGCCGTCCCCAGCTTACGCTGAGGGGGTCCTGTGGGGCTGACTGCGGGGGGGCTATACCCACCTCATGCTGTGGGTCTGACTGGGAGGGGCCGTCCCCGCCTCACACTGAGGGGTGTGTGGGTCTGACTGGGGGGGGGTGCCCGCCTCATGCTGAGGGGCTGACTGGGGGGGCTGTACCCACCTCATGCTGTGGGGCTGACTGGGGGGGGCCGTGCCCAGCTTACGCTGAGGGGGTCATGTGGGGCTGACTGGGGAGGCTATACCCACCTCATGCTGTGGGTCTGACTGGGGGGGCCGTCCCTGCCTCACACTGAGGGGTGTGTGGGTCTGACTGGGGGGGTGTGCCCGCCTCACGCTGAGGGGCATGTGGGTCTGACTGGGGGGGTGTGCCCGCCTCACGCTGAGGGGTGTGTGGGTCTGACTGGGGGGGTGTGCCCGCCTCACGCTGAGGGGTGTGTGGGTCTGACTGGGGGGGTGTGCCCGCCTCATGCTGAGGGGCGTGTGGGGCTCACTGGGGGGGTGTGCCCGCCTCACGCTGAGGGGCGTGTGGGTCTGACTTGGGGGGTGTGCCCGCCTCACGCTGAGGGGCGTGTGGGTCTGACTGGGGGGGTGTGCCCGCCTCACGCTGAGGGGTGTGTGGGTCTGACTGGGGGGGTGTGCCCGCCTCACGCTGAGGGGCGTGTGGGTCTGACTTGGGGCCGTGCCCACCTCATAATGTGGGGGATGACTGGGGGGCGGGGCCGTGCCCTCCTCACAGTGTGGGGCCATGTGGGTCTGACTGGTATTTAGACACAGCCCCCATTCTCCCCACTTTCGGCTGCCCCCAAACTGCTCCAGAGAGTTCAGACCAACGCCGGCTGTGACGTGCTCCAAACCGATCTCCCCAAACGACGGGATTGGCCCACCAGACGACACCCGAAATTTAACGCTGGGCTATGCAAAGTCACGCCCACGGGAAAACACCCCCCCCCCCAGCTGGCCGGACAATTTGAGGGGGGCTCATTTGGCTGCAACTCCACCAGAGAGATGGGGGCGTCGTTGGGGCGCAGGCGCACGAGGAGGAGTCACCGAAAAAGGATCGAGCCCGAGACCGAAAATCTCTCTGTATAAATCTCGAGGTCCCTTCCAGGCCTCGTAGTCTAGGATTCGAGGAAAATTGTGACAGGCGTGGAAAAAACGAATCAGGAAACGTTAGTTGCTTCGTCCCACGTGAGAATGAGGGACCAGCGGAGGAAAGGAATAGGTTTCCAACAAACAGAGGGACGTTTTTCCGTCGCGCCGCGCACCGTTAACCTGTGGAACTCCTCGCCGGAGGAGGTGGCGACGGCCGGGACTTGAACGGGGTTTCAAAAAAAGCCTAGATAGATTCATGGAGGTGAGGTCCAGGGGTAAAGACACAGCCCCTCCACTTGGCCCCCCCCCCCGCCCCCAGCGACATGGGACAGGCCCGCCCAGCAGTACCCACCCCCCATCCCCGCTGCCGCTTCTCTGGCCAAGTCCTTCTGGCTGCTTTATCAGCCACGTCAGGTGATCTGTCAGCGCCACGTCACCCGCTCCTTGTACACAAACAGCCGCTGGCCAGCGCACAACCGCACTGCCCCAGGGACAGCACCCAAACACCGTCCCCGCCCCACAACAGCCTTGTAAAACCACCCCCACCAATGGTCTGCTAGCACTTTAGAGACTAAGAAAACATGGTGATGCTGTCATGAGCTTTCGTGGGCACAGCTCACGTCTTCAGACGCCCTCCTCTGACACCCTCTAGAGACAGCCGCACACATAGACACAACACCCCTGTACCAACACCCCACCAACACCCCCCAGAGACAGCCGCACACACAGACACAACATGCCTGTACCAGCACCCCACCAACACCCCCCAGAGACAGCCGCACACACAGACACAACATGCCTGTACCAGCACCCCACCAACACCCCCCAGAGACAGCCATACAGACACAACATCCTGTAAGACCATCCCTCAACACCCCCCCAGAGACAGCCACACACACAGACACAACATTCCTGTACCAGCACCCCGTCAACGCCCCCCAGAGACAGACACATACAGACACAACACTCCTGTAACAGCACCCCCTCAACATCCCAAGACAGACACACACAGACACAACACCCCTGTAACAGCACCCCCTCAACGCCCCCCAGAGACAGACACATACAGACACAACACCCCTGTAACAGTACCCCCTCAACACCCCAAGACAGACACACACAGACACAACACCCCTGTAACAGCACCCCCTCAACGCCCCCCAGAGACAGACACATACAGACACAACACCCCTGTAACAGTACCCCCTCAACACCCCAAGACAGACACATACAGACACAACACCCCTGTAACAGCACCCCACCAACACCCCCCAGAGACAGACACACACAGACACAACACCCCTGTAACAGCAGCCCCTCAACACCCCCCAGAGACAGCTGCACACACAGACACAACACTCTGTAGGACCACTCCCCAGGGACAGCTGCACACACAGACACAACACCCCGTAAGACCACCCCGCTAACATCCCCCAGAGATAGCCACACACAGAGACACAACACCCCTGTAACAGCACCCCCTCAACACCCCAAGACAGACACACGCAGCCACAACCCTCCTGTAACAGCACCCCACAAGCACCCTCCAGAGACAGCCGCACACACAGACACAGAGACACAACACCCAGTAAGACCACGCTGCAAACACCCCCCCGGAGACAGCCGCACACATGGCCACAACACCCTGTAACAGCCTCACACACACAGACTTAGAGACACACCCCTAAGGGAGGCCTCCGCCCCAAACTAACCTCTGCTGTCCCAAACTACACCCGCCTGCAACACAATCGTTCTGACAGATGGCACACCATGCCACCAGCCACCCTGCCACATTGTGCCTGCTCACAGTCACCAACACCCGGAACACCGCCTGTACAAGACACCACCAGCCAGCCCCTGACAGGATCCCTCCCAGCTGGTCACAAGCAGGGGTCTTGGACTGGCTTCTCCCACTTCCCCCCCAGTGGGGACAGATGCCTGACACATTAAAATTTCATGGACACAACGCCCTCCCTCCCACACACACACACACGCACACACATTCTCTGCAGGAGAAAAAGAAAAGGCTATGTCTAGACTGCAGGCTTCTTTCGAAAGAGGCTCTTTTGAAAGCATCTTTCGAAAGAGCCTCTTTCGAAAGATCGCGTCTAGACTGCACGCGGATCTTTCGAAAGAGAAATCCGCTTTTTCGAAAGAGAGCACCCAGCGAGTCTGGATGCTCTCTTTCGAAGACGGCCTCTTTACATTGAAGAACGCCTTCTTTCGAAAGAGGAACTTTCGAAAGAAGGCGTTCTTCCTCGTGAAACGAGGTTTACCGCCATCGAAAGAAAAGCCGCGTTCTTTCGAAATAATTTCGAAAGAACGCGGCTTGAGTCTGGACGCAGGGGAAGTTTTTTCGGGAAAAGGCTACTTTTCCCGAAAAAACCCCTGAGTCTGGACAAGGAAAAAAGAGAGAGAAGAGAGAAAAAGGAGGAAAAAAGAAAAAAGAGAAAAAGAGAGAGAGAGAGAGAGAGAGAAAATGAGAGAGAGAAAAGACAAAAGCAAGAGAAATAAGAGAGGGAATAAAGAAAAAAGAGGAAAAAAGAGAGGGAGAAAGAAAAAAGAGGAAGAAGAAAGAGAAAGAGAGAGAGAAAAAGGAGAACAAAAGAAAAGAGAGAAAGAGAGCAAGAGAGAGAGAAAATGAGAGAGAGAAAAGAAAAAAGCGAGGTAAGCAAGAAAAAGTGGGGAGAAAAAAGAGAGAGGGAGAAAGAAAAAAGAGGAAAAGGAGAGAAAGAGAGAGAAAAGAAGAAAGAGAGGGAAGCAAGAAAAAAGAGAGAGAAGGAAGGAAAAAAGAAAAAAGAGAAAAAGAGAGAGAAAATGAGAGAGAGAAAAGAAAAAAGCAAGAGAAAAAAGAAAAGAGAAAGAGAGAGAAAAGAAAAAAAGGAGGAAAGAAGAAAAAAAGAGAGAAAATGAGAGCGGGAGAAAGAAAAAAGGAAAAAAGAGAAAAAGAAAAAAGAAAAGAGAGAGGAAAGCAAGAAAAAAGAGAAAGAGAAAAAAAGAGAAAAAGAGAGAGAAAAGAAAAGAGAGGGAGAAAGAAGAAAAAGAGAGAGGGAGAAAGAAAAAGGGAAAAAAGAGAAAAAGAGCAAAAAAAAGAGAAAAGAGAAAAAGAAAAAAGAAAAGAGAGAGGAAAGCAAGAAAAAAGAGAAAGAGAAAAAGAGAGAGAGAAAAGAAAAGAGAGGGAGAAAAAGAAAAAAGACAAAAATTAGAGGGAAGCAAGAATAAAGAGACAGAGAAAAAAGAGAGAGAAAAGAAAAACAGAGTGAGGGAGAAAGAAAAGAGAGAGAAAAAAGAGAGAGGGTGAAAGAAAAAAGAAAGAGAGAAAAGCGAGTGAGAAGCAAGAAAAAAAGAGAGAGGAAAAGAAAAACAGAGCGAAGGAGAAAGAAAAGAGAGAAACAAGAAAAAAGAGAGAAAAAGAGGAAAGAGCAAGAAGCAAGAAAAAAGAGAGAGAGAGAGAGAGAAAAGAAAGGATCGGGCCCACTCCAGCCCTGTGAGAAGTACCCATTCCCCACCCCCACCAGCTGCTCCTCTGGCCAAGACCTTCCGGGTGTTTTATCAGACACGTCAGGTTATCTGTCAGCACCACATCACCTGCTCCTTGTACACAAACAGCCGCTGGCCAGCGCACAACCGCACAGTCCCCGCCCCACGACATCCTTGTAGAGGCCCTCCTCCAACACCCCCCAGAGACAGCTGCACAGAGACACACACAGACACAACCCCCCTGTAACAGCACCCCACCAACACCCTCCAGAGACAGCCGCACACACACAGACACAGAGACACAACACCCTGTAAGACCACGTTGCAAACACCCCCCAGAGACAACCACACACACAGACACAACACCCTGTATGACCACCCTGCAAACACCCCCCAGAGACAGCCGCACACACAGACACAACACCCTGTATGACCACCCTGCAAACACCCCCAGAGACAGCCGCACACATAGACACAACACCCTGTATGACCACCCTGCAAACACCCCCCAGAGACAGCCGCACACATAGACACAACACCCTGTATGACCACCCTGCAAACACCCCCAGAGACAGCCGCACACACAGACACAACACCCTGTATGACCACCCTGCAAACACCCCCAGAGACAGCCGCACACATAGACACAACACCCTGTATGACCACCCTGCAAACACCCCCCAGAGACAGCCTCACACACAGACACAACACCCTGTATGACCACCCTGCAAACACCCCCAGAGACAGCCGCACACACAGACACAACACCCTGTATGACCACCCTGCACAGACACCCCCGAGACACACAGACACAACACCCTGTAACACCCTCACACGCACAAACCTAGAGACACCCCCCTAACGGAGGCCCCATCCCCAAACGACACCCTGCTGTCCCAAACTACACACACCTGCAACACAACCATTCTGACAGAGGGCACATGCCTCCTGCCACATTGTACCCGATCACAGCCTCCAACACCCGGAACACCGCCTGTACAAGCAACACCAGCCAGCCCCTGACAGGAGCCCTCCCAGCTGGTCACAAGCAGGGGCCTTGGACTGGCTCATCCCATGTGACCCCAGATCCGCCGGCCCAGGTTGACCCAGGCAGATGGTTGACACTGAACTCGGCTCTGCAGAGCGGCCGGCTGCCTACCCGGGCCAAGTTCTCCCCGACCCTCGCCTCTCAGCTGCAGCGGGGCGAGGGCCAGATCCCAGAGATCCAGGGGCCAGATCCCAGGGGGCGAGGGCCAGATCCCAGTGATCCAGGGCCAGATCCCAGGGAGCAAAGGCCAGATCCCAGTGATCCAGGGGCCAGATCCCAGAGATCCAGGGGCCAGATCCCAGGGGGCGAGGGCCAGATCCCAGAGATCCAGGGGCCAGATCCCAGGGGGCGAGGGCCAGATCCCAGTGATCCAGGGCCAGATTCCAGGGGGCGAGGGGCCAGATCCCAGGGGGCGAGGGCCAGATCCCAGAGATCCAGGGGCCAGATCCCAGTGATCAAAGGCCAGATCCCAGTGATCCAGGGCCAGATCCCAGTGATCCAGAGCCAGATCCCAGGGAGCAAAGGCCAGATCCCAGTGATCCAGGGCCAGATCCCAGTGATCCAGAGCCAGATCCCAGGGAGCAAAGGCCAGATCCCAGTGATCCAGGGCCAGATCCCAGTGATCCAGAGCCAGATCCCAGGGGGCAAAGGCCAGATCCCAGTGATCCAGGGGCCAGATCCCAGTGATCCAGGGCCAGATCCCAGGGGGCAAAGGCCAGATCCCAGTGATCCAGGGCCAGATCCCAGGGATCCAGGGCCAGATCCCAGTGATCCAGGGCCAGATCCCAGGGGGCGAGGGCCAGATCCCAGTGATCCAGGGCCAGATGCCAGGGGGCGAGGGCCAGATCCCAGTGATCCAGGGCCAGATCCCAGGGGGCAAAGGCCAGATCCCAGTGATCCAGGGCCAGATCCCAGTGATCCAGAGCCAGATCCCAGGGGGCAAAGGCCAGATCCCAGTGATCCAGGGCCAGATCCCAGTGATCCAGGGCCAGATCCCAGGGAGCAAAGGCCAGATCCCAGTGATCCAGGGCCAGATCCCAGGGGGCGAGGGCCAGATCCCAGTGATCCAGGGCCAGATGCCAGGGGGCGAGGGCCAGATCCCAGTGATCCAGGGCCAGATCCCAGGGGGCGAGGGCCAGATCCCAGTGATCCAGGGCCAGATCCCAGGGGGCGAGGGCCAGATCCCAGTGATCCAGGGCCAGATGCCAGGGGGCGAGGGCCAGATCCCAGTGATCCAGGGCCAGATCCCAGGGGGCCAGGGCAGCATGCACCAGGGAGCCCCCAAAGAGCAGGCCGCCCACAGCTCGGTGGGTGTTTCTCTGGTGGTGCGCACCCCCAGGGGCCTTGGTGCACCCAACACAATTATTCCGCACACGGGTGGAAAGGATCAAAGGGCACGTTGGCCAGGGGCTCCCTGGCCCCGCCCACGCCCAGCCCTGTTGGCCAGCTCGCCAGGACGGGGCTCTCACCACTAGACCGCTCCGCCTCCCGCATGGGGGGGACTGCCCCTGCCTTCCTGTCTCCCGGGGGGTCTCGCTCAGGCGCGGGCCAATCAACGGAGCCGTTTCTCCGGGCCCAGCCCGCGCTCGGAATGCCCCCAGCGAGGGGGCGTGGTTTGAGCAGGTGCGGCTCAATCCGCGGAGGCCCAGCCAGCGCTCGGAATGCCCTGCCCGCCGAGGGGGCGTGGCTTAGGAAGGCGTGGCCCAATCAGCGGAGCCGCCTCTGCGGCCCAGCCAGCGCTCGGAACGCCCGGCCAGGGAAGGGGGCGTGGCTTAGGCAGGCGCGGCCCAATCAGCGGAGCCGCCTCTGCGGCCGAGCCAGCGCTCGGAACGCCCGGCCAGGGAAGGGGCGTGGCTTAGGTAGGCGCGGCCCAATCAGCGGCCGGCCCGAGGCCGAGCCCTCCCATTGATGGAAGCCCTCGGCCGCCGATCACCCCACGCGGCTGCCGCTTAAAGCCGGGGCTCGCCGCGCGCCGCTTCATTCATTCCTCCCCCCCCGGCGCGCGAGGCTTCATTCATCCCTCCCGGAGCGCGCCGCGCGCGGCTTCATTCATCCCTCCCCGGAGCGCGCGGCTTCATTCAACCCTCCCGGGGGCGCGCGGCTTCCTTCGTTCTTCCCGGGGCGCGCCGCGCGCCGCTCCATTCATCCCTCCCTCCCCGGGCCGCGCGGCTCCATTCATCCCTCCCGGGCCGCGCAGGGCCATGCGGCGCCTCCTCTGCGCGCTTTTTGCGCTGGCGCTGCCCGGCGCTTCCGCCGCCTTCCGCGGCGGCGCCACCTTCTGCCACCTGGAGACGCCGGGCAGCCGCTACCTGAGCTTCCTGGCCCGGCGCTCGGGGGGCCTGGCCCTGGTCCAGAGCGCCTGGGACGCGCAGGGGCACCTGCTGGCTTGCGCCATCCACCACGATGCGCGCCTCACCCGCCGGTACCGGGCGTCCTGTGCCAAGCGGAGCGGCCTCTCCCGGAGCCCGGCGCGCCGGCGAGCCCTGGCCACCCTGGCCCGGCGGATGGGCACCTGCCGCGGGGCGGGCGGCCTCCGGGAGAGGCGGGCGCCCAGGGAGGAGCTGGGGCGCAGGAGGACTCGGAGGGGCTGGACCATGCCGGGGACGCTGTGGTGCGGGGTGGGGGACTCCGCTGGAAACCTCACCGAGCTGGGTAAGAGCAGCCTGGCACCGGGGGGGGGGGGGCGAGGTCAAAACTGCCTGCGTTTGGGGTGCTGGGGACGGGGGGCCCCCTCCTTATGGGGCTGAGTCGCCTCTTGGGACCCTGTGGAGGGGGGCGGCAGGGGCAGGGACCCCTCCTTATGGGGCTGTGGGTCTCCCCATGGGAGCCTGTGGGGGGGGGCGGCAGGGACCCCTCCTTATGGGGCTGTGGGTCTCCCCATGGGAGCCTGTGGGGGGGGGGCGGCAGGGACCCCTCCTTATGGGGCTGTGGGTCTCGCCCTGAGACCCTGTGCGGGGGTGGCAGGGACCCCTCCTTATGGGACTGTGGGTCTCCCCATGGGAGCCTGTGGGGGGGTGACAGGGACCCCTCCTTATGGGGCTGTGGGTCTCCCCATGGGAGCCTGTGGGGGGGTGGCAGGGACCCCTCCTTATGGGGCTGTGGGTCTCCCCATGGGAGCCTGTGGGGGGGGCGGCAGGGACCCCTCCTTATGGGGCTGTGGGTCTCCCCATGGGAGCCTGTGGGGGGGTGGCAGGGACCCCTCCTTATGGGGCTGTGAGTCTCCCCTTGGAACCCTGCAGGGGGGGCATTAGGGGCAGGGACCCCCTCCTTATGGGGCTGTGGGTCTCCCCATGGGAGCCTGTGGGGGGGCGGCAGGGACCCCTCCTTATGGGACTGTGGGTCTCCCCATGAGACCCTGTGGGGGGGCGGCAGGGACCCCTCCTTATGGGGCTGTGGGTCTCCCCATGGGAGCCTGTGGGGGGGGGTGGCAGGGACCCCTCCTTATGGGGCTGTGGGTCTCCCCATGAGACCCTGTGGAGGGGTGACAGGGACCCCTCCTTATGGGGCTGTGGGTCTCCCCATGGGAGCCTGTGGGGGGGTGGCAGGGACCCCTCCTTATGAGACTGTGGGTCTCCCCTTGGAACCCTGCAGGGGGGGCATTAGGGGCAGGGACCCCCTCCTTATAGGGCTGTAGGTCTCCCCTTGGGGGCCCCCTCCTTATGGGGCTGTGAGTCCCCCCATGGGACTCTGGGGACCGCCATTCCCTCCTCCTGCCTTGCCAAAAGGGGGGGGGGTTCTGCGAAGGTGCAGCCCCTCCCTAAGTGAACCCCCCCCACCCCCCCGCAGGTCTTTTCCAGGGCCCGGACCTGTGCTGCCGGGAACACGACCAATGCGCGGAGCAGCTGGCCCCGCTGGAGTTCAGATACGGCGTCCGCAACCTCCGCCTCCACACCGTCTCGCACTGCCGCTGCGACGCCAGGTGGGGGGGAGAGAGGCCAGGCCGGGGAGGGGGGGGGAGAGGCCGGGCCGGGGGTCCCTGGCACGCTGCCCGCGGCCCTAACCCCCCTCTCCCACGGCTCCCTCGCAGGTTCAGGCGGTGCCTCCGGCGGCTGAACGACCCCATCGCCGACCTCGTGGGCGCCGCCTTTTTCGAGGCGCTGGAGCTGCCCTGTTTCGTACTGGAGCCGGGCGAGGCCTGCGTGGAGTGGCACTGGTGGGGCGGGTGAGTGCCCGCCGGCGACCCCCACCCGCTCTGGGGCAGGGGCCGGCTTCCCCCCCCCTCCCCGCCCCCCCAAGGGTTAGGGTGCCAAGCTAGGCACAGGCTCACCCCTCCGTTTCTCCCATGGGGCCTGGGAGGGGGGAGGGGAAGCGTGGCAAAGCAGCCCCACGCCTTGGGGGCGTGCCCGGCTCCCTGATTGGCTGCTGCGGGTGGCACGGCTCGGCAGGTGAGGGGTGGGGCCGGCCCGCCCCATCCTGCCACTCCCCCAAGCTGGGGCACCGGTGCCAGCTGAGGACTCCGTGGGGGGCGGGGTGGATCACCCTGGCTTCACACCCCCTTCTTCCCCCCCCCCCAGGTGTAAACGCTACGGCTCCATCGCCCTGGCCCGCATGGTGCAGCAAAGCCGGTACAGCCCCCGTGGGGCCGGACTCCCCCCAGGGAAACCCACCCGGAGGAAGAACCGGAAGAGGCCGGGCCAGGGCAGCGTGGCCCAGTGGTCACAGAGCCCCGGAGATCAGGGACCTGGCACGCCCCCGCCAGGCAGGGCTCTGGGCACGCTGCCCCCTGCCCCCGCTGAGGGGGAGGCCTCCACCCCACGGCGGCCCGTGGGGCGGGAGCCACCCCTCCCCACAACAAGGGCCCCGGAGCGAGGCCGCACGGACGCACCGCGCCCGCCTGAACTGAGCCACTGGGGTGAGTGCGTGTTCGGGGCACGGGGGGCGCAGAGCAGGGGATCTGGGGGGCGCAGAGCAGGGGGGCTGGGGGGCGCAGAGCAGGGGGTCTGTGGGGCTGGATGTACCTCAATTGAGCCCCTCTCTTCTCCCCCTCTTTGCCCCCCAGCCAGGAGCTGCGGCGGCTACCGGCGCCTGGACCGGTGCCCGCACAAAATCGGGCCCCAGGAGGTCCGGTACCAGCTGCAGAACCCAGATTCCCGCGTCCTGTTCCACTGCAACTGCACCCGGGGGCTGGCGCGGGCCCTGCGCCGAGCCCCGGGCCCCAACGCCGTGGCCGAAGAGCTGCTGGCCGGCGCCGTGTCTCCCGCCTGCTTCGTGCTGGCGCCACCCCCGGGCTGCGCGGCCGGGGAAGACCAGCAGCCCAAGTGAGTGGAACCGAGGGGGGGGGTAGTGGGACGTGTCGGGGGAGCCCCGCCAGTCTCCTGCGCACCTGGGTCTCTCCAGGTGGTGCACCCATCTCGGCGCGTTGAACAAAATTGATTCCGCACAAGGGTGGGCAACCGAGGGGGAGCCCTGCCAGTCTCCTGTGCACCTGGGTGTCTCCAGGTGGTGCACCCATCTCGGCGCGTCGAACAAAATTGATTCCGCACAAGGGTGGGCAACCGAGGGGGAGCCCTGCCAGTCTCCTGTGCACCTGGGTGTCTCCAGGTGGTGCACCCATCACGGTGCGTCGAACAAAATTGATTCCGCACAAGGGTGGGCAACCGAGGGGGGGCCCTGCCAGTCTCCTGTGCACCTGGGTGTCTCCAGGAGGTGCACCCATCTTGGTGCGTCGAACAAAATTGATTCCGCACAAGGGTGGGCAACCGAGGGGGGGCCCTGCCAGTCTCCTGTGCACCTGGGTGTCTCCAGGTGGTGCACCCATCTCGGCGCGTCGAACAAAATTGATTCCGCACAAGGGTGGGCAACCGAGGGGGGGCCCTGCCAGTCTCCTCTGCACCTGGGTGTCTCCAGGTGGTGCACCCATCTTGGTGCGTCAAACAAAATTGATTCCGCACAAGGGTGGGCAACCGAGGGGGGGCCCCGCCAGTCTCCTGCGCACCTGGGTGTCTCCAGGTGGTGCACCCATCTCGGCGCGTTGAACAAAATTTATTCCGCACAAGGGTGGGCAGCTTTTGGGAACGCCGCCCCCTACCTGTCAGATGGGGATGCAGGGTGTCTCCAGGTGGTGCACCCATCACGGTGCGTCGAACAAAATTGATTCCGCACAAGGGTGGGCAACCAAGGGGGGGCCCTGCCAGTCTCCTGCGCACCTGGGTGTCGCCAGGTGGTGCACCCATCTTGGCGCGTCGAACAAAATTTATTCTTCACAAGGGTGGGCAACCGAGGGGGGTGGTAGTGGGACATGGTGGGGGGGCCCCTGCCAGTCTCCTCTGCACCGGGGTGTCTCCAGGTGGTGCACCCATCTCGGCGCGTCGAACAACATTGATTCCGCACAAGGGTGGTCAACTTTTGGGAACGCCGCCCCCTACCTGTCGGAGGGCGATGCAGGCGGCCTAGCTGGGGCTGGCCCCCTTCTGCTTGCTCCCCACTAGGTGGCAGCTCCGGATCGGCGCCTGGCCCCCGAGCAGGTGGGGGGCCGGGAGGGAGTTGAGGTCCCTTGCTCGTGTGGAGTTGTGGGCACGTGGAGGAGCCCTGCCCCATAGCTCCCTGGTTTCCTAGCGGCACCGGGGAGGCTGGTAGAGCGGGGGGGGGGGGTCCGTGCCTCGGTTGCTCCCTTGCCTGACCCCCACTTCTCTTGCTCTCTCCCCCAGCTGCATCGGGGAGGGCCGGGCCGTCCTGGTGCCCACCCGGCACCTGCCGAACACGCTCCGGGCGCGCTGGACACGGCCGGGGCCCCAGGCCACGCGGCAGGCGGGGGGCGCCCCTCTTGGACTCTACGCCCAATGTCTCCAGTTGGCCAGGACCGTCCACTGAGACCTGGCTGCAGCCGGCGGGGGGCGGGGGCGGGGGGGGGGGGGTCGTCCCTCTACCGCTGCCCACAGGGGAGAGAAACTCCAGGCTGGGAGCCGCGGTTGGGGGGGGGGGGTCCCACATCAAGATGGGGGGGGGTGCTGGAAGCCAACCCCCCCCCCCCAGCCGCGCGTAGGGGGCAGGAGGACCCAGCTGTACCTGCCTATGGGGGAGAAGAGGGGGTGCATTGTGAAGGGGAGGCTGTTCCAGTTTTGGGGGGCGGGGGGCTGTGCCCCCCACACCCAACTTTTTTCCGAGAGAGCCAATTTTTGTAGGGCCTTTTTGCCCCACGGCGCGGCCGGTCCGTGCCCCCCGGGGCCTCGACTCTGTAAATAAAACCTTTCCGTCCTGCGAGGTGGGGGATCAGTTTGGGGGGGGGGGCCCTTGTACCCTTCTCTGCCCCTCCCCCAGCTCCAGGGACCCCTCCCCCCTCTCTGCCATGCCCCACCCCTGCCTTCAGCCCACACCAGCCAATCAGAGCAGTGGGGGGGCAGGTCATTTATTCCAGTAGGTGCAAGGGGGTGAGAGACGGGGTAACTCCAGAGCCAGGATGTTGGGGGGGGGGGGTAGTTCCCCCCCACACCCCTGGCCCCCTGTGCTGGGTCCTTTCCTCCCTCCTGGGGGGCAGTGACCGTCCGTCCTTGTCTTGCACAGGCCCAGTTCCTGCCCCACGGCGCCACTCCCCCCCCTCCCCATGCCCCATGGCATCATTCACAGCGGTTGGGGGCAAAGAGAACCTGCCCTTCAGTGCCCCATGGCTTCATTCCCACTGCCTGGGGCGAGGGAGATCCGGCCCCTCCAGTGCCCCATAGCGCCCTCCCCTTCTCCTGGGGCCAGGGAGATCCTGCCCCTCTAGTGCCCCATAGCGCCCTCCAGTGCCCCATAGCGCCCTCCCCTTTTCCTGGGGCTAGGGAGATCCTGCCCCTCCAGTGCCCCATAGCGCCCTCCCCTTCTCCTGGGGCAAGGGAGATCCTGCCCCTCCAGTGCCCCATAGCGCCCTCCCCTTCTCCTGGGGCAAGGGAGATCCTGCCCCTCCAGTGCCCCATAGCGCCCTCCCCTTCTCCTGGGGCAAGAGAGATCCTGCCCCTCCAGTGCCCCATAGCGCCCTCCCCTTCTCCTGGGGCAAGGGAGATCCGGCCCCTCCAGTGCCCCATAGCGCCCTCCCCTTCTCCTGGGGCTAGGGAGATCCGGCCCCTCCAGTGCCCCATAGCGCCCTCCAGTGCCCCATAGCGCCCTCCCCTTCTCCTGGGGCAAGGGAGATCCTGCCCCTCCAGTGCCCCATAGCGCCCTCCAGTGCCCCATAGTGCCCTCCCCTTCTCCTGGGGCAAGGGAGATCCTGCCCCTCCAGTGCCCCATAGCGCCCTCCCCTTCTCCTGGGGCAAGGGAGATCCTGCCCCTCCAGTGCCCCATAGCACCCTCCCCTTCTCCTGGGGCAAGGGAGATCCTGCCCCTCCAGTGCCCCATAGCGCCCTCCAGTGCCCCATAGTGCCCTCCCCTTCTCCTGGGGCTAGGGAGATCCTGCCCCTCCAGTGCCCCATAGCGCCCTCCAGTGCCCCATAGTGCCCGCCCCTTCTCCTGTGGCCAGGGAGATCCTGCCCCCCAGCTCCCCACGGCATCATTCCCAGCACCTGGGCCCATGCAGACCTTGCCCCCCGCCCTGCCCCATGGCAGCCTCCCCTTCTGCAGCCAGGGAGCTCCATGCCAGCTGGCCTCACCCCACAGCACGGCCACTTGGTCGGCCTGCCTCAGGCCCACGCCCCCTCACCCCCACCGCCTTCCCTGCCACGTGCTCTAGGGGGCCGGGAAGCTCATGGAGCGGACAGAATTGGAGCAGGTGCCCAGCCCCCCCTGCCCACGTCTTCCCCCCTGCGGGGGGCAGAGGGTTTCATGACTGGGGGGTGGCCAGGCTGGGCCACAGGGGGGGTCGGTTATGTCACCCCCCGTGGGGACACCACAGCACGCCCGGGCGGGAGAGACGGCACACGGGGGGGGGGGGGGGGGGGGTACAACACGGGGGATCGGGTCCTGCCCCACGGTCAGTGTGGGGCCCCGGCCGCCCGGCCCTCCACGGCGCCAGGGGGCGGGCTGTCCCGGGAGCCGCGCCTGCCGAAGAGGCCGGCGGCCCCGGCCGTGGGGCTCATCCGGCGGGGGGGGTACCCCTGGTCGGCGCTCGGCCCCACGGCTTGGTCCACAGTCTCCAGCCGGAGGGCGGGCAGCAAACCCAAGCTCCGGGGGTCGGCCTGGGCCAGGGGGCTGGCGTCCGCCCGGCCCCACATCCCCCCCGCGGTCCGGCCGCTGCCCTCCTGCCAGGCCGGCTCCTCCGGCAGCTGGATGCTGGGGATGTCGCCCTGCAGGGGGCGCCGGTTGTGGGGGGACGGGCTGCGGCTGACCCCCCGCTCGTGGCTCGCCGGCCGCGCCAGGAGGCCCTGCAGGTGGGACAGGCTGGGGCTCCGGCTCCGGTGGGTCTTCAGCTGCCCGGGGCTGGGGCTGCGGGATTTGGGGGCCAGCAGGACCAAGGTGCTGTCGTCTTCGTCCTCCGAGCTGGGGCTGGAGCTGTCCGGCCGGCTGCTGGCCTGGGAGGCAGGTAGCGAGATCTGTGGGGCCCCCGGGGGGCGCGTCAGCCGCCCGGGCGGGGAAACGCCCCGGGAGAGGAGGGGCCCCAAACCGGCACCTCCACGGCGGGGAGCGGGCAGCAGGGTGCTGGAGAAGACCTGCCCCACATCTGGGGGGACTGGTCTGCAGCTGGGCCTGTGCTAGGCGAGGCTGGCCCCACATTGGTGGGGACTGTCAGCAGCTGGTGCCATGCGGGGCAAAGTCCGCCCCACAGCTGTGGGGACCGGGCAGCAGCTGGCCCTGGGCTGGGCGAGGCTGGCCCCACATTTGTGGGGATTGTCAGCAGCTGGTGCTATGCGGGGTGAGGCCCGCCCCACATCTGTGGGGACCGGGCAGCAGCTGGTACCATGCGGGGCAAGGCCTGCCCCACATCTGTGGGGACCGGTCAGCAGCTGGTACCATGCAGGGGAAGGCCTGCCCCACATCTGTGGGGACTGTCAGCAGCTGGTATCATGCAGGGCAAGGCCTGCCCCACATCTGTGGGGACTGTCAGCAGCTGGTACCATGCAGGGCAAGGCCTGCCCCACATCTGTGGGGACTATCAGCAGCTGGTACCATGCAGGGCAAGGCCTGCCCCACATCTGTGGGGACTATCAGCAGCTGGTACCATGCAGGGCAAGGCCTGCCCCACATCTGTGGGGACTGTCAGCAGCTGGTATCATGCAGGGCAAGGCCTGCCCCACATCTGTGGGGACTATCAGCAGCTGGTACCATGCAGGGCAAGGCCTGCCCCACATCTGTGGGGACTATCAGCAGCTGGTACCATGCAGGGCAAGGCCTGCCCCACATCTGTGGGGACTGTAAGCAGCTGGTACCATGCAGGGCAAGGCCTGCCCCACATCTGTGGGGACTATCAGCAGCTGGTACCATGCAGGGCGAGGACCGCCCCACATTGGTGGGGACTGGTCATACGGGGTGAGACCTGCCCCACATCCATGGGGACTGGTGAACAGCCGGCCCAGGGCGAGGCCCACCCCACATCCGGGGGGACCAGGCAGCAGCTAGCCCCATGGGCCCCCGGAACAGCAAACTGCCCCGTTATTCATCGAACACCCCCAGCCGCAAATCTCCCCTCCCCCAGGGGGATGCCTGTCTTGTACCCAGCTCAATCGCCCCACCCCTCTGGCCCCCGTTCCCCCCCCCCGCCGTGGGGCAGGAAGCTGCTGACCTGGAAAGGCTCCGTCACCCCGGTGATGCTACTGTAGTTGTTGCCGTAGTAACCAAGGATGTATTCCCCCTTCCCTTTGGGTAGCGTCTCCTCCGAAAACACCACCTGGAGCAAGGGGGGAGGCAAGGGGGGGGGTCAGGGCCGTGCCCCCCACAGACGCCCCCAATCTTGGCAGGGGGGAGCCCAGGCACATCCCAGCACTCTGGGGCGTCCCAGGAAGGGGGCCGGGCCCCCCAAGGACGTGCGAGAAGGGGGGGGATCCCTCGTGCGCACACACCTGGTACACGCTGCCCTCCGGGTCCTCGTGTTTGGCCCACACGTAGCCCACGTAGTCTTTGGCGTGCCGGAAACCCACCTGGAGAGGGTGCCGAGGGCGAGTTAGGGGGCACGGGACCCCACCCCACTGGGAGAGGGTCTGACGCCAGCCCTTGGGCCCCCCCCACCCCGAAACACGGACCCACAGGACCCAACCCTCTTGGAATATGCTTCATCGACACCAACCGTGTTCCACGTCCCCAGACCGTGCCAGCTCTAACCCCTAGGCCCTGCTACCGCAGAGCAGACCTACCCTGACCGGCTGGACCCCCAGAGCCGACCCGCCGCTCCCAGCCTGGTCTGATCTGGGGTCTCCATTTAAGCCACACAGGGCCAGATTTTCAGGGGGGCCGACGAGCTAGGCGTCCCCCTGCTCTCTCCTGTCGGGAGCTGGCCAGGGTTTACCCACAATGCACTTGCTGGGCTCTGAGCTACGAGGGGCCTTACCATAGGGTTCCCCTTCCTGGCTGGGGGGGCGGGGGGGGTTCCCAGCTGTGGAGGGGGGGGTGCCACTCCATTTTCAAGTAGCCCACGGAGACTCCCCTCTCAGGGCCCCCGGCGCGGGAAAGTTGGTGAAGACGCGGGCGATCCAACCCTACCCTGGCTCCCTGGTCCTGGTTGGGCCTCCTGGAGCCCAGGCACCTGCCTCCAAGGGGGCAGACTCCTGGGCCACCTTTTTGCCCCACAGGGGGGCTCAGCTGCCCCAGGCCAGCCCCCACACTGAGCATCCGTGAGGAAATTGTTGAGGAAAAAAGGGGGGGGGAAGAGCTCTGAACCAGCCAGAGTTGAAGGGAAAAAAAAGGATACCGCCCCTTTAAAATCCCACAGTTAGGTTTTTTGGACACATCAGGCTCCCATCGGCTGTGGGGCAGGATGGGCTTACTCCTTGGGCCCAGCCCATCCCCCCCCCTTGCCCCCATGGGTCACTGGGCCTTGGCGGCTGTAACCCCAGTGACCCACGAGCTCCTGGAGAATCCAGGGGGCAGCCCCTGGCCTGGTGCCCCACAAGGGGTGAACTGAGAGGGAGAGGCACCCGACTCCTCCCTGAGCTGGAAAAGGAAGTAGGGAAGAATCGGGCCCAGGAAGCCAGGGGGCCTGGGCCCATGGGGGACGCCCAGCGCCTGGAGAGGGGGGGGCAGGGGCTGGCTGCAAGGGAGGCTGGCACCCAGGGGGTTAGCTCTCCCGCTTCAGGGGCAGCAGGCCTCAGCCACCCAGTGGCTCAGATCTAACTCCAGGCCATCCAGGCATCCACCTCAGCTGTGTCCCCTATTCAGACGCGGAGGCAGGGGTGGGAGCTACTTCCTGTGGGGGCGGGGGGGTGGACAGGCTCTGTCAGGGTGTGGGACTCTGGGGGTAGAGGGGGGAGCAGCCCATGAAACCCTCACCCTCCATCTCCCAGGGCAGGAGGCACCTGCCTCCTGGCCATCCCCCCCAGCCATCTGCGCACGGTCCCCCTCACCCCTCCAGGTCCCTTCCCGCCTGCTGGGGAAGGACCCATGAGGGCCCCACAACCTCCCCCCCATAGCCCCTTACCCAGTAAAGGCCGATCCAGTAGGTCCCTTCCCATCTGCTGGGGAAGGACCCATGTGGGCCCCACCACCTCCCCCCCATAGCCCTTTACCCGGTAAAGGCCGATCCAGTAGGTCCCTTCCCATCTGCTGGGGAAGGACCCATGTGGGCCCCACAACCTCCCCCCCCATAGCCCCTTACCCGGTAAAGGCCGATCCAGTAGGTCCCTTCCCATCTGCTGGGGAAGGACCCATGTGGGCCCCACAACCTCCCCCCCATAGCCCTTTACCCGGTAAAGGCCGATCCAGTAGGTCCCTTCCCATCTGCTGGGGAAGGACCCATGTGGGCCCCACAACCTCCCCCCCCATAGCCCCTTACCCGGTAAAGGCCGATCCAGTAGGTCCCTTCCCATCTGCTGGGGAAGGACCCACGTGGGCCCCACCACCTCCCCCTCCCCACAGCCCCTTACCCGGTAGAGGCCGATCCAGTCCCAAGAGCTCCTGTGGAAGACGGCAGCCATCCGGTATCGGACAACGGCTTGCTCCGGCCTGGTCCACTCGTCGGCCACTTGGAGCTCCACCAAGGGCTTGTCGGCCTTGGAGGCAAACTGCCACGGAGAAGCCCGGGATGTGAGTGAGACCCACGGCATCCCCCTCCCTGCAAGGCTGGGGTCCCCTGTTGGGAGCGGCTAGGGTTGCCAGATGGTTTAACCAAAAATACCGATCACGCCCCCCCCAAAAAATGGGGGAAAATACTGTTGATTAAAAGGGGCGGGAGGACCAAAGTTGTTGAGCAAAAAAAAAGGGGGGGGGGCCCAGAGAGTTATTTAAAAAAAACCAGCATGGCCCCTTTAAGAACAGGAGGGGCTGGGCTCTGCCTAGACTAACAGGCTGCCAGCGGCCATCTTGCCTTCCTCCCTGCTCCGAGCCAGCCAGCTCCCCTGCAGAACCAGGTAACCGTGGGGGGGGAGAGCTGGGCCCGATTGCTGAATGGAGGGTTACCAGGTGTCCGGTATGGACCCGGACAGTCCGGTATTTTCGCCCCCGGCCTGGAAAAAAAAAATCAGAAGATACCAGCCATTTGAAGTGTCCGGTATTTTCTGAATTTTGTTACCGGAGAGGAGGCGGAAATACGGGACTGTCCGGGTCAATACCGGAGCGCCGGACCCACCTGCACGGCGAAGATGGCAACCACAGGCTTGTGATCGCTGACCACGTACTCCATGTGGCTGCAGTAGCATAGCTGGCTCACGGCCAGGAGGGAGCGGCTGGGCCGCCGGCCGCTAGGATTGTGTGGGGCCCTGGAGCTCTTGAGTTACCAGAGGATGCGGTCCGTCCAGGCTGGCTTCCGCTTCTTGGCGCTGTGGGGCAGACGGGCGCTGGTCAGCTGGCCCCGGGCAAAGGGGCTTCCCTGCAAACTTCCCTGCCGCCCCTATGCCCTAATACGCCCGCCCGTATTCTCCACCAATCCCTGAGCCCCCGCGCTGAAACGCCTGCCCGTATTCTCCACCAATCCCTGTGCCCCCACGCTGAAACGCCCGCCCGTATTCTCCACCAATCCCTGAGCCCCCACGCTGAAACGCCCGCCCGTATTCTCCACCAATCCCTGAGCCCCCACGCGGAAACGCCCGCCCGTATTCTCCACCAATCCCTGTGCACCCGCGCTGAAACGCCTGCCCGTATTCTCCACCAATCCCTGAGCCCCCGCGCTGAAACGCCCACCCGTATTCTCCACCAATCCCTGAGCCCCCGCGCTGAAACGCCCGCCCGTATTCTCCACCGATTCCTGAGCCCCCACACTGAAACGCCCACCTGTATTCTCCACCAATCCCTGTGCCCCCATGCTGAAACGCCCGCCCGTATTCTCCACCGATTCCTGAGCCCCCACACTGAAACGCCCGCCCGTATTCTCCACCAATTCCTGAGCCCCCACACTGAAACGCCCGCCCGTATTCTCCACCGATTCCTGAGCCCCCACACTGAAACGCCCACCCGTATTCTCCACCAATCCCTTAGCCCCCACGCTGAAACGCCCGCCTGTATTCTCCACCAATCCGAGCCCCCGCGCTGAAACGCCTGCCCGTATTCTCCACCAATCCCTGAGCCCCCACGCTGAAACGCCCGCCCGTATTCTCCACCGATCCCTGTGTCCCCATGCTGAAACGCCCGCCCGTATTCTCCACCAATCCCTGAGCCCCCACGCTGAAACGCCCGCCCGTATTCTCCACCGATCCCTGTGCCCCCACTCTGAAACACCCGCCCCTATTCTCCACCGATCCCTGTGCCCCCACGCTGAAACGCCCGCCCGTATTCTCCACCAATCTCTGTGCCCCCTGCCCCGACACACCTGCCCGTATTCTCCACCAATCCCTGTGCCCTTTGCCCTGACACACCCGCCCACAGTCTCCACCCATCCCCAGCAGGAAGGGGTTCATGCAGTGCCCCCCTACCTGGTGTCGTACTGGTTGGTGCCCACATCAAATTTGAAGGTGGGCGGGAAGTTGAGAGGCCCCTCCTGGAAGCCACTCAAGATGGGCCAGGTGCTCTTGGCGATATTCAGCTGGGGGGCAAAAGGAACAGATTGATTTGCAGAAAGTTTGTAGCACGAGGAACACAACATTAAATATGATGGAATACATGATATAGCCTTTCTTCGTTTTCCATTTTTGCCAGTACTATTTCTAAGCTGTTCTACGTTGTAACTAAACTCTTAAGCGTGTCTCGAGTAATCGTTCCCTATGACGAGATATTTCAAGTCACGGAAACCGTTTGTGGTGGTTTACGGTTTGCTTAGAAACAAGTCTACGGTTTGTTTCGAAACAAAGACGTTATTTTAAACGGTCGGAGCAGTGTAGTGTTTTGTATACAAAAGGTCGATACTTTTCCACAAATACATGGGATTTTCCTAACAAGACACGGTCACAAAATTTCACTATACTTTGTGGGAAAAAATCGACTGTTGGGATAAAACACACTACACTGCCCTGACCGTTTAAAATAACGTCTTTGTTTCGAAGCAAACCGTAATCCGCCACCAACGGTTAGGAAAATACAGGGGATTTTCCTAACAAGACACGGTCACAAAATTTCACTATGCTTTGTGGGAAAGTATCGACCGTCGGTATAAAACACACGACACTGCTCCGACCGTTTAAAATAACGTCTTTGTTTCGAAGCAAACCGTAATCCGTCGCGAACGGTTAGGAAAATACAGGGGATTTTCCTAACAAGACATGGTCACAAAATTTCACTATGCTTTGTGGGAAAGTATCGACCGTTGGTATAAAACACATGACACTGCTCCGACCGTTTAAAATAACGTCTTTGTTTCGAAGCAAACCGTAAACTTGTTTCTAAGCAAACCGTAAACCACCACAAATGGTTTCCGTGAGTTGAAGTATCTCATCACCTGGAACGATTACTGGACGAAGGCTTAAGAGTTTAGTTACAACGTAGAACAGCTTAGAAATATTACTGGCGAAAATGGAAAACGGAGGAGGGCTATAGCATGTATTCCATCATATTTAATGAAAGCTACATCTACACGGCAGAGTTTTTGCCCAAAACCGGCTGTTTTTTGAGCAAAAACTTGTGGTGCATTCACGCGCAAGAAGCCGGCAGTGTAAACTTAGCCTCTGGGTTTGTCTTAAAATAGGTATTCAAAAATGTTAGACATGTCCACGGGTTGTATATCTTCGGAAGATATTGATTGTGGTTCTCTTCAAACTAGCTCATCAAATAGTCGGAAGTAAAACGGAAATTCATTTGCCCAGCTAGCTGGAAGAAAACAAATGTCTCTTTGAGGTGGACGGTTCTCTTCAACCTAGCTCATCAAATAGTCGGAAGTAAAACGGAAATTCATTTGCCCAGCTAGCTGGAAGAAAACGAATGTCTCTTTGAGGTGGACGGTTCTCTTCAACCTAGCTCATCAAATAGTCGGAAGTAAAACGGAAATTCATTTGCCCAGCTAGCTGGAAGAAAACGAATGTCTCTTTGAGGTGGACGGTTCTCTTCAACCTAGCTCATCAAATAGTCGGAAGTAAAACGGAAATTCATTTGTCCAGCGAGCTGGAAGAAAACGAATGTCTCTTTGAGGTGGACGGTTCTCTTCAACCTAGCTCATCAAATAGTCGGAAGTAAAACGGAAATTCATTTGCCCAGCTAGCTGGAAGAAAACGAATGTCTCTTTGAGGTGGACGGTTCTCTTCAACCTAGCTCATCAAATAGTCGGAAGTAAAACGGAAATTCATTTGCCCAGCTAGCTGGAAGAAAACGAATGTCTCTTTGAGGTGGACGGTTCTCTTCAACCTAGCTCATCAAATAGTCGGAAGTAAAACGGAAATTCATTTGCCCAGCTAGCTGGAAGAAAACGAATGTCTCTTTGAGGTGGACGGTTCTCTCCAAACTAGCTCATCAAATAGTCGGAAGTAAAACGGAAATTCATTTGCCCAGCTAGCTGGAAGAAAACGAATGTCTCTTTGAGGTGGTCGGTTCTCTTCAACCTAGCTCATCAAATAGTCGGAAGTAAAACGGAAATTCATTTGCCCAGCTAGCTGGAAGAAAACGAATGTCGCTTTGAGGTGGACGGTTCTCTTCAACCTAGCTCATCAAATAGTCGGAAGTAAAACGGAAATTCATTTGCCCAGCGAGCTGGAAGAAAACGAATGTCTCTTTGAGGTGGACGGTTCTCTCCAACCTAGCTCATCAAATAGTCGGAAGTAAAACGGAAATTCATTTGCCCAGCTGCAGGTTAGGTTTTTTGGCCACATCAGGCTCCCATCGGCCGCCGGATGGCTCCCCTGCACCTGGGGAGCCCAGGGAGCTGGGGGTCATTTGTAGGGGGCTATGGGGCAACTTCGTGAGCTGCGGAGGTTGGGGGGGGCGGGTTTCGCGAGCCGCACTTTCAGAGGTGAAGAGCCCTGGACTATAGGAATTAAAATTGGTCCAGCTCCGTGGTTCCCAAACTTTTCGGCATCAATCCCCTTTTTGATTGTTGAGAAACCTTCACGCCCCCCCCCCCAAAAAATTTTTTTTGCAGCAACACTTGTTCAGCCAAAAAATATATATATATAAAGTTGCCCTTTTAAGAGTAGAGTAGGCATTGCCCTTTGAAGTCTGCCCAGGATGCTCCAACCTCCCCCCACTCCAGCAAGCTGGGGGGGGAGGAGATTAGAGAGGGCTGGGTCGCTCTGCGCCCCCCTGGCATATCTTCACCCCCCTCCCAGCGGGTGCGCCCCCCCCAGTTTGGGAACCTAAGATCTAGACCATCCTCGCGATAAGTCCAAGATACGGCCCCCTAAAAATTGGACTTCCAGCGAAACAGCTGAACACGGGGAATATTTTTCCCCCGCCCGCGGCGGACTTCCGTTTCCGCAAATTGCGTTGGCGTTTCTTTGCGCGCCGGTAGAGCGAGGAACGGGAGGGCCGTATATTGTATCCATTCCTACGCGCGGCGGCGACGTGGACCGGAGCGGTTTAGACGCGGCTGGTCTTTTTCGGAATTTTTTTTTTTAAATACGTTCCGATGAGCCGGGAATGGAAGGCGAACGCAATAGCGGTGCCTCGATTTCTTTTTTTTTTTTTTTAAGAGACGGGATTCAGAAACACCGGAACGACCGATGCGCGGCAAATTGCCACGGAGGCCCTGCCGACGGGATTCAGAAACACCGGAACGACCGATGCGCGGCAAATTGCCACGGAGGCCCTGCCGACGGAACGCCCGACTGGTTTTGCGAGTCAGACCAAGGCTCGGCACGTGGGTTCATTACCCGGTGGCGGCTGGGTCACGGGTTCAACGTTATGCTAATAGGTCTGGCACGCTGGAAGGCTTTTCACTTACGTTAACGGCTGCCGGAGCCGTCAGGAAGAAATTGACGAGAGGCCAGGGTGAGCACTAGGACCCAGGGGAGGCGTTCCCTGGCCTTCCCTCGAAGACCGACCCATCCCACGCACTAAGCTCAGGACTTTGTCCCCAGCGCAAGTTCGTAGTTGCGCCTTGCCACTCCTGTGCCCGTCACCCGCCTCCTGGCAACTCTGAGCTGCTCAGGCCGCAATGGGGCAGCAGATCTAAAGCCCCGCCTCCCCTCGGCTCCCACGTCTTTCCGAACACCGCAGACCCCCACCGTTTTCCGAACGCCTCTCCCCTCCCTCCAGCCCTAGCGGGCCCCACGTGGGACCCAGTTGCAAAAAAAAAAAAAAAGGGGATTCTGGGAGGCGTTCACAGGAGCGTGGCGAGCCAGACACGAGGAGCGGTTCTTCTACGCTACTCCGCCCGGATTCGGCCTCAGCTGGAGTCTTGCGTCCAGTTCTGGGCACCGCGTTTCAGGAAAGAGGTGGGGAAGGTCCAAAGAAGAGCAACAAACAAAGGAGGAAAGGTCGAGGAAAGGGGAGCTGCGAGGGAAGGCTGGAAGAGTTCCCGTTAACCTGCGGAACTCCTTGCCGGAGGATGTGGCGAAAACTAGGACTTGAACAGGGTTCGAAAAAGAGCTAGATAGATTCATGGAGGGTAGGTCCATCCATGGCTATTAGGATGGGTAGGAATGGTGTTCCTAGCCTCTGTTTGTCTGCAAATGGATGACAGGAGAGGGACCATGTGACGATCACCTGTTGTGTTCCCTCCCTCTGGGGCATCTGGTGCTGGCCACTGTCGGCAGACAAGATACTGAGCTGGATGGACCTTTGGTCTGACCCAATCTGGCCGTTCTCATGTTATGTTCTAATTGGGTTTGTTTAGTTCGGAAAAGAGAAGACGGAGAGGGGACGTAATCGCCTTTTTCAAGTATCTAAAAGGGTGTCCCAAGGAGAATGGGAAAATGGAAGTCCTCGGAGGATAGAACAAGAAGCAATGGGCTTCAATTGCAGCAAGGGATTGTTGATGTGGGAAAAACTCCCTATCCGGGCAATGAAACACGGGAATAAATTGCCAAGGAAGGTTGTGGAATCTCCATCGCTGGAGATATTGAAGAGCAGGTTGGATAGACATCGACCAGGGATGGTCTAGATGGGACTTGATCCTGCCATGAGGGCAGGGGAGTAGACTTGACGACCTCTTGAGGTCGCTTCCAGATCTAGTGATCTAGGATTCTGTAGACATCTACCAGGGATGGTCTAGATGGGACTTGGTCCTGCCATGAGGGCAGGGGAGTAGACTTGACGACCTCTTGAGGTCGCTTCCAGATCTAGTGATCTAGGATTCCGTAGACATCTACCAGGGATGGTCTAGATGGGGCTTGGATGTGCTGGCGGGACAGGGGACTGGACTTGATGACCTCTTCAGATCCCTTCCTGTTCTAGGATTCTGTAGACATCTACCAGGGATGGTCTAGACAGTGGTTGGTCCTGTCGTGAGGGCAGAGAATGGGACTTGATGACCTCTCAAAGTCCCTTCCAGTTCTAGTGTCCTATGATTTTGTAGACATCTACCAGGGATGGTCCAGATGGGGCTTGGTCGTGCCGGGAGGGCAAGGGATTAGATTTGATGACCTCCTGAGGTCCCTTCCTGTTCTACAATTCTGTAGACAGCTACCAGGAATGGTCTAGATGGGGCTTGGTCTTGCCATGAGGGCAAGGGAGTAGACTTGATGACCTCTCGAGGTCCCTTCCTGTTCTAGGATTCTGTAGACATCTACCAGGGATGGTCTAAACAGTATTGGGTCCTGCTGTGAGGGCAGAGAATGGGACTTGTTGACCTCTCAAAGTCCCTTCCAGTTCTAGTGTCCTATGATTCTGTAGACATCTACCAGGGATGGTCTAGATGGGGCTTGGTCCTGTCATGAGGGCAGGGGACTGGACTTGATGACCTTTCAAGGTTCCTTCCAGTTCTACGATTCTGTAGACATCTACCAGGGATGGTCTAGATGGGGCTTGGTCTTGTTGTGAGGGCAGGGGAGTAGACTTGATGACCTCTCGAGGTCCCTTCCAGTTCTAGGATTCTGTAGACATCTACCAGGGAAGGTCTAGATGGGGCTTGGTCCTGCCGGCAGGGCAGGGGACGGGACTCAGTGGCCGCTCGAGGTCCCTTCCAGATCTATGAATCTCGGAGGACCACTCAGTGCCGCTATGGCGGGGGGGATGATCACGCTGGACCCGGCCAGGGAAGGAAGCCAGTGCCTGCCCCCCATGGGACACCCCGGCCCACCGCTCACCTGGTCCTTCTCCCACAGCTGGCTGAGGAGGCTGTTGGCGATGGCGTACTTCACAAAGCGGATGTCCAGGCTCTCGATGCGGAAGTTCAAGTCCCCGAACCAGAAGACGATGCTGCGGAGGGCAACAGGGTGAATGGGCCCACACACGCAGCGTCCCCTGGGGGCAGCGACTGCCCCAGCTTGGGGGGGGCGGGGCACGAGGAGTCCCGGCTCCCAGGCCTGGGATCCAACCACTGAGCAGCGCTGCCTCAGAGGGCAGTGTCCTGGGTGAAAGCAGCCCGGCCTCCGGACCCTCCCGCCAGCTCCAGCACGCCACATGGGGTGACCAGAGGACGGGGGTCAGAGCAGGGCCGCTTCTGGGTTGGGCCTAAACAGGGGGGCAGAGGGCAGGGGCCTGGATACACTTGGGGGGGGGGGGGATCTGGGTGCTAGTGAGTTGTAGGGTGGAGACCTGGATGCTTGGGGGGGCCGGGTGAAGATTGTTGGGGGGGGCTGGACTCACTGGGGGGCATCTGGATTCTTAGGGGGGCTGGGTGGAGATTGTTGGGGGGGTGGGCTTACAGGAGGACCTGGCTGCTTGGGAGGGCTGGACTCACGGGGTGGGGGGGGTCTGGATGCTTGGGGGGGCTGGGTGGAGATTGTTGGGGGGGCTGGACTCATGGGGGGGTGCCTGGATGCTTGGGGGGGCAGGTGGAGATTGTTGGGGGGCTGGACTTACCGGGAGGGGGTCTGGATGCTTGGGGGCGGGTGGAGATTGTTGGGGGTCTGGATGCTTGGGGGGGCCGGATGGAGATGCTTGGGGGGCTGGACTCACCGGGGGGGGGGGGTCTGGATGCTTGGGGGGGCCGGGTGGAGATGGTTGGGGTGCCTGGATGCTAGGGGGGGTGGGTGGAGATTGTTGGGGGGCCTAGATGCTTGGGGGGCCGGATGAAGATTGCTGGGGGGCCTGGATGCTTGGGGGGGCCAGATGAAGATTGTTGGGGTGCCTGGACGCTTGGGGGGGCCGGGTGGAGATGGTTGGGGGGCTGGACTCACCGGGGGGGTGCCTGGACGCTTGGGGGGGCCGGGTGGAGATGGTTGGGGGGCTGGACTCACCGGGGGGGTGCCTGGATGCTTGGGGGGGCCGGATGAAGATTGCTGGGGGGCCTGGATACTTGGGGGGCCGGGTGTAAATGGTTGGGGGGCTGGACTCACCGGGGGGGTGCCTGGATGCTTCGGGGGCCGGATGAAGATTGTTGGGGTGCCCTGATGTTTGGGGGGGCCGGGTGGAGATGGTTGGGGGTCTGAACTCACCGGGGGGGTGCCTGGATGCTTGGGGGGGCCGGGTGGAGATGGTTGGGGGGTCTGGACTCACCGGGGGGGTGCCTGGATGCTTGGGGGGGCCGGGTGGAGATGGTTGGGGGTCTGGACTCACCGGGGGGTGCCTGGATGCTTGGGGGGGCCGGGTGGAGATGGTTGGGGGTCTGGACTCACCGGGGGGTGCCTGGATGCTTGGGGGGGCCGGGTGGAGATGGTTGGGGGTCTGGACTCACCGGGGGGGTGCCTGGATGCTTGGGGGGGCCGGGTGGAGATGGTTGGGGGTCTGGACTCACCGGGGGGTGCCTGGATGCTTGGGGGGGCCGGGTGGAGATGGTTGGGGGTCTGGACTCACCGGGGGGGTGCCTGGATGCTTGGGGGGGCCGGGTGGAGATGGTTGGGGGTCTGGACTCACCGGGGGGTGCCTGGATGCTTGGGGGGGCCGGGTGGAGATGGTTGGGGGGCTGGACTCCTGGCCCCCCCCCGAGCAGAGCAGGCGCCGGATCACGCGGCTCTGAGGCCGGCGAACGTTTCCGCGGCCGCGCCGAATGTAGGTCAGCGCTTTGCCGATCACACGCTGGCCGGCTGCCAGCCCGGCTCAGGTGCGGGGCCCGGCCGCCGAAACCCGCTCGGCTCCCCCCCCCCCCTCCCCCGGGGCCCTGGGTCACATGGCCGAGCACGGCCCGGGAGCGGAAATTTCCACTGCCGAGAACCGGCGGGAGGGGGGCGCACGAGGGGCCTGCGGCCTTTCCAGCCCCGAGGGCTGCTGGGAAACGGGCCGCCCCAACCCCCCGGCTCCGTACTCGTGGTCCAGGATACCGCTGGCCGCCTGCCCCTCGAACTGCTGCATGTGGAGGATGGTGGTGAAATCGTCTTTCCGTTGCTCCGCCTTCTCCAGGTGGGCCGGCAGGTGGCAGTTGAGGAAGCAGAGCATGTGGCCGAAGACGGACAGCCGCACGCTCACCCCGCCCTTGTTGCCCTGTCCGAGAGGGACCCCAAAATGGGTCAGTGCCCCCCAAGTCATATCCCCTCCCCCGCCCGCCTGGAGAGCTGGGATCAGCCAGCGGGAGGGCGGTGGGACTGGTCCCAGCGGCCTTCTGGCCTCCGGAGCCTGGACGGAGGCCTTGGGGTCCCCCCCCACGTGCCCCCCACGTCCCAGCGGGCACTGCACGTGCGTCTCACCCAATAACCGCCCAGCCCGGTCCGGGTGCAATCCGTCTGGATGTCCTGCAGGAAGGGGAGGTGATAGTATTTGGCAAACACCAGCAGGATCACGCCCTGCATCCGCACCGTGCTCACCTGTCGCGGGGGAGGGAAAGGCATGAGGAGGGAAACTGAGGCAGCGAGCACGGCCAGCTTTGGTGATGGGTAGGGAGCAGGGCTGGCCTTTTCTGAATATCCCACCGCTGCCACCATGTCAAGGCTGTTCCCCGCTCTGGCTCGAACTGGGCGCTTTCTGCTTCAGGAGAGGGGCCCCCGCGGGGGTCAGAGAAGACCTCCTGGGCGGACGGGGGCGGAGCCTGAGGCAGCCCCGCCCACCCTGAGCCTCCCAGTGGAAGTGTTTTCGCTTCCCTGTCTCATGTTGCGTGGAGGACCTCACCCCCCCCAAACAGCAAAGAAGTTACCCCAACTAGCAGGGCTACGACTAGATTCTCAGCCCCCTACAAACACGGGGCGGGGTGTGTCTGCTCTGTGGTGCCAGGAGGGAAACTGAGGCAGCAAGCACAGACAGGCAGGTCCTGCTGGCCAGCTTTGGTGATGGGTAGGAAGAAGGGCTGGCCTTTTCTGAATATCCCACCGCTGCCACCATGTCAAGGCTGTTCCCCACTCTGGCTCGAACCGGGCGCTTTCTGCTTCAGGAGAGGGGTCCCCACGGGGGCTAGAGGACAATTTATTTGGGGGGCAGCCCTCACCCCATCCCCCCCTTACCAGCACGAAGTGAAAGGGGCTCAGCACGTCCATGAAGAGTTCGCTCCACTGGTCCGTGAAGAGGGCATCCTTCAGACGCTTGTTGATCATGGAGTTCACCTCCTGCAGCCTGAGAGGGGAGACACGGGGGGCTGATCGCAGGCCAGGGCTCCCCCTTCTGGGAGATCTTTTCTGCTAGGGGACCCTGGGCAACTCCGCCACCCCACACCCGGCGTGGCAGGGCAAGCAGCTGATCTCATAGGGGGACTGGAGAAGGGCAGTGGGGAAGGCGGGACTGGCAAAGAAGAGCCAAGGAGAGTCGGGCACCCAAATCCCACAGATGTTCGAGGAGATTTGGGCGCTCGGCTTTGCCCGTCCCGGCTGGAGGATTCCTAGCGGATCAGGCCGGGATCCGGGAAGAGACATGGAGCGGGTGGAGAGAAGCGAGGAGGGGGGGTGCTCTCAAAAGCGGTGCCAATCCTGCGACGGGTAGGAAGCGTGCGGGTCTTTTCTGAATATCCCACCGCTGCCACCATCTCAAGGCTGTTCCCAGCTCTGGCTCGAACCTGGATCTTTCTGCTTCGGGAGAGGAGCTGCCGCATGACCTAGAGGACAATTTCTTTGGGGGACAGCAGATCCCGGGGACCCTCATCCTGGAGGGCAGCGCACAGAGGGGCCAAGAGGGTGTCTCAGCCCACGAGCCCCTTACCCTATGGCGATCATGTCGGTCTCGTTCGTGTCGCCCGTGTTGAGGTGCAGCAGGGAGGTCACGTCGCTCGGGGGCATGGCGGTGCCGACGTTCCACGTGACCACGGTGATCCTTGCAACGAGAAAGGGACCCACGGTGACGAGCAGCCCCATGACTTTTCCTCCTGCCCCGCTGCTCAGGGCAGGACGCCGCAGCTCTCGGCACATGCAAATTATGTGCAAAACTGGAAGGCGGCTCGTTAGCACATTTGCATTTAGCTGCCGTGACGAGGGGGAAAAGGGCCCGTCCTCGCTGTTCTTCATCCCAGACCCAGAGCCCATACCCCCTCCTGCACCCTGACTCCCACCCCAGAGCCCAGACCCCCTCCTGCACCCTGACTCCCACCCCAGAGCCCATACCCCCTCCTGCACCCTGACTCCCACCCCAGAGCCCGTACCCCCTCCTGTACCCTGACTCCCACCCCAGAGCCCAGACCCCCTCCTGCACCCTGACTCCCACCCCAGAGCCCATACCCCCTCCTGCACCCTGACTCCCACCCCAGAGCCCATACCCCCTCCTGCACCCTGACTCCCACCCCAGAGCCCATACCCCCTCCTGCACCCTGACTCCCACCCCAGACCCCAGACCCCCTCCTGTACCCTGACTCCCACCCCAGAGCCCATACCCCCTCCTGCACCCTGACTCCCACCCCAGACCCCATACCCCCTCCTGCACCCGACTCCCACCCCAGAGCCCATACCCCCTCCTGCACCCGACTCCCACTCCAGAGCCCATACCCCCTCCTGCACCCTGACTCCCACCCCAGAGCCCATACCCCCTCCTGCACCCGACTCCCACTCCAGAGCCCATACCCCCTCCTGCACCCTGACTCCCACCCCAGAGCCCATACCCCCTCCTACACCCCACCCCAGAGCTCATACCCCCTCCTACACCCCACCCCAGAGCCCATACCCCTTCCTACACCCCACCCCAGAGCCCGTACCCCCTCCTGCACCCTGACTCCCACCCCAGAGCCCATACCCCCTCCTGCACCCCACCCGTCCTGCACCCTGACTCCCACCCCAGAGCCCATACCCCCTCCTGCATCCTGCGCCCAACTCTGAGCCCCCCCCCTCCCACCGCCCCTGTGAATTTGGTTACCAGCACCATTACGAAGGCGGTGCGTCGCACGTCCCCTGCACGCTGGTGCACAGAACAAAATTCATTCCCCACGGGGCGGGCCCAATGAGCAGGCAGCCTGCCTAGGAGCCCGGGGTCTGCTGGGGGAGCAAGGAGGAGACCTGACCGCCCCCCCACTTCCCTCCCCCAGGGTCTGCCCGGGCTCCCCTCCCCCATGATCTGCCCGGGGAGGGGGAAAACTCACCGGAAGGCGCCGTTTTCCTTGGCTCTGCCCAGCCAGGCCTCCGGCGGCGCCGCACAGACGGGCAGGACGAGGGACGGGCTCCTCCTCCCGAAGGGGGGGAACTCCTCCGACTCCGCTTTGGCCAGGGGGCCCTGCTTGGAGGGCCCGAGCCGGCCCCCGGAGAGGAACTCGCTGGAGACGGCTTTGGGGAGGCCCCCGGGCCGGGGGGGACCGCCCGCTCGCCCCCCAAGAATGGGGTCACTGGATTCCGCCCGGGGCAGGGCCTCTCTCCGCTCGCCGGGGAGACAGCCCGGAGCCGGGGGGCAGAATTCGGGCAGCGCCGGGGCGTCCGGGGACACCGGGCGAAAGAAGCCGAACAGGGCCCCGGCGGGGGACGGCTCCGCGGGCCCCACGGAGAGGCAGCCCTCGGGCTGCGGGCGGGGGGAGACGGGCGGGAAGGGGGCGGCGACGGAGCCCCGGGGCGATAGAGACAGGGCCCCCACGGTGCAGGACGGGCCCGGGTCCTTCGGGCCACTAGGGGGCGACTCCGTCTGGGAGGGGGAAAAAAAAAGAGCAGGCGGGCGTCGGGATCGAACCGGCCACCGACGGATCCCGAAATTGACACCCCGGGGACTAGGCTCACCCGACCACTAGGCCCTGCGGAGGTGCAGGGTGGCCTCGAGACACCCGGGGGACCCCCTTGACCGGAGCCCCGGCGACCCCCCTATGGCTCCTAACCTGCCCCCTTTCCCCCTCCTGGCCATAGGCCCGGCTCCGTTGGGGTGGGGGCCCCAGATGGAGCGATGCATGCTGGGATCTAGAGTCGAGAGACGGGGAGGGGGCTGGTTCCCCTGGGGACGGAAAGTCGGGGAGCTCTCTTGGCGCGCCTAAGTCTGCCCCCCAAATCGAGAGACAGGGGGGGCTGGTTCCCGTGGGGACGGAAAGTCGGGGGCCTTTCTTGGAGTTTCCCCCCACCTCTCAGCTCTGGGGGGGGACACCCCTAAAACCAGGCCCCCCCCAGCGGTGCACAGCCCCCCTTCCACTCCCCTAGAAACCCAGCGCGGGCCGGAGCTGCCAGGGTAGCCATGCCTAAGAGTTAGGGCACCTTCACCCGTGCCGGGCTGGGGGGGTGGGCACCGTGGGGCCGGCGGGTCTGGGGGGCACCGAGCCCCCCCCCCCCCCGGTCTTAGGACTCCGGCGGCTGCTTCCCTGTACTGTTGGTGGCAGGAAGGGGATGTGGCTCTTGCATAACACCAGCGCGCCGGAGTGTGGGGGGGGGGGGGCGAACCAACGAGATGCCACCCTTGGGTGGCGGCGGCGGGGGGGGGGGCATCCTTGGCCTTTTCCCGAGTTCTATTCCCGGCACCGGAGTGGGGGGGCCCCCGCCTGCTGTGTCCCCCCCCCCCAGCTGCCAGCGTGCCAGGCGAATAGCTGGGCACCCCCACGCTGCCCGGGGGCGGGGAGGGGGGCACCTAGTCGTGCTTTGACTCAGCTGGGGGGGGCAGCCTGAAACCGGGGGGGGGGAGGAGGGGATCCTGGCCGGCGTGTGTGTGAGGGGGGAGCCAGCGCCAGGTCGAACCGGGCACCATGTGGGGGGGCGAAGGGGGCGGGGCCTTACCTGGGGGGGCTGCGGCTCTGCCCCTGATCAGGTGTGGGGGGGGGCTGGAGGGGGCGGGGCCTTTCCTGGGGGGGGGCTGCGGCTCTGCCCTTGACCAGGTGTGCGGGGGGGCGGAGGGGGCGGGGCCTTTCCTGGGGGGGGCCGCGGCTCTGCCCTTGACCAGGTGTGCGGGGGGGGGGCGGGGCCTTACCTGGGGGGCTGCGGATCTGCCCCTACCCGGCCTCCGGGTCCCCGGCTCCATCGCTGCCTCCCGACGATGCTCCCGCTCCCCCCCCCCTTTCCCCCCCCCCCCCCCGCAGCCCGGGGATTCAGTGACGTCATCAGCCTGGCAACCTGCGAAGGATTTAAAGGCGCAGGAGCCCAATTCCAGGGGGGGGGGGGGAGCAGGCTGGGAAAACGGGGGGGGGGAGCCCAGGCCAGGGGGGCAGGGAGGGATTGGGGGTGCCCGCTGGGGACCCCCCCTTGCAGGCCAGTTGGGGTCTGGGGAGGCTGGATGGGGGGGGGCGGAGCAGATGGGGCGACCCCAGTGCCGGGGAGCCCACAGGCCTAGGCACTGAGGGGTCGCAGGGCGGGGCCCGGCCCGGGGGTGTCTGCCCCACGGGCCCAGGAGGAGACAGTGGGGGGGGGGCGATACTGGCGCTGGCCCCCCACAGACGGGGCAGGAAGATCAGCTGCCCCACGGATGCCCCGGAGACGGGGCTAGTGTCTCGCCCGCCCCATTGGCACCGTGTGGGTCAGGGAAGACCCGTCTGGACTCCCTGCCTCAGTTCCCCGCGTCAGCATCCGGCACCTGTCGACTCCCCGCCCCACACCTGCCGTGCCCCACAAGTGCGCATCTGGGCTGTGGCCCAGGGCAGGGCGGCCCAGAGAAGCATGAACCCCCCCCCCCCCCAACACACACACCTGCCCCAGCCTGCTGCGCCCAGCTCTGGGGAGGCAGCAGTGGGAACCGCCTGCCCCCTAGTGGCCACTTCTAACAGCACAGCCTGGCCACTGCAGCCTGGACGCCCCCCTGCAAGCCTCTAACTTTTCCCACCCATGTGCGGAATAAATTGTGTCCGGTGCACCACAGCTCTCAGGGGGGTGCACCACCCATACACACACACCCGGCCAGGGGGCGCTCTGCTAATTAGCTGGGAAGCGTTTGAATCTCGCCTGGGTGTCCGCCCAAGCGCCCAGCTTACAGGGAACCCTGAGCCTGAGCTGAGCCGGCAGACCATGGTGTAGGGAATTGTAGCAGCCCCCTCCCTTTGCCAGGGTCCCAGGAGTGGGAGAAGCCAAAGGGACACAGACATCGGGGCAGCAACGCCTTGCGCAGGGTCCCGGGAGCGTGCCAAGCAGGATTCCTGGTGGCCACTCATGAGAGATTCCAGGGCCGCCCCGAGCAGCATGGGTTGTGTTCCGACGGGTGGTGCACATTCACACAGGCCTCCGCGCATGCAACAAAATTTATTCCGCACACAGGTAGGAAAAAAAAACCCATTGCTCGTGGGGACCGTCCCAGGGCACTGACCCGGAGCGCAGCATCCACAGCTGAACCGCTCCCGCCAGCACGGTGCACCTCAGTGACACCCCAATACTAACACACACCCCCCCCCGGTGCCATGCTGCGACGTGGGCTCAGGGCTCACACAGAGGGGAGAGCGGCCCCCGACGAGAAAGCGGAGAATTTTGTATCATTTGGCCTGACGAAGGCGCGTGCCTCAGTTTCCCCTATGAAGTTGGCGGGCGTGTGGGGGGGGTACAGTTGGCTTGTGCTTTGCCGAGATCCAGAGAGACGCGCAGGAGTGAGGACCGTCTGGATTGGTGCTGAGTGGGCGAGGGAGGGGGCGCCCCTACCCCCCAACGATTTAGCCCAGGACCTTGCGTGACTAGCGGGGGGGGGCGGCCAGCTGGCGACCAGCGGGGGAGGGGCGGCCAGCTGCGCCCCCTCTTCTAGAGCAATTGGGGCGCAGTGACCCCATGGGTGCCTCCCCCCCCCCAATATCGACCCGCCCCTTCAGGAAAGTGTCGCCGGCCCTTTAAATTGCCGCCGGAGTCCCTGTGCTCCGAGGACTGTCACGTTTCCTCCGGCCACGCCCCTTCCCGATGAGGCCACGCCCTTTCTGGGAGCATGGCGCTCCGCTGAAGGACCCGTCCTATGGGAACGGAGCTTGCCGGGGGTCGGGCCCGGTTCTGGTCTGGACTCTCCTATCGGGCAAAGAGTCGGCCATCTTAGGGGAGGAGCTAGATTTCGGTTGGAACCTCTCCGAGTCCTCGGTCGATGCCTGGTCCCCGAGATCCGTGACGGGACTGACATTCCTCTGTCCACGGCCATGCCCGGGCCACGTTTCGATCCCAATATTAGCGTCTCTTTTCCGAGCTGAAAAGTCCCCGATTTTTGAGCTCTACCGTCCGCCGGAGCGTTCGGGCTGCCCTTCCCTGGCCCGTTTCCGATCCCAACGTGTCGTTTTGGAGAAAAATCGACTAAATCGGGCACGCAGGATTCCGGACGTGGGGGGTCTAGACAGCGGCCCGGCGCTATTCTCGGCCTCTGTCTCCGCCCCTTTGGACACGATTCCCTACGGACCGTTCCGTTGGGCTGTGGGTTTGCTTTGGGGTGTTTTGTGTCTTGGGTGGTTGGTTTCGTTTTTTCGGGGTTTTTTTTTTTTTTTTTTTTACTGGTTCGGTTGTTATTTTTTGTTTCTTTTTGGTTTTTGTTTGTTGTCGGTTATTTGGTTTTTGGTTGGTTTTGGTAGGTGGTCTTTTTGTGGTGGTTATTTTTTGTTTGTTTTTTGTTTGTTGGTGGCTGTTCGGCTGTTGGGTTTTGGTTTTTGGTTTTGGGGGGGGTTGTTTTTGGTGGGTGTTTTTTTTAGTTTTTGATTCTGTGGGGGGGTTTTTTTGGTTTTTGTTTGTTTTGGTTGTTTTTTTCGGGGGGTTTTGTTGGGTTTTGGTTGTTATTTGTTGTTTCTTTTTGGTTTTTGGTTGTTGTTGGTTGCTTCTTTTTGGTTTGGGGGTTGTTTTTTGGTTGCTATTTTTTGTTTGTTTTGGTTGGTTGGTTTTGGTTTGGGGGTTGTTTTTTTGGTTGCTATTTTTTGTTGGTTTTTTTGGTCATTTTTGTTTGTTGTCGGTTGCTTGTTTTTGGTTTGGGGGGTTGTTTTTTTGGTTGCTATTTTTTTTAGATTTTTTGTCATTTTTTGTTTGTTGTCAGTTGGTTGTTTTTGGTTTGGGGGGTTGTTTTTGGTTGTTATTTTTTGGTTTTTTTTTGTCATTTTTTGTTTGTTGTCGGTTGCTTGTTTTTGGTTTGGGGGGTTGTTTTTTTGGTTGCTATTTTTTGTTTGTTTTTTGTCATTTTTGTTTGTTGTCGGTTGCTTGTTTTTGGTTTGGGGGGTTGTTTTTTTGGTTGTTATTTTTTGTTTTTTTTTGTCATTTTTTGTTTGTTGTCGGTTGCTTGTTTTTGGTTTGGGGGGTTGTTTTTTTGGTTGTTATTTTTTGTTTGTTTTTTTGTCATTTTTGTTTGTTGTTGGTTGGTTGGTTTTGGTTTGGGGGTTGTTTTTTGGTTGCTATTTTTTGTTTGTTTTTTTGTCATTTTTTGTTTGTTGTCGGTTGCTTGTTTTTGGTTTGGGGGGTTGTTTTTTTGGTTGCTATTTTTTGTTTGATTTTTTGTTGTTTTTTGTTCGTTGGTTGGTTGGTTTTGGTTGGGGGTTGTTTATTTGCTTGATAGTTTTTGTTTGTTGTTGGTTGTTCATCTGTTTGGTTTTTGTTTTGTTTTGGGAGGTTTTGTTTTTGGTTGCTTTTTGGGTTTTGATTTTGTGGGGGGGGGTTTTTTGGTGGTTTTGGCTGCTTTTTTGGTGGGGTTTTGTTTGTTTTTTTTTTGGTTTTGGTTGTTATTTTTTGTTGCTTTTTGGTTTTTGTTTCTGGTTTTTGGTTTTTGTTTGTTGTTGGTTGGTTGTTTTTGGTTTCGGGGGTTGTTTTTGGGGGTGCTATTTTTGTTTGTTAGCTTGTTGTTGTTTTTTGCTTGTTTGGTTGGTTGGTTTTGGTTGAAGGGGTTTTTTGTTTTTTTGTTGTTGTTTTTCTTTTGTTTGTTGGTTGGTTGGTTTTTTGGGTGTTTTTTTTGTTTGTTTTGGGGGTTGTTTTTTTTTGGGGGGTGGGCTATTTTTGTTTGTTAGTTTGTTGTTGTTTTTTGCTTGTTGGTTGGTTGGTTTTGGTTGAAGGGGTTGTTTTTTTGGTTGTTATTTTTTGTTTGTTGTTGGTTGGTTGTTTTTGGTTTCGGGGGTTGTTTTTTGGGTTTTTGCTATTTTTGTTTGTTAGCTTGTTGTTGGTTGGTTGGTTTTTTGGTTGAAGGGGTTGGTTTTTTTGGTTGTTATTTTTTGTTTGTTGTTGGCTGTTCATCTGTTTGGTTTGGTTTGGGGGGTTTTGATTTTGGTTGATTTGTTTTTGTTTCTTGTCGGTTGTTTGGTTTTTGGTTGGTTTGGGGGTAGGTTTTTGGTTGTTATTTTTTGTTTGTTTGTGTTTTGTTGTTGTTTGCTGTTGGCTGTGCATCTATTTTGTTTCGATTCTTGTTTGCTGTCGGTTGTTTGCTTTTGGGTCGGGAGGGTTGCTTTTTGGTTGTTATTTTTCTTTGTGTTTTGCTGGGTTTTGTTTCCTGTCGGTTGTGCGTCTGTTTGGTTTCGTTTTTTGTTTGGGGGTATTTTGGTTGGTATTTCCTGTTTGGTTTTGGTTTTTTTGGGGGGTTGATTTTAGGGTTTGCTTTTTGGTTTGTTTTTTCGGTGGGTTTCTGTTTTGTTGGTTTCGGAGCGTCGTGATCTCTTTTCGTTTTGGGGGTTTTTTTCGGGTGGATTGCTTGCTTCGCTTTGCTTCCTTTTGGTTTTGCGGCGATTTCCAGCAAGCCTTTCTTGCTTGCTCGCTTGAGCCAGGCCGGCAAAATCCCGGAGCCACAGATCCCGGCTTTTCCCCACTTTTCCGGCCAATGTCTGTGGCATTTCTCCCAGCCCTAAGTCACAGGCATGGATGCTGGTCTTTTCCCCATCCTAGACGGCCCGAGCAACGAAGACGGCCGCGGGGGGAACATGTAGCGGGGTGTCCCCCATAACTAGGCCATTTTGAAGCCACGGGGTGAATTCCCCAGCGGGATCCTTGCCCTTCAGAGCCCGGCTCGGGCACCGGGCCGGGCGTGGCGAATTCGGCGTGCGGCCCGAGCGACTCGGCTATTCAGGGGCCATGCTTTTCGGCGCTCCGTTGTCTCCGTGCCAAAGAGGCTGATTTCTCAGAGCAGCGTTCCCGCTGCGGGGCCAGGCCGGGGGGGGAGCTCCGTGGCAGCGGTGCCTAGTGGTGACTGCTGACGAAACGCTCCGGGGAGGGGGAGGGGGACCAGTCCTTCCTCCTGCCTCCAGACCCTGGCACTAAAACTGAACCCCCTAAATCAGCAGGACACTCCCCCCACACACACACACTCCCGTGGGCCGATCGGTGTCTCATCCCCGAGAAGTCGTGCGCTCCGTTCCCGGAAAGTTCTGACGCCGGCGCTCGGGGGGGGGGGTCCTTTGGGGGGGCTTTCTGCTGCTGAAGCTGGGAGGAGGGTAAGGGGGGGCTAGCCCCCGCCCTGGCATCCCGGGACTCCAGGAGCTGGCACTTGATGGGATGGGCCTGGCTCCTCCCCCCCCCCCCCCAGAGTTTCCACGTGGGATTGGCCGGCCCGTGTCAACGCGGTCACTCCGGAGTGAGCTCGCGCCGGGCGCGAGGCCACGGGGAGGGGCCGGGCGCGGCGCCACGGGGAGGGGCGCAGCGGCGCCCTCCGCCTCCCACCGACGTGGCAGCGGCCCCGGCCCGCTCCGATGAGCCGCCGGCTGCTGCTCTTGGCTGCGCTGCTGGCGCCGCTGCGCGCCCCCGGCCCGGACCGGCCGAGACCTCCGGGGCTGGCGCGGGGAAAAGTGGAGGTAAGGGGGGGGAAGGGGACTGGGAACTGCGGGGGCAGAGCGCTAGGGAGGGGCACGGGCCGTGGGGGGCTTGGGGATCGGGGGGCAGAGCGCTGGGGAGGGGCACGGGCCGTGGGGGGCTTGGGGAAGGGGGGCAGAGCGCTGGGGAGGGGCACGGGCCGTGGGGGGGGCTTGGGGGAGGAAGGGGGGGGGGCGGGGAGGGGCACGGGCCGTGGGGGGCTTGGGGAAGGGGGGGGGCACGGGACGTGGGGGGCTTGGGGATCGGGGGGGGGCAGGGGAGCGCTGGGGAGGGGAACGGGACGTGGGGGGCTTGGGGATCGGGGGGCAGAGCGCTGGGGAGGGGCACGGGACGTGGGGGGCTTGGGGATCGGGGGCAGAGCGCCGGGGAGGGGCACGGGCCGTGGGGGGCTTGGGGATCGGGGGGCAGAGCGCTGGGGAGGGGCACGGGCCGTGGGGGGCTTGGGGATCGGGGGCAGAGCGCCGGGGAGGGGCACGGGCCGTGGGGGGCTTGGGAAGGGGGGCAGAGCGCTGGGGAGGGGCACGGGCCGTGGGGGGCTTGGGGATCGGGGGGCAGAGCGCTGGGGAGGGGCACGGGCCGTGGGGGGCTTGGGGAAGGGGGGGCAGAGCGCTGGGGAGGGGCACGGGCCGTGGGGGGCTTGGGGAGCGGGGGGCAGAGCGCTGGGGAGGGGCACGGGCCGTGGGGGGCTTGGGGATCGGGGGGCAGAGCGCTGGGGAGGGGCACGGGCCGTGGGGGGCTTGGGGATCGGGGGGCAGAGCGCTGGGGAGGGGCACGGGCCGTGGGGGGCTTGGGGAAGGGGGGGCAGAGCGCTGGGGAGGGGCACGGGCCGTGGGGGGCTTGGGGAGCGGGGGGCAGAGCGCTGGGGAGGGGCACGGGCCGTGGGGGGCTTGGGGATCGGGGGGCAGAGCGCTGGGGAGGGGCACGGGCCGTGGGGGGCTTGGGGAGCGGGGGGCAGAGCGCTGGGGAGGGGCACGGGCCGTGGGGGGCTTGGGGATCGGGGGGCAGAGCGCTGGGGAGGGGCACGGGCCGTGGGGGGCTTGGGGATCGGGGGGCAGAGCGCTGGGGAGGGGCACGGGCCGTGGGGGGCTTGGGGAAGGGGGGGCAGAGCGCTGGGGAGGGGCACGGGCCGTGGGGGGCTTGGGGATCGGGGGGCAGAGCGCTGGGGAGGGGCACGGGCCGTGGGGGGCTTGGGGAAGGGGGGGCAGAGCGCTGGGGAGGGGCACGGGCCGTGGGGGGCTTGGGGATCGGGGGGCAGAGCGCTGGGGAGGGGCACGGGCCGTGGGGGGCTTGGGGATCGGGGGGCAGAGCGCTGGGGAGGGGCACGGGCCGTGGGGGGCTTGGGGATCGGGGGGCAGAGCGCTGGGGAGGGGCACGGGCCGTGGGGGGCTTGGGGAAGGGGGGCAGAGCGCTGGGGAGGGGCACGGGCCGTGGGGGGCTTGGGGAAGAGGGGGCAGAGCGCTGGGGAGGGGCACGGGCCGTGGGGGGCTTGGGGAAGGGGGGCAGAGCGCTGGGGAGGGGCACGGGCCGTGGGGGGCTTGGGGAAGGGGGGCAGAGCGCTGGGGAGGGGCACGGGCCGTGGGGGGCTTGGGGATCGGGGGGCAGAGCGCTGGGGAGGGGCACGGGACGTGGGGGGCTTGGGGATCGGGGGGCAGAGCGCCGGGGAGGGGCACGGGCCGTGGGGGGCTTGGGGAAGGGGGGGCAGAGCGCTGGGGAGGGGCACGGGCCGTGGGGGGCTTGGGGATCGGGGGGCAGAGCGCTGGGGAGGGGCACGGGCCGTGGGGGGCTTGGGGAACGGGGGGCAGAGCGCTGGGGAGGGGCACGGGCCGTGGGGGGCTTGGGGAAGGGGGGCAGAGCGCTGGGGAGGGGCACGGGCCGTGGGGGGCTTGGGGAAGGGGGGGCAGAGCGCTGGGGAGGGGCACGGGACGTGGGGGGCTTGGGGATCGGGGGGCAGAGCGCTGGGGAGGGGCACGGGCCGTGGGGGGCTTGGGGAAGGGGGGCAGAGCGCTGGGGAGGGGCACGGGCCGTGGGGGGCTTGGGGATCGGGGGGCAGAGCGCTGGGGAGGGGCACGGGCCGTGGGGGGTTGGGGATCGGGGGGCAGAGCGCTGGGGAGGGGCACGGGCCGTGGGGGGCTTGGGGAAGAGGGGGCAGAGCGCTGGGGAGGGGCACGGGCCGTGGGGGGCTTGGGGATCGGGGGGCAGAGCGCTGGGGAGGGGCACGGGCCGTGGGGGGCTTGGGGATCGGGGGGCAGAGCGCTGGGGAGGGGCACGGGACGTGGGGGGCTTGGGGATCGGGGGGCAGAGCGCTGGGGAGGGGCACGGGACGTGGGGGGCTTGGGGATCGGGGGGCAGAGCGCTGGGGAGGGGCACGGGACGTGGGGGGCTTGTGGATCGGGGGGCAGAGCGCTGGGGAGGGGCACGGGCCGTGGGGGGCTTGCAGAATGGGGGGGTAGAGTCCAGCGGAGGGGCACAGGCCGTGGGGGGGCCTTCTTCCCACCTCTCCCCCCCCAACACATATGGGCAGCGCTGAGTGGTGCTTGCAACCTGAGGAGTCGAGTTTGGGGCAGGGAGGTTGCTATGGGGCGGGGAGGGGGAGGGGACTCCTGCCTCCAGTCCCTGGTACTGAACAGCAAAGCCAGGCCTGGGGGGGTGGGGTGGGGGGAAGCCAGGGGGCTGGGTCCCCTTTCCCCACGAGCAGCAGGCCGCTGGGTGCAAGCAACCCCCCTGGGGGACAGTGGGGACGGGCCCAGCCCTAGCCGGGATCCACTCCCAAACTTTGGGCGAGGGAGGGGGCGGAGCCTCCCTGCGCGTTCCCCTGGAAACCGTGAACGTGGCCCGTTGCCAGGACAACCGGAGGCATGTGGCGTTACCATGGCAACCAGGCATTCGTCGCTGATGACCTGGCTTTGGAATCCTAGAACAGGAAGGGACCTCGTGAGGTCATCGAGTTCCATCCCCCGCCCTCCCGGCAGGACCCAGCCCCATTAGACCATCCCTGGAAGATGTCTACAGAATCCTAGAACAGGAAGAGACCTTGAGAGGTCATCAAGTCCCATCCCCCGCCCTCCCGGCAGGACCAAGCCCCATTAGACCATCCCTGGAAGATGTCTACAGAATCCTAGAAGTGGAAGGGATCTTGAGAGGTCATCAAGTCCCATCCCCCGCCCTCACGGCAGGATCCAGCCCCAACTAGACCATCCCTGGTAGATGTCTACAGAATCATAGAAGTGGAAGGGATCTTGAGAGGTCATCAAGTCCCATCCCCCGCCCTCCCGGCAGGACCGAGCCCCATTAGATCATCCCTGGTAGATGTCTACTGAATCCTAGAACAGGAAGAGACCTTGAGAGGTCATCAAGTCCCATCCCCCGCCCTCCCGGCAGGACCAAGCCCCATTAGACCATCCCTGGTAGATGTCTACAGAATCCTAGAAGTGGAAGGGATCTTGAGAGGTCATCAAGTCCCATCCCCCGCCCTCACGGCAGGATCCAGCCCCAACTAGACCATCCCTGGTAGATGTCTACAGAATCATAGAAGTGGAAGGGATCTTGAGAGGTCATCAAGTCCCATCCCCCGCCCTCCCGGCAGGACCGAGCCCCATTAGATCATCCCTGGTAGATGTCTACTGAATCCTAGAACAGGAAGAGACCTTGAGAGGTCATCAAGTCCCATCCCCCGCCCTCCCGGCAGGACCAAGCCCCATTAGACTATCCCTGGTAGATGTCTACAGAATCCTAGAAGTGGAAGGGACCTTGAGAGGTCATCAAGTCCAGTCCCCTGCCCTCATGGCAGGACCAAGCCCCAACTAGACCATCCCTGGTAGATGTCTACTGAATCCTAGAACAGGAAGAGACCTTGAGAGGTCATCAAGTCCCATCCCCCGCCCTCCCGGCAGGACCAAGCCCCATTAGACCATCCCTGGTAGATGTCTACAGAATCCGAGAACAGGAAGAGACCTTGAGAGTTCATCAAGTGCCATCCCCTGCCCTCCCGGCAGAACCAACCCCATCCCTAGTAGATGTCTACCCAACCTGCTCTTCGATATCTCCAGCGATGGAGATTCCACAACCTCCCTCGGCAACTTAGTCCAGTGTTTCACCACCCTGAATAGTCGGGAAGTTTTTCCGAATGTCCATCCTCAACCCCCCCTTCCTGCAATTGAAGTCCCTAGCTTCTTCTCCAATCATCAAAGGACCTACCATGTCCTTGCTCCTCCTCTTGCTTCTAATATATTTGGAGAATGCTTGCTTGTTGCCGTTTCGGTCTCCACTCCGTTTTGTACCTGGGCCTTTCTAATCCGGCACTCTTACGGCACTTTTATTTGTCTGCTTCTTGGAGGACGCCTCCTTTTTTATTTTTTTTGAGCAGTGTTTCTCAACCAGAGGTTCACGTCCCCTCCGTGATAGTCGAGAGCAGTCTCGGGGAACGTGAACACCGCTGACATTTGGAGAACGCTGAATTTGTGTTGGATGTTTTACCGCTTATTTTTGTCCTTTTTACTCCCCAAAATCTCAACGCCTGCCCAGTGACGATGACGTTGTTTAAACGAATGTGTTGCAATGGTAGACAAAAATTGTGGGTCTGAAAACTGGTTAAAAGACAAAGGGTAGGGATAAATGGTCAGTTTTCAGACTGGAGAGGGGGAACTAGTGGTGTTCTCCACGGGTCAGTCTTAGGACCAATCCTATTCAACGTATTCGTAAACGATCTGGAGAAAGGGGTAAACAGAGACGGGGCAAAGTTTGCAGACGATACTAAACTCAAGGTAGTTAAGACCAAAGCAGACTGGGAAGAGCGTCGACAAGATCTCGCCAAACTGAGCGTTTGGGCAACAAAACGGCAAACGAAATTGAACGGGGAGACATGGAACGTAACGCACATGGGGGAAAAATAACCCCAACTCTACGTACAATATGATGGGAGCTAATTTAGCTACGACTCATCAGGAAAGAGATCTTGGAGTCATCGTGAATTGTCCTCTGGAGACGTCCCCGGCGTGGGCAGCGGCCGTCCAAAAAGCCAACCGGATGTGAGGGATCGTTAAAAAAGGGATCAAGCACAAGATGGAGAATATCGTATTGCCCGTATATAGAACCACTGCGCGCCCACATCTGGAATACTGTGTCCAGATGTGGTCTCCTGTCAAAAAAGAGATACTGGCATTAGAAAAGGTTCCGAGAAAGGCGACTAAAATGATTCGGGGTTGGGAACGGGTCCTGTATGAGGAGAGATTAAAGAGACGGGGACTTCTCGGCTTGGAAAAGAGGAGACGGAGGGGGGATAGGATCGAGGTCTATAAAATCAGGAGTGGTGTGGGGAGGGTGAATAAAGAAAAGTGATTTATAAATTCCCTAAATAGAAGAACTAGAGGACACCAAAGGAAATGAACGGGGAGCAGGTTTAAAACGAATCAAAGAAAGTTCTTCGCACAGCGTGTTGTTAACCTGTGGAACTCCTCGCCGGAGGAGGCTAGGACTATAGCAGAGTTGAAAGAGAAGCTGGATCATTTCACAGGGGTTACGTCCATCAAAGGCGACTAGCCAGGGGATAGAAATGGGGTCCCTGGCCTCTGTTTGTCAGAGGCGGGAGAAGGATGGCACGAGACAAGAACGGCCATGCGGATGAGACGAAAATGCTTGATTTGGCATCTCCGCGTCCAGGAGAAAGTGGCCAAGGAAACGTGTTCCCCTCACCTAAGAACTAGGCATCAGCCAATGACGTGAATAGGCTGAACCCAAACAAAAGGGTGTTTTTTCGGCGCCCCGTGCACAACCAGCGGAACTCCTTGCTGCAGGATGTGGGGGACGATCAGGCTTTGAACGGGGTTCCGGACAGAGCTAGAAAAATTCATGGAGGACAGAGGGGTAGGGATAGTGGTTTTTCGGCGCCCCGTGCACAACCAGTGGAACTCCTTGCTGCAGGAGAGGGATGGCAGGAGACAAATCGCTTGATCCTTGTCTTCGGTGCACCCCTTCTGGGGCCGCTGTCGGCAGACAGGCTACTGGGCTAGATGGACCTTTGGTCTGACCCCGTCCGGCCGTTCTTCTGGGATGAAGACCGGTGTGAGGCAGGGAAGGGGAGGCCCAGCTGCCCGAGGGAGGAGAGGACGGGTGGGTTGGAGACTTGTGGGGTCCCCCGGCAACTTGCCCTCGACGCCCATGACCGACGGGGCGATCAGAGGGCCCAGGTGGGTCCGGGAAGGGCTCCGAGCGGAGGATGGGGAGGGGGGGAAGGTGGCTTGGAGGGCGATCCTGTGGCGGGCGAGGAGGTGGGGGGGCTGGAGACGGCAGTGGGGCTGGAGGCGTTGCTCATGCTGCTCTTGCTGCCCCACAGACGTGCGGCGGATGATGGCTGAACCGCTTGAAGGAGGTGAGTGGCAGGCTCACCGAATTCTGCCCAGCCCCCTCCCGTTGTGGGGGGCAGGCCTGGGGGGGCTCTGCGGCGGGGGGGGGGGGAGCATTCGGGTGCTGCTCACAGTCTGCTCCTTTCCAGGTGAAGGCCTTCGTCACCGAGGACCTCCCTCTGTAGTATCCTTTGCCGGGCCGGCCGGGGTGGGGTGGGGGTCGGGCGTTCTTGCCCCCCAGCCCCGGGGAGCCTCCCTGCCCCCCATGGCCAGGCTCCTTAATTCCCCCTTCCAGCCACAACCTGGTCATGAAACACCTGCCGGGAGCCGACCCTGAACTCGTGCTGCTGAACGGCCGCTACGAGGAACTCGAGGTACGAGCTGGGTGCGGGGAGGCGCTGTGATCCCGGCCCGGGACAGCAGGGGGCGCTGTGCAATACTTGGCGGGGAGGGGGGTCTCCTGGCTGGTCCACCCTGGCCGTGCCCAGCAGGGGGCGCTATGGGGAGCAGGGCCAGGAGTACGTACCGGGGGGGGTCCCCTGGCTGCTTCACCCTGGCCGTGCCCAGCAGGGGGCGCTATGGGGAGCAGGGCCAGGAGTACGTACGGGGGGGGGGTCCCCTGGCTGGTCCACCCTGGCTGTTCCCAGTAGGGGGCGCTATGGGGAGCACGGCCTGGAGTACGTACTGTGGGGGTCCCCTGGCTGCTCCACCCTGGCCATGCCCAGCAGGGGGCGCTATGGGGAGCAGGGCCAGGAGTACGTACGGGGGGGGGGTCCCCTGGCTGCTCCACCCTGGCCATGCCCAGCAGGGGGCGCTATGGGGAGCAGGGCCTGGAGTACGTACTGGGGGGGGTCCCCTGGCTGGTCCACCCTGGCCGTGCCCAGTAGGGGGCGCTATGGGGAGCAGGGCCAGGAGTACGTACGGGGGGGGGTCCTGGCTGCTCCACCCTGGCCATGCCCAGTAGGGGGTGCTATGGGGAGCAGGGCCAGGAGTACATACGGGGGGGGGTCCCCTGGCTGCTCCACCCTGGCTGTGCCCAGTAGGGGGCGCTATGGGGAGCAGGGCCAGGAGTACGTACGGGGGGGGGTCCTGGCTGCTCCACCCTGGCCATGCCCAGTAGGGGGCGCTATGGGGAGCACGGCCAGGAGTACGTACTGGGGGGGGTCCCCTGGCTGCTCCACCCTGGCCGTGCCCAGTAGGGGGCGCTATGGGGCGGGAGCTGGGTGTGGGGAGAAGCCATAGGCTGCTTGTCCCCATGGGGTGGGCAATTATGTTTCCGGGGGGGGGGGGGTGCACTTCATGATTTTTGATAGGCAGGCGTGGGCTGGCTCCGTTCCTAGAAGGGGCGGGTCCTCCTGATTAAAGGGGCGGGGCCTCCTGATTAAAGGGGCGTGGCCTCAGAGGAAAGGGGCGGATCCCTCTGGGCCCCCCGTTCATGACATCGTTCGCCATCGCAAACAGCCCGTGGTTCCGGCAGGGAGAGGGCCAATGACTTCACAGGCTCCTCCCCCCGTCCCCGGATCTCGATTGGTCTGGGGGCGGGGCAGCGTGGGGGCGGGCCCTGAGCTGGCTCCGCCCCCGGGGCCGGTTCCAATGACCCGGTGGGCCGTATTTTGCCCGCTGGTTTACCGCCACCCTTTGGAAGCCAGGCCCACCCAGAGGTGCCCGGCCAAACCGGAGCCCTGAGGCCTACGGTGGCCCGGTTGGGACGCCCACGCCCGGCCTGGGAGGGCAGACCCCCACGGCTCTCCCCCCTCTCGTTGCAGCGAATTCCTCTGAGCGACATGAGCCGGCAGGAGATTAACCGGCTGCTGCAGGAGCTGGGTTTCTACCGCAAGGAGGCGCCCGAGGCCCCGGTGCCGGAGCCGTTCCAGCTCGCCCCGGCCGGGTTTTCGCCCGCGCCGGAGCAGGACCCGGGCCCGCCGCCCCCCGGCCGGGACCACCCCGATCTGTAGTGGGCACGGCCGCCCCCTACCCGCCGGGACCGAATGAAGCCCTCGGCAGAAAGTCTTACGTGCTGAGGGCGGATGTGGAGAGTCCCGGGGGGGGGTGGCACGCTGGGGGGCACGGTCCCAGGGTGTGGGTCCGGAGCAGGAGTAAAGCCGCCTTCAGCCCCCCATGCTGCGGTGTGTCGTCTTCCCTGTCGGATCGGGATCCTGGGGGTGGGGGGGCAGCCCTCCGGACTCGGCATGCGGCAATGGGCGATTTCGATGGGTGTCCCTCCTGGAGCAGCCAGCAGGGGGCGGCCGCCGCCGCGGTGCCCATTGGCTGGCCGTTGCGGCCAATGGGAGAGGCAGAGGTGGGGCCTGAAGGCCGTGGGTGGAGCCACCTGGAGGGCCAGGCTGGTCACTTCCAGGAGTCGGCAGGAGTGCCCTTGGACCCCTAGTGCCTCAGTTTCCCTACCTGCACAGCCGGGAGGAGTGCCTTAACTGGGAGCTAGGGAGCCCCCCCCCCACCTCCTTTGGGCCCCGGGACCTGTGGCCCTTAGGGGCCAGCCCCTGTTTAGTGGTGCCTAGGTTGAGTCCTACAGAAGAGCCGGACTCGGGGTCTGCCACGAAGGGGGGGTAGCTGAGCCCCACATGGGGGGGGCACGGCTTTCCACAGCCAATGGGGCACCCCCAATTCTGCTTCCCCGTGGGGCAGGAGCTACCACCAGGCCCACCAATGGGGCAGGCGGAAGGCCCCCTAGGGTGGTCCCGAAGCCCCCACCCCATAGCGATCCTCCTTACAGGAGCCAGGTGGGGGACGGGGTAGAGCCATGAATCCACTGGGGGGAGGGAGAGCAGCTGGGGGGCGGAGGGAGGGGTTGGAAGGGCCCAGCCCTGCCCCACAAAAAGGACCCACAACCGGTCGATCACAACGTTTATTGGCCGGATGGTGGTGAGACACGTCCATGCCCGTGTCCACAGTGACCTGCTCACTAGGCTCGTGGCACGGCGTGCAAAGGGCCCGGGGGACACGGGGGAGGAGGGGGCCAGGCCCTGGGGGGGCTGCTCCGTGGGGTAGGATCTGTCCCCCGGAGCCGGCCTCTTCACCGGGTTCCAGTCCGGCTCCCCCTAACTGACGGGGAGGGCGGGTCCCAGGAGTGGGGTGGGGGGGTGAGCCAGCAGCAGGCAGCGGTGTGCCGGGGGGGGGGGCTGTCGCTGTGTGTGGGCCCAACGCCGGGCAGGGAGGGAGAAGGCTACAAGCAAGAGGGCAGGGCAGGGCCCCCCCTCTGCCCCACATAATCCGGACACCAGCTGCCCAAGCTGGGGGCCCCATGGGTGGCCGCAAACCCAGCAGCATAGCAGTGGCTACAGCCAAGATGGACACGACCACAGACAGAGGGGGCGGGGCCTAGCCCAGACAGCCAGATGGGGCGGGGCCTGGGCCACACAGCCAGATGGGGTGGAGCCTGGGCCAGACAGCCAGATGGGGCGGGGCCTGGGCCACACAGCCAGACGGGGCGGGGCCTGGGCCAGACAGCCAGATGGGGTGGGACCTAGCGCAGACAGGGCCTTGCCCATACAGCCAGACGGGGTGGAGCCTGGGCCAGACAGCCAGATGGGGCGGGGCCTGGGCCAGACGGGGCGGGGCCTGGGCCAGACAGCCAGATGGGGTGGGGCCTAGCGCAGACAGGGCCTTGCCCATACAGCCAGACGGGGTGGAGCCTGGGCCAGACAGCCAGATGGGGCGGGGCCTGGGCCAGACGGGGCGGGGCCTGGGCCAGACAGCGCCTCAACCAGCTAGCCAGACAGGGCCACAGCTAGATCAGATAGGGCTTTGCTCATACAGCCAGATGGGGCGGGGCTTGGGCCAGACAGGGCGGGGCCTGAGCCAGACAGCCAGACGGGGCCTGGGCCAGACAGCCAGACGGGGCGGGGCCTAGCCCAGACAGGGCCTTGCCCACACAGACAGATGGGGCGGGGCCTGGGCCAGACGGGGCGGAGCCTGGGACAGACAGGGCCTTGCCCATACAGCCAGACAGGGCAGAGCATGGGCCAGACAGCCAGACGGGGCCTGGGCCAGACAGCCAGACGGGGCGGGGCCTAGCCCAGACAGGGCCTTGCCCATACAGCCAGACAGGGCAGAGCATGGGCCAGACAGCCAGATGGGGCGGAGCCTGGGCCAGACAGGGCCACAGCTAGACCAGCCAGCCAGACGGGGCAGGGCCTGGGCCAGACGGGGCGGGGCCTGGGCCGGACGGGGCGGGGCCTCAGCCCGGCCAGCCTTGTGGCCTTGCCCAACACAAACCCGACTCCTTACAGCAAATAACTTAACCAGCAACTCTAAAAAGCGCAGGGGAGAGGGGCTGAGCCCCAAGCTGGGTGGGGGGCAGGCCAGGGCTCCGCCCGCCGTGGGGCAGAGGCGCCGGTGTGGGGCGCTCGCAGCATGAACAGCCAGTGCAGAGCCAGTCTTTCAGCCTCGCCCGGGGCCTTTGGGGCGGGCGGTGCCTCCTGGGCCCCCCAGCCCCGGCGGGAGGGAGCCGTGGGGCGGGCCCCTTAGCGCTTGCTCTGGCGCAGGCGCAGCTCGTGGCGCCGCAGGTGGTTGTAGAGGGACTGCACGTAGGTGAAGACGCATTTCGAATCCGGCCGCTTGCCCATGATCATCATGTCTTCCACCTCCACCAGGGGCACGCAGTCCGCCAGCATCCTGGGGGGGGGGGGAAGGGCAATGGGTCGGGGCTGCCGGACCCCCTGCTCGCCACCGGAGCAGCCCCCCCAACTGCTCAGGGCCCCCCCCCCCAGGCCTCTCCGTGCACCCCCAGGCTATGGTGCCCAACGTGGGGCGGGTGCTCAGACAGTTGCACCAGGGCCTGACCACCCCGCTATGGGGCTCACCCTATGGCTGAGCCACGCTGGGCCCCCCCACCTGGCACCCTCAGCCTGTGCCCATATCCCCCCCCCCCGGCACGATCATCCCTCCACACCTTGTGTCCTGGGTGCCCCTCTCCACGCCCACCTCAATGGGGCCCCCAGGGCCCGTCACCCACCCCCTCAGTAACCAGTGGGCCTGGGCCCCACAAGCCCCTTCCCCCCCGGGGACAAGAGTGCCCTGCCCAGGCTGCCTCGTTTTTTGGGGTGCCCCAGGAAGGCCCTGCACCCGGCCAGGCTGGTGGAGACTACAACTCCCAGCCTGCCGCTGCCCGATTGGGCAGCGCTGCTGCAGTGCATGCTGGGAGCTGTAGTTCCTAAGCCACGCTAGGAGGCTGGGCTTTGACATACAGTCGAGCGGGTAGAACGGGTCGGACCATAGGTCCATCTAACCCCCCCCTCCTGCTTCTTGCCTTCCCAACATCCTCCGGCGAGGAGTTCCACAGGTTAACAGCGCCCCAAGTGACGAAAAACATCCTTTGGTTTCTTTCCCTGCTACCTATTCATTTGGGGACCCCCCCTCCCCCTAGTTCTTGCCTCCCCACCCTCCTCCGGCGAGGAGTTCCGCAGGTTAACAGGGCACCAAGTGACAAAGAAGGTGCCCCAGAGGGAGCAAACAGACCAGGGAATCAAGCAATCCCGCCCTGTGATCCATTTCCAGCCTCCGGCAAACGGGCTAGGGCGGCCAGCCCTACCTGTCCTGGCCAATCACCGTGAGCCGCGGCAAGGAGGGGTAGCTCAATGGTTAAAGCACTGGCCTCTTCAACGCAGGGTTGGGAGCTCAATCCTTAACAGAGATCTAGGGCAAATCTCTCAGGAGGGATGGGACTTCATCCCCCCCCCCCCCCTGTGACGGGGGACGACTGGCCTGGACCTCCCAAGATAGAAATATCCCCATATTTGAATGGCCCTGTTCCCCCACGAATGTGCCTAGCTCTTTTTTGGAGCCCTGTTAAAATCCAGGTCGTCCCAACATCCTCCGGCGAGGAGTTCCACAGGTTAACAGCGCCCCAAGTGACGAAAAACATCCTTTGGTTTCTTTTCCTGCTACCTAGTCATTTGGTCACCCCCTCCCCCTAGTTCTTGCCTTCCCAACATCCTCCGGCGAGGAGTTCCACAGGTTGACAGCGCCCCAAGTGACGAAAAACATCCTTTGGTTCCTTTTCCTGCTACCTAGTCGTTTGGTGACCCCTTCCCCCTAGTTCTTGCCTTCCCAACATCCTCCGGCGAGGAGTTCCACAGGTTAACAGCGCCCCAAGTGACGAAAAACATCCTTTGGTTCCTTTTCCTGCTACCTAGTCGTTTGGTGACCCCTTCCCCCTAGTTCTTGCCTTCCCAACATCCTCCGGCGAGGAGTTCCACAGGTTGACAGCGCCCCAAGTGACGAAAAACATCCTTTGGTTCCTTTTCCTGCTACCTAGTCATTTGGTGACCCCTTCCCCCTAGTTCTTGCCTTCCCGACACCCTCCAGCGAGGAGTTCCACAGGTTAACAGCGCGCCAAGTGACGAAAAACGTCCTTTGGTTTGTTTTCAACCTGCTACCTCTTCAATTGGTGACACCCCCTCCCAGTTCTTGCCTTCCCAACATCCTCCGGCGAGGAGTTCCACAGGTTGACAGCGCGCCTCGCAAAGAAAAAAACGTCCTTTTCCTTTCTTTGAAACCTCTGGCCTAGTCATTTCCTCGAGTGGCCCTGGGTGTGATGGGAACACGCCAATAATTTTTCCTTAGTCACGTCCCTCCACATATGCTGGGGGGCAGGGGGGTCAGGGCACAGGCTATGACCCAAACATGATGGCCTAGGCTACATGGTCACGGCCAAGGTTGCAAATAGGGCTAGACAGCTGGGCGTCTGGGGAACAGCAGGGGGCTCCAGGCGGGGACCACCGGATTCAGGCTACCGCAGGGAGCGACAAGTTATGGGCAGGGTCCAGGATACAAGAGGGGACTCCACGTTTCAGGAGGGGTGAAGGCCCGGGGGGGGCGGGGGGTAGGAGGAGATGTAGACTCCAGCCTCCATGAATGCATCTCGCTCTTTTTTGGAACCCTGCTAAAACCCTGATCTTCCTTCGTCCTCTGGCGAGGAGTTCCGCAGGTTAACTAAGTGGCCCGTGTAGAAAAACGTCCATCTCTTTGAAACCGGCTGCTGCGTGGGGCCTGGCCTGCGGCTGGGGAAGAGGCCTCTCCCCCCCCACTCCACCCCAGAGCAGAGCGTAGGGTGATACATGGGCCCAGAGGGAGCCAACGCAGGTCTAGCTCATGCTGCCCCAGGGCAGGACACCCACAGGATGGTGGGCCCCGGCCCGACTCCTCTCCCAGAGGCGGGGCAGCACCTCCTGCTGACCGCAGGGTGCCTCTCCCCCTCCCCCAGCTCCCAGCCAAGGCACTCCTCCCAGCTGTGCAGGTAGGGAAACTGAGGCACTAGGGGTCCAGGGGCACACCGCATGCCAGGGCCACGGTTCCCAGCATGCACCCCGAGCCATGCACGACTCTTCGAGTTTGAGTGTGAGAACATGAAAGGATGCACGCTCCCTCCTGCCCCCAGATGCCCCCCACCGGCAGGGAAACAGCAGGGCCCGGCCGCACCTTCGGAAAAGCAGCCCTGGCCGGGTTTGTAACAGAAACACCGAGGCAGCCTCCAGAGACAATCCCTGCCCTTATAAAGACATAACCGAGCCGGCCGTGGGTCCCCCCCACGAGCCCAAACACGGACAGGGAGCCGCGTGCCTTGAGTCACACTTTCCAGGCAGCCGGCTCCTGTCCATATATGAGAAGGAGGCATCTTGGTGGAGAACGCGAGCGCATCGCGCCTGATCTCCCCGGGAGCCAACAAAGCACGGAGAGGCTGAGCAAACAGCCAGGGGCCGGGAGAGGGGGGAGGCTACTCTGCCAGCTTTGGGGCCGGGGGGGCTGACTCTGCCAGATTTGGGGTTCGGGGGGTCCCCACGCTGCCAGCTTTGGGGCCGTAAAATTGGAGCAGCCACCTGCGTGGCCCTTGGCCGAGCCGGGGAAGGGAAATCCGTTAGGGCGGTGGTGCCCAAACTTTTGGGGCTGCCGGGCGCCCGGGGGTGGGGTCACTCACGTGCCGGGTGCCCGGGCGGCGGGGCCACCCATACGCCCGGGGGCGGAGCTGCACACACGCCCAGTGCCGGCGCCAACCATACGCCGCACGCCCGAGGCCGGCGCCTCTGCTGTGCTACGCGCCCGGGGTTGGGGACACCCATACGCCACACGCCCGGAGCCAGCCTCGCTGCTGTGCTGCGTGCCCGGGGTTGGGGACACCCATACGCCACACGCCCGGAGCCAGCCTCGCTGCTGTGTTGCGCGCCCGGGGTTGGGGACACCCGTATGCCACACGCCCGGAGCCAGCCTCAGTGCTGTGCTGTGCGCCCGGGGTTGGGGACACCCATACGCCACACGCCCGGAGCCAGCCTCGCTGCTGTGCTGCACGCCCGGGGTTGGGGACACCCGTACGCCACACGCCCGGAGCCAGCCTCGCTGCTGTGCTGCGCGCCCGGGGTTAGGGACACCCGTACGCCGCACGCCCGGAGCCAGCCTCGCTGCTGTGCTGCGCGCCCGGGGTTAGGGACACCCGTACGCCGCACGCCCGGCGCCAGCCTCGGTGCTGTGCTGCGCGCCCGGGGTTGGGGACACCCGTACGCCGCACGCCCGGAGCCAGCCTCGCTGCTGTGCTGCCCGCCCGGGGTTGGGGACACCCGTACGCCACACGCCCGGAGCCAGCCTCGCTGCTGTGCTGCGCGCCCGGGGTTGGGGACACCCGTACGCCGCACGCCCGGGGCCGGCACCCAGAAACGGCCCAGCAGGCACCATAGCGCCCTCGGGCACCACGTTGGGGACCGCCACGTTAGGGGCACCGGCCCCCTGCCCTCACGTCTGCCGCGAGGGCTCGGGGCGGGCGCTCGCAAGGAAGGATTCTCACCATCGGGGTGGAATTGGGCTACGCCTTTTTGGTTTTGACCAGCCCCTGCTGGACCAAGCAGCGATAGAACTCCTGAATGTATGTGTACACACACTTCCAATCGGGCTCGCGCATCCGGACCATGTCCTCCACGTCCAGCAACTGCGGACAGTCTGTGTGCTTCCTGGGGGGCGGAGGCGGGAGGGGGAAAGGGGGTAGCAAGTGACCACAGCCCAGTCGGGGAAGGGGAGGACGGGTGGGGGGGGGAGAAAGAGAGAGAAGAGAAACGTATCAATCCAATTCACATTCCCCCGGAACAAAACACTCCAGTTCCTTCATGCTCTGGGGAGGGGGTGCAAGCGAGAAGAAGGGGGGATCCGTTCCCAGGGGAACCTGCCCTACCGGGAGTGTGAAACGGGCCAGAAATTGGGGGACACAAGCAGAGCCGGAGGGGGTGGGAGCGTGAGATCCAGGCGTGAGGAAGCCGGAGCGGAAGGCCGGAGCGAGAGAGGAGAAAAGGGACGTGAGGTGAGTTCGGCGCCAACCAGTGGTTGAGGGATGAATTCCAGAGCGGACCAAGCTATATAGCTGGGTATATAGCCGGGCCCCGCTTGGAATCGGGGTGGGGGGGGGGGGAAGGGGGAGGGGAAAAGCCACCTGGCTTCCAGGCTGGAGGGATGAATAGCTCTCCTGGTCCGCACACCGCTCCCCGGGAAGGCAAAAGGCAACTGAAGACTGCCCCTAGTCATGGTAGCTTGGAGATGTGGGGCCTAGCAACCACGGTCTGGCGGGGGCCTCCTGATCCCAGACGTCTTCCCAGGCAGGGCGGCCTGCACGAGCCAGGGGAACCGCAGGGAGTCCCCATCCCGTGGACTCACGGGAGGAACGAGTCTGTCGTTGCACGGCCTGGGGCAGCCCGCTGTTGACGGGCCGGGTGGAGGGATGGGTGTGGGGACGGATGAGGGATGGAGGGAGGGAGGGATGGGTGGGTGACGGGACGCATGGGTACATGAGGAGATGGAAGGAGAGGTGGGCGTGAGGATGGATGGAGAAATGGATGGATGGGTGGGTGGGTGGGTATGAGGATGGATGGAGGAACGGACGTGAAGACGGAGGGATGGAGAGCTGGAGGGATGGGTGGGCAAGAGGACAGACAGATGGAAGGACGGACGGGTGAGCGAGGACGGAATGATGGGTGGGCGAGGACGGACGGAGGGAAGGACAGAAGGACGGGTGAGAGGACGGACGGAGGGAAGGACAGAAGGACGGGTGAGAGGACGGACGGAGGGAAGGACGGAAGGACGGGTGAGAGGACGGACGGATGGAGGGACGGAAGGACGGGTGAGAGGACGGACGGATGGAGGGACGGAAGGACGGGTGAGAGGACGGACGGAGGGAGGGACAGAAGGACGGGTGAGAGGACGGACGGAGGGAAGGACAGAAGGACGGGTGAGAGGACGGACGGAGGGAAGGACAGAAGGACGGGTGAGAGGACGGACGGATGGAGGGACGGAAGGACGGGTGAGAGGACGGACGGAGGGAGGGACGGAAGGACGGGTGAGAGGACGGACGGAGGGAGGGACGGAAGGACGGGTGAGAGGACGGACGGAGGGAAGGACAGAAGGACGGGTGAGAGGACGGACAGACGGAAGGACGGGTGAGAGGACGGACGGACGGAGGGACAGAAGGACGGGTGAGAGGACGGACGGAGGGAAGGACAGAAGGACGGGTGAGAGGACGGATGGAGGGAGGGACGGAAGGACGGGTGAGAGGACGGACGGAGGGAGGGACGGAAGGACGGGTGAGAGGACGGACAGACGGAAGGACGGGTGAGAGGACGGACGGAGGGAAGGACAGAAGAACGGGTGAGAGGACGGACGGCCGGAGGGACAGAAGGACGGGTGAGAGGACGGACGGAGGGAAGGACAGAAGGACGGGTGAGAGGACGGACGGAGGGAAGGACAGAAGGACGGGTGAGAGGACGGACGGAGGGAGGGACGGAAGGACGGGTGAGAGGACGGACGGAGGGAAGGACGGAAGGACGGGTGAGAGGACGGACGGAGGGAAGGACAGAAGGACGGGTGAGAGGACGGACGGAGGGAAGGACAGAAGGATGGGTGAGAGGACGGACGGAGGGAAGGACAGAAGGACGGGTGAGAGGACGGACGGAGGGAGGGACGGAAGGACGGGTGAGAGGACGGACAGACGGAAGGACGGGTGAGAAGATGGACGGAGGGAGGGACGGAAGGACGGGTGAGAGGACGGACGGAGGGAAGGACAGAAGGACGGGTGAGAGGACGGACGGAGGGACGGGAGGACAGACGGAGGGAAGGACGGAAGGACGGGTGAGAGGACGGACGGAGGGAAGGACAGAAGGACGGGTGAGAGGACGGACGGAGGGACGGGAGGACGGACGGAGGGAAGGACGGAAGGACGGGTGAGAGGACGGACGGAGGGAGGGACGGAAGGACGGGTGAGAGGACGGACGGAGGGAGGGACGGAAGGACGGGTGAGAGGACGGACGGAGGGAGGGACGGAAGGACGGGTGAGAGGACGGACGGAGGGAGGGACGGAAGGACGGGTGAGAGGACGGACGGAGGGAGGGACGGAAGGACGGGTGAGAGGACGGACGGAGGGAAGGACGGAAGGACGGGTGAGAGGACAGACAGACGGAAGGACGGGTGAGAGGACGGACGGACGGAGGGACAGAAGGACGGGTGAGAGGACGGACGGACGGAGGGACGGAAGGACGGGTGAGAGGACGGACGGACGGAGGGACGGAAGGACGGGTGAGAGGACGGATGGACGGAGGGACGGAAGGACGGGTGAGAGGCCGGACAGATGG